>NW_024609846.1:53993539-54507319 GCF_016920785.2 Ixodes scapularis | reverse complement strand
CCCAATAATATACACCTGAATTTTGACCCCCCCCCCCCCCCCCCGCATTCCAAACCATAAGCATCCCAGCCACCTCAACACGCCCCCTCCCCCTACCCCCCCCCCCCCTCAAAAAAAAAAGAAAATCCTAGTTACGTTACAGGTTGTTGTCGACGCCTAGAATGTTGCCTGCGTACAGTCAACACGTCACCAGAAGCCTCTTCCGTGTGGGACGCTCGAAGGGCGTTGTCCGGTTGGAAGGGGCATTACATCCTCAGTTCAAAAATATAATGAAAGAATAAGAAAGCAAGAAAAAGACTCAAATTTAGCAAGCCCGAACTTAGGGCTGCCCCGGCGCTCAATCTTGCACGAGCTAGCTAATTGTGAAGGATACGAAGATACGACGTACGTTTTCGGCATCGCTCCGAGGCGTATACCGTGGTGTCGAGGATATCACTACACTGTGTGCCGAGACACCCGACGACGGGGTGGGGTGCGGAAATAGAAGTGATGAACGACGTTTCGCGAACGTTTCCCTATTTCAAGGAGCGCCAAAGAGCGGAGAACTTTTTGGGTGTGACTGGCTACCCCAGTCTGTCGGTCGATCCTCGAATTGCGTACCTCCGATGAAGCATTAGTTATAGGCCTCCAAACTCTCTTGCATCTCGTGTCGGCTCTGTTCCATCAGAACTAAGTTCGAACGCGTCCCCTCTCGATACTTCCCTAAACGCTATTTTCAGAGTCATCCTACATATCGTCCCGCATCGATCAACTAAAAGTTGGCATCCCACGTGTTGCAGCACGAGTACTGGTTGGAATCGCCCTCCCGCAGCCATTGTTGCAATTACTGACTTCTCATTGTAAAATTGCCATTATTAATACGTCAAATGATGTTTTGATAGTAGCCTCGCAATTTTTCCTTTTCTTTGTATGTTTTTTTTTTTTTTTAATATTGGTATGTCTATTGTACTGTACCACACATCTCTCTGTGATGCGTTCAAGCCCTGACTGAAAAACGAACAAAGAAAACAAAATGTGTCCGCACTCAGTTTTTGTCTTTCTTTCTTTTCTTGAGAGCTCAACGAAGGCGAGAGATCAGGGCCCGTTATTCCGCGTGCCATGCCCGGTTTTCTGGGCGTAGTGATGCGTGACGGTGCGTTTTCTCCCCGGCAGCAGCAGCAGAGGAAGACGCGCTCTCCATCCGCGTTGGTCTCTGACCGCGTGGGAAGACGCTCGACTGCTTTTCTCCGGGGCTTACGTTCGAGTCGGCGAACCAAGTAGAGCGGGTGGGTTCCCGCGGCTGTCATTGGGGCTGATCTCTTCCCTGTCGCTCTCCGTGCACGACCGCTGCTGTACTCAGTTTCACCTTAAGACGGACCGCAGCGGATGCTACACGCCATCCCGGCCAATCTAATGACGTGTGAGTGTCTCGTGAACATCGGTAGAAGCGCAGCGGCGCACAAAACCCTAAATCGCCTAATACAAAAAGAAAATCTTTAGGCGTTTGTGTTTAGACAATGTAAAGTCGGCCTGCCTTTGAGGTACAGCGACACCGGTGTGCTCTGTAAAAGAGACATTTAGCCAGTTCAGCACCGCTGCTTGCCTGGGGGTCTTTAACGTACACCACGCAGTAGTGATTACGTGTATACATGCCGGTACGATGCTCGTCCAATTGGAAACGGGCAGGGGTGGGGATCGAACCCGGGATCCCTGCCAATTCTGCAGCACGCGCGTGCTTTCGCTCCATTTGCTCCGACCGAGCATTCGGTGCGTTACACGCTCTCGGCCACCGATCACTCCCGTGATACGTTCACAAGCGTGACTGGGATAGCCCGTAGCAGCCTGCTGCGGTCTGTCGATAAGGTGGAACGGAGCAGGAAGGCTTCGGTTTCGCCGAGCGTGGCGGCGTGTTCGGTTAGGTACGGTATATACCCCTTCGCTGGCCGGTAGTCTGGTAATCCGCCGTGCGACTCTGCGAGAAGCTCTCGCTCTTCGCTCCGATTTCTCCGCGTGTTCTAGTTGGACGGCCCGCGCTCGGTTTCCTGATCGGACGGTCGGTCCGAATCGGGGCTTCGCTCTCCCGCGCGCTGGGGAACGAGCAGGATCCCAGCGCGAAAAATCGCGATCGAAACGACTATTCCTTTCTTTGTCTTTGTGTCTGTGTGTGTGTGGACGCGCGCTTTATTTTTACGTGCATCACTAATCGCGAACTCCAGACCGCGCGCGTGGGTACATGTTGGAGATATATCGGAGGGGAGTGCGTCTAAAACCGTCTTCTGCCGCGTGTGTACTGTTAGGGCTGTTTTCTCGCGCCTTGGGCTACTTTGTTCCCTGATAGAAGGTATACGCCCAGAACTGATTCACGCGTGCTCCTTTTCAGAGTACGTTTTTCGGAGCCCCGCTGACCGTTTTGGCGCTAGGATGTCATAATATTCGTGCCAACAAAATGCAGCAGTTTTTTCTTTTTTTTTTCCTGCCACGAAAGATGCATGCTGAGCCTTGCAGACTAACCCTGTGATGGGACGGTTCAGCGCGACCATATATATACGTGTGAAAGCGAAAATGTTCATCTTAGCAACTGCAGATGAACGGTTACCTTAAACTATAACGTCACGTAACTAAAAAAAAAAAAAAAAAAAAAAAAAAGTTATGTGAGGATGATTGGCATGCGCGTACAATTATATTTATGCGTCACGGGAATGAACTCCGTGCCCGTAATAGACCCTTCCCATAAAATTCCACGCCTATTCGCCTTCGCTCGATGAAGTACTCTCAGCATGAATTGGCGCGAACTCGGCTCGGCTTGTATCGAAAACGATCGAGGCGACAGCGTTCGCAGAGGACTCGGATCCAATCACGTGCTTCGTGTCCAAGGGTGGACGGATAAATGTTAATGGCTATACCCTTCGTAACAGGCGGTAGCTTGCGCCACCTAGCCTAAGTCTAAAAAGACAAACATATGATTCTTCCCACTCTTCAAAGCCAATTTTCTCCCCCTGACAATCGCCAGGCAGTGCGGGATGTCACCGAGCCACGACGATCACCAATGTTGCTCGATGTACTTTTAAAGAGGGTTCTATATTTCTTTAGGGAGGTGTCCGAGGGCACGGGCTTCGAGAAATGTAAATACACCCGCAATAAAAAGTTAAAAACACGCGTGTGGATTAGGAAGAACGTACAACGCAGGAAAAAACCGTCACGGATGAGTGAAGATAACCTCCGGCCGTTCAGTTGTTCTGTCAAGAAGCCGGCTGGTGCAACTCGATTAGCTCTCCATCGAAACTCCGATTAAACCGATACTCATGTACACTTTGATGTCTTTGTTTTGTATTTGCTGTATTCTGCGCGATGCGACGAGACACGTACGACGCAAACTCGCGCCGGTATAATTAAGAGCGCCTTAATTACTCGCGAAAGCTGCGTAAGCTTAATTCGCAGCGGAATTCCCCGCAGTGAAAATGCCGTTCGACCGTTGCATGACTCCATCGGCCGGAACTTTCCGGAACATCGGCAGAAACGCGTGTTTCGATGACTCCGTCGAAGGGGCGGGTTGGTTTGAGAGGTTAATGAAACACAAACATGATCATTATAACGGTCGTACCGGAACGATGTCTGTGTGTAACCTGTTGTTCGGGCCCCTCTCATTAACTCGCGAGCACGTTTTGGCTTTCCCACGAAAACCCCCCCTTCCGACCTTGCGTCTTTTGCGTTTTACACAAATGGTGGCGGCGAACAAAACGTAGCAGTGACGGGGATTACTGTAATTAGTTTTCTTTGGTAGTCGTTAGTCTCGCGAATTGGGTTTCAGAACGGTTCATCTGGCAGTGTCCTGGATTTCCGCAGGGTTGCAATTACACCTCGGCTGTCTTTTCATTGTGTTTTGTGTTTACTAGGTGAACGTTATTTAATAATGAGCATAATCTGTAAAGCATCTCAACAACAAACAGTTTGTGGTGGATTTTCTATTTGTACGGTCACATATACGTTTTAGTAAACGATTTATTTAATGATTCCTTTTAACCCTTTTGGTGCCGCTAGTCATTCATTCAAATCTTGTAATTCTCGTTAATTCTTTCTCCCATTATTTGAATGGTGCTCATGTACACATTAATGCAAACAAACCAAAACCGGTGTATAGAAAGGAGCCCGTTGTTTATAAACTAGAATTGCGTATCGTGTTCACTGGGGCTACGGTACACGTTCAGAGAAGGAAACGGTGTTGTGTGCTGAATGATAATTACTATCATTATGCCGAATAGGCAAGTTCATCAATAACGCTGAAATAATTACACGTAATTTTCGTGTTTTAATGGAGAAGACGAACTTTGTAGTTCACACGCCACTGCATGTACGTAACACTGCTTTGGGGCAAGCGTGCATTCAAGGATAAAGTTGACCCACTGAAATCACTTTAGCGATTCGCCGAACAGTTTGCTTTTCGTTACTTTGCAAACAAGTCGATGGCAACGTCTACAGTTTTGTACGGGTCGCTCGTCGCTTTAACTCCGATGGATCTTCAACCGAGCTCGCGGGCAGGGAAATCTTCCGGAGCACTGCGCAAATGAATGTCATTAGTCCCGTTGTCTTTGCATTGTCCAATGTATTTGGCTTCGTCCCCCGCCTCGCTCACCTGAGTGGCTGCACTTCCTAATGGGCGTCAAAGTCGACGTTGATGGACGAGCACCCCCGCCTGCTTTGTTCCGGAGTCCTCGTGACGCGCCTGTATTGTTCCGACAGCCGGGACCTTTGCGTGGCCGCCCGTGAGTCAATTTGCATCCGCCGGTTGCCGCCGGGGGTCCTGTTTACCTTGCGTTCCGCGTCTTTACTCGGGCCCCAACGCAGCCATTCGTTAATTAATAAATGAAAGAAAACTCGTACGGCTCATCGGATGTACCGCTGGCTAGAAGTGCTCGCTTCTCTCTCGAGAGAGGGTTACATAGATGGTGCCACGATCGTTTCTTATTAGGGCTTCGACCAAGCTGCTGTTACGATAAAAAAGTAAGCTTCTTTTACAAACACGTTGTAAAAAATAAAAATATATTTTTTTTTTTTTTTGTGAGAGGGGTTTACATTTGAAGTATTAACGACTATCGTGCTTAGAGATCTTTAGAATATGTTGGTAGTGATGTATACACAGGATTGGGCGTGCTTTGTGATTCTCCATGCAAGCAAAACGTGCGTGTATGCACGATTGAACTTGCTTCGTTGTCTTTCAGATACTGTCCCTAATAGGCATGGTATACAAATGTGTCGTAGGCGTAACAACCTTGCCGCCCATGTTGATGCTTGACCACTCCCCTATTTTGTGTATGAGCAGTACTAGCCATCCCTCGCTTCGTGGTCGTGAGTCGATTGTATGCCATTGAAACTTAATATCTAAAAATGCATCGAGATTCTGAAGTGTCTTCAGTGGACCTTTCGAAGCCAGTCATCGAGTGGCAAAGTCATTATTATTAGTCTACCCTCGTAATCACGTTGTTCACCTACCACGTCATTGGCGCTCATTATCCATACGTCACCCTTATGTGTGTCATTAAAACCCATTCGTCATTTAACCATTAATTCGGTAATTCAATCGCGACGCTTGAATTGCTCGGACTGTTCACCGGGAGAAGGTTGAAGCCGTCGTTCAGGCGTTTCTTTCTTCTTCCTTTCTTGCGAGAGAAACGCAAGGCCTCCTCGGGCGCGTGCGAGCTGGCGGCTCTTCAATCAACGGCTCATTACCGGTGCAGGGCTGACGTCGGCTCGCTCGCCCGATTGCTTCCGGCGGCCCCTTTGCGGGCGTCCCCGATGAACGCGCGCCGTTCGACTCGTGTGTCTTTCTTGGAAGACAGCCTCTCCACAGCAGCGTACGGGTGTACCTTTCTTTCCCTCGAGCTGACTTCGGAGATAGGAAACGTCTATGCTCGTTACCACATCAAGAAAAACAACAACAAAATTACGCATTGTTCATATGTTATACGCGAAGTAGTTCGCGGAAAATGTGGTTGTCTCGGGAAGTATATGATGTTTTTTGGAGTTTGAAACGTGTTCCTCTTGATAAAATAACGTCTCGATAATCTAAAATGCACCGACTTAAGTTTTACATCAGCGGATAAAGGGGGGATATTAGTAGCGTTCCGCCATGAGCCGGATCTTCTTTTACTACGATTCTTTAGGTGAATGTGAGTATAGTTCCCGTCCCTATTTGGTTTTAGTGGATTCTTTGTACAATTCCCTGTTACAGTGGGACCGCGAAGGGAAGAAAAACAAATTCTAAACCCTTTGCGACAGGTGGAAATAAGAGGAGCGAAAAGCATACTGAGACCCGGACACCCGCGGAATAATTCTATCTCGAAAATCCCACAAGGTATACCTGGACAACCCCTCATCGTACCGCGCGGCGCCGGGAATGGTTTACATGGGGCGTTTCGATGTACGCACGGGTGGCGACAGAGAACAGGACGAACACATAACAAAGCTTGACCACATGTTTTGTTGTTGCACCCCCTCTTTTTTTTTAGTTCTAGATGTACAAATTGTTATACCAACGTCAACCGTTCCCTTAATTCAAGGATATACCCTTTCACGCGCCATACGTCGTACTGCCGCAATATTCCGAAAAGACGGTGAGCGGTGTTTGCCGCATTTTCAAAACGTTATATTAGAAGAAAGAAAGAAAGAAAAAGACGAAAAAGAAAAAGCGAAATTAAAGCGCCACCGGCATTTATCTAATCTCGCAAGGCGACTGACTGCCAGAACGTTCTAGCTCTTACGAAGCTTCAATCGTCGGAAACGTCACAATTGGTCGCAGTTAAAAGACGCCGGTATAATATGAGCGAGGCGCTGAGCATAATTCCGAGATGACCACACACGTAATTCCGCGCAACATTACGCGGAAGTAATTCATGGCGGGCCTGCGCTTATGGAGCCAGCGAGCTGCAGGCCGCCGAGAGAGCGAGAGAGAAGAGCCGTTTTGCAAACAGCGGGCAGTTAGGCGTCCTTTATCAAAGTGGCCGCCCGCCGGAGGAGCAGTTTCTGGAACGCAGCACCGCTTGACTCTGGGCGCCGAGCGATGCAACCTAGCCGGCTGGAGCGAGGAAACGTGGCGGCCGGTCACCCGAAGGGGTTACCGTACGTTAATTGCGATCATTATCGCTGTTGGCTAACATCCCGGCGAGCGGCAACAAACGTTTACGCCGCGCGCGTAACTCCGTGACGAGAGCGAGCTTTCGCCCGGATCGCACGTATTGCGCGGGTCAGACCAGCGCGGCTTGCCAATAACGTTTTCCGAAGAAAACGTTCGCCACGTGTGTGGCCATCGAGCTGGGAAGAGTGAGTTCCGGCTTCAAATACGCTCACAACAGTGTATTTCTTCTATGTTACCGTGAGGATATATACAGATCCTCATATAAAGTCTTCGCTCGCTTCGATTCATATCCGTTCACTGCGCGACTCGGCGTGGATCCGACATCCGCGCTTTTTTTCGCAGTTTACTCATAGAGGTATACTGACGACAGAACTTAACCCTCAACTTCGTGACCGCATGATTTGCTGACATGGGTATAGATAGTTCCATTAGGTTCATAGCAGAGAGGGTAAAAGAGGAAAAAAATGCACTCCCCCTCTCACCCCGGATGTCGTCCGCTCCGCCGAGTGGGCTGTAGCTAGCGTCCGGCTGGCGTGCAAACTCTGTTTAAAATCGCGTTATTTTGGAACTTTCAAGCGCAGATGCGCAGATTTTGGTATGCCAGTTGTCGTGTAATATTATGCTAGATTAAAAGGCTCACAGGGTCCAATTGCGCTGTTACCTGCGTGCAAATAAATAAAAAAAAGGGAAAACTGTGTTAGGCTGGCCGGTCTCTCCGGCGAAAAGTAAATCCGGTTGCTGTACCTTTTTTACTATACAAAGTTCGCACTGGTGTAGGCCTTTAGCGACCGTGAGTGGAAGTCTGAAATAATAAGTAAAACGTGCTCTCTTGCCGCAATACACGCAGTAGTTGAGGGTAGTACTGCCGCCTGACTCAACTGCTATTTAACTAACGGAAAAAAAGATATGTCAGTTGATCATTTACCGAAGTAGAACAACAGAGAGCTCTAGGCTGATTTTTGGAGTAGCCATAACTATTCTAAGAACGCGAACCACTTCACAACGGCAGCCACGAGCGAGAGTTCGATGTTCGGTAGAGCCCGCCGATACAGCCCAGAGATGGAGAACGGCAACCTCCCGGTTTGTCGTCTGCTAGCGCAGTAGGGCGCGTGCCCTCTCTCTCGTTTTACCCCGCCGAACCCGCTGAACTTCCCGGATGTGTGGAGAGGGCGCTGCGGTCGAACAAAATGGTGCCGCCCAGAGAGCGCTAAATGGAATGGTCTATAAACAGGGTCAATATCACAAATAGTTTTCATGGTAGCCTTTCAGTTGTAAGGGACACAGTCACAAGTCAGAAGGTGATTTATGACTCACCTCTTCATGCATGTTTCAATAGGGCAACCTATCTATGTATCTGTGGCGCAAAGCTGCGATCGCTTGTTCGTGCTACCGCTTCGAATACACACAGATCGAAGATTGTACGTCGAATTGTGTTATGCCCCACGCATTGATGCGCATCGTATTGCCCCTTTTCCTATAGCGTTCCGATCGCTAACTAGTACAGCTCATCGAGTCAGACTAAGAAATGTTCGGTACTTGTTGCAGTACTTAAGAAAAAAAAGGTTCGTTTAGCTGAGTGTCGTAACGTGTCGCAGCACAGCAAAGCGTGAAGCGAAAGCTCGCGCTGCGGGCCCCCTTAATTTCGCGAGTACGTGTCGAAATGCGTGGACGTGGCTTTCTGCGCCGAACAGCTTGCGGACTGCGCATGCAGTTCGAATACGCGAACAGCTTGCGCGGGGATAATGATCATATGCCTGTGCGCAGTTCGTGGGTTCCGGTTGCGAGGTGTTCGGCCCCTGTCGCTTTCTGGGCGTGCTCCCAGTGTTGGCGCGTTACTAGTAACGCCTTTTTATTTACGGTAACGTAGTAACGTTACATGTTTCAAAACAGTAACGGGCAAACGTACTTGCGTCACGTATTTCGAGTAACGGGTGACGTACTTACGTTCCTCGTTACATATCCTACCCAAGATTTTAAAGAAGTACACTTAATTTTTTTTCCTGTTTTCTATACTTTGTTTTACCTCAAGTCCGGACGCAGCCGGCGTTGATGTTACCAATCAGACAGCGGCAAAAGCGCACCATCATGGCGTTCGTCACGTTTATGTGCGTGGTCTATCATAGTGGAACCAATCATAAACAAAAAAGAAGTTGCGCTTTGACATTCCTTGATTGGTCCCATTAGCGGTTAGCGTCGACTGGAGTGAAGCGGTAACGAAGTATCGGCGCCAAGTCATTGAGTATTGCCCTCATTCCGCACACCTTCATAATTTTGCCCGTCTTTTTCCCACCCGAAAGTACCACTTTAAAAAAATATCAGTAATGTACGTTACTTTCGCGCTTGACGGCAGCAGCGTACTTCGACACAGGGACAGACCCTGTGTCGAAGAACGCTGCTGCCGTCAAGCGCAGAAGTAACGTACATTACTTTTTTCCGGTAACGGTGACGCCTTCTTTTTATTAGAGTTTTTGTAGATCCTTCCGGTGACTCCGATAACGATATTCGATACTCCGTCGCCGTCTTTGTGCATGCATCGTATACGGTTATCGGGTATTGTTATCGGAGGTATCGGAGCGGTCTGCTGAAACTCTATTTTGAAGTAGGTCAATAACGCGTTTCTTTATTTTGCGAATAACGAGTAACGTATTTTGTTCCTTTTTTCGGTAACGCCCTCAGCACTGCGGCGCTCCACAGATCGCACTGGTTGTTGGTCCTTGGCGCGCTCGTAGGGAGAAGTAGACGCGAACCATTTCCTTCGTGCATATATACTTCTACTGTTCTGCATGACTCGAGTATACACGCGAATGGCACTACATGTGTCGAAAAGCGGTCAACAGAAGGAGAGCGTGCCAGGTCGAACCGGTAGATCCGTCGGATAAGAATTGATGACGGCGAAGGGAAACTTCGTGCCAGTACATCAACTCTCGGCAACACCGCGCCAATGCCACGTGCGCAGGTTACGCGTGCGTGCGTGCCTCGGAATGCAGATAGAGAAATCAACGCCCATACTGTGCCATATTCGTCCCCTCGCGCCGCAGCTTCGCCAATCTGTCCATCTGGCAATTACGCCCCGAAAAGGGGCGTTCCCGTCTTAATGTTTTCGGGTACCCGGGTCCCTCGAGAAGTGGGCCACACGCGAGGCGGTCTCCTCCGGGGCGCGGCACTCGACGACGGTCGTCGTCGTGCGGGGGACGTCCGGAAACGGGCCCCCGAGAACAAGGGGTCGTTGAGGGCCTGCTTTGTTTCTCCGGCAAATTGGGCTCATTGTGGCGGAGCTCAATGGGCCCTGTGCCTCGGTTCTTGGCCAGGCTGAATGAGAGGGACCCCCGCTTAGCCCTGTTACTGCCGCTGCGCGCTACGACAAACAGTATAGCCTTGCCGCCGGGTTAGACTGTCTGTCCCGTCGTCGTCGCTTTTTGTTGTTCCTTGGACGGTCGATGTGAGCCGATAGGGCCCGCGGAGATGGCGGGCTCGATCTCTGCACGACGTCCGACTGCCGAGCTGTTGGGGGCCCGAGTGTTTTGGACCGGCAACTGTCGATTGTTCGGTGTCCTGCCGACGGACGCCGTCGTGGTGCCGCTCCCACGGTCGCGGCGGTCCGCTTTTCTACACAGCTGCGGGGGAGGGCTGCACTCTCTGAAACGTTTGTCTCGTGTTATCGTGGGTTTAGGCATCACTATACTCTCCACATGAGCACAGGCCTCGGCGATGCCTCGGCGTAATGCGCAGTGTCTGACGGAATGAAATCGGTCGCTGAACTAGACGTTCGATCGACAAACACTATCTAGGAAGTTTGAGGAACGCGTCTCCTAATTATTGGTATACTGCTCCAGTTCCCACGATACGTGCTCACTGCGGAATCGCTCTGACACAGTAAATACGGAGTGCTGTATATATTTGCTAACCTGTATTCAGCAAAGTGCTTCTTTCAAACGCTCTGGCATTCTCAATTCTCAGCATCGTATGCGAAACTATATGCGTCTGGTGCTTCTTGCTTAGCTCCACTGGTAGCGGGACCTGACGCATCGAGGCACTGACGAAAGGGTGGTAAGATATTCCGACTTTAGCCTCGATATTTGTTCTAGCTCATCCCATGGGCAGGATACTTCGAAAGAGAAGCCTTCGAAGTTAAAATGTTTAGTATCGATAAGTATACCTTTACTTTTCAGAAAAAAAAAATTCAAATTAGTCATATGCTGAATTACATTTTACGAAAAACGCATCTGACGCTTATGTTCAACATCCGCCTTCCTGGCACGCGCCTCCGCGTCTTTTTGAAGCGTTACCTCGTCGCCCTCTTCTAATTTAGAAATCAAAAGCGCTAAAAAAAAAAAAATAGACAAGTGAAAGAGACCAACACCGCAGAGCACTACTTGCATCTGAAGTTTACTCATGGAAAAACTTGCGATGAAAGAACTGCAACATCGTCACACCGAGGCTTATATCAATCTACCATTTACTTTTCGAAAGATTTTAAGGACGTCACCTCAGCCTCACACAGGGCTATCGATGGAGCGCTGACACACGCGCCTTCAGTGCACTTCGTTATGAAGAACGCTTCGGATACGTTCCTCGTAGTTTTGTTTCGGTTTTTGGCTGAGATAATGGTCTTGCCAAACTTCGGGGCAGTCCCCCATCTGTTACAGTGAACAGCCACATTTTCCGAGGGTGACGATCTTGCTGATGGTGCATGTTCCCCGAGCCGGTCATTACAACGACCCGAATGGCCTATGTACACTCGGAAACATGATAAATGAGTCTTGTATACCACGCCTTCGCTGCACTCCACGTACCATGGTCTTACGTTTCTTCTGACATACTCCGACGCGTAGCACCCCCTCGTCCTCCTTTTCCACATACTCTGTCCGATTTTTGAGGAGCTAAAAGGAGCACAGGTACCCTTTGTTTTTTGCCGCACCTTCTTTATTCGCGACTCCAACTAACTATAGGTGGCGCCACTCACTTTCCAAGATGGCGGGTTTAGTGAGGGTCAGAGATGCGTGCCGCCGTTGAGCCTGTCTAGTGTGCTGGCTTCAATGAGCGACATAAATTATTTCTGGTAATACGAGGACGCTAATGTTTTATGAGCGAAGGTCGCCTCTTTAACCTGAAAACAAGAACGGTGTTTAGCGTATTAATTACGGAAGTATGCGCGTTTTAATTCTGGAGCGAAACCGAAACTTACCTCTATATTTTGTATTTAATTTCTCGACAGAGGTCTTAATTTCGGTGTCTTTCATGACTCAAGATGTGCCTCACATCGGAATTATTTACTTAGAAAAGTTGTTCGCGGAAACTTTATTTTGTGACATACTGTTCGATCCAGGCTGATATTCGTAGTTGTTGAAAAAATCAGGGCTGATATCTGTGCGTTCTCGCTACCTTTTTCTCGCTCAGATAATTGTCATGGGAAATATGACAATTATACCCAGCACAAGAATAAGAGAATAATTTCAATTTTTACAATATGTCCACGAAACGCATAAACTAATAAACGCTGCTCTCACTGCAACAACCCAAGACGGAATCCGAGTCGGGCAGCTGAAGTGTTTGTGTGTGTTTTTATAGCACCGCGTGACGCGTAGGACTTCATATTACATCCAGGGTTTAACTGTTTGTCTATCTTAAAAACTATGTCAGTTTTTCATATGCTAAAAAGAAAACAGAATTATACCTTTCTGGAAAGACTATTATGGTTAAACAGAGCATTATCGTGATCTTGGCGCTAATTAGAGGCATACATTGCCGCGATTTGTATTAATAATAATAATATTAAACTTCACATATTTGAATAAGTAATTCTTCAAGCTCTAATATAATTTGTTGCTTATGCTCTAATTTTAAACGCGCGAACAAATGTGACAATGAAAACTGTGCTAATTATCATCACTGGTTCAATTGCTGCATTTTTATTACAAATAAAATAAAAATAGTCTAAAATCAATGAAAACATTCTAGCTAGTGTGAGAAATCCATGTAAAATTACATTAATTGTGGGTAAAGTATATTGTGCTATCAAAGTCGCGACTTTTGACAATCGGCGAAACGTCCAAAGTCGCCGCCAATATACTTCAAGACCAAATGCCCAAAAGTTAAAATTTTTTAATTACAAGTTTTTTCATAACAGTTACTTACTTTTGTATTTGCTCGCCGTCGTTTTGCCAATCTCAGCCTTTCCAGTTCGAAGGAACGCCTACCTGCTTGCACGTCTGCTCACTGCAGCACGTTTCGTTGGCGTTGGAAGCCGGTGAAACAGTAGCGAGTTTTAATATTGCGTATACGAGCGAACTCAAGCCCTGTGTGTTTGCGTTAGCTTTGCGCGTTTCACACTGCGCGTGCGCGGAGCCCGAAATCGCGGTCTAGGATGGCGCGTGGCGATGAGGCGCACGCACCCCCAACTTGGGGCACGCAACTCTAACGCAAACGCACACCGGTTGCGTTTGCTTCTATGCGAAATACTAAAACTCTCCAGTAAGGTACAATCCCATACCGGCTGCAGCACTACGTTGGGACAGTGAAGAGTGTTGTTTGCATTCGGAAACGACATTTCGCGAGCCATGATCGCGAGCAGTTCCGCCATACCCGCTGAGCAGGAGAATCGGGGGACCCTCACTAGAGCGCTTCCCGTTTCCGCCGCGGGAGGGCGAGCGTCGAGCTGAAGACGCGAATACTGTGGCTCGATCACCTTATGCAAATAGGGTATCACCACTGGTCTACGCCTCGGCTTCTCTCTGAAACCACCACACCTTCTCCGAAGTTTATGGTGCAGAGACTGAGGCGACGGAGCGTCGTGTGGGATGACTGGTTACGAGTTAACAAGCGTTGTGTGGCTATTAACAGACTTCAACACGCGCACCTTGTTGACTGGGTGGTTGGCGACGCAGGTTTTTGGCAAGTGGCTCAATCCGCTACCTCCTACACGTCCTTGTGCCCAAGCTACGTTTCTTACGTTCGGGAAATCAGAGCTAGCCTTTTTTTTAACTTTTGCCGGATTACTCGTTGTTCGCTTCCCTGGGACTGCCGGGAAAGTTTCTTTTCTCGCTCGTAATTGCGTGCATGAGTCAGAGACGCGAGTGCGGAAATGTCTGGTTGTTCGCCTTCGGCTTTGCTTTTCATCGCCGAAGGTACGGCGTCTGTTCTGCCGGGAGAGGTCAGAATCATCAGGAGCGTTTTTCGAGTCGGGATTCGCGGAAGTCCTTCCGCGAAAACGTCGTGCGCTCGAACCGTGACCGCGCCCTGTGCAAATCGTCCTTCTTCGGGGAAAATGGCTGCGAGTTATCGTTCGACCGCCCCTTTGCTGGCCGAACAGAAATGTCCCGTGCCCGAGAAAAAGGATGCTTGCTCGATGAAGTCGCGGCTGTCACGGTGGCAGTATTTATTGGTCCTTTGAGGTCGGCATCGTATTGAGAGCAAACGTGGCGGTGGATTTCTCAAAGGCCACGATAAAAGGTGACAAGGGCACGTAGCAGCCCGACTCGAACCGCCGACGTTTTTGTTTAACTTGATTGTTGGCGAACTGCTGGCTGGTTGCATACCGCGCAGAACGAAAAAGGCTGACCTTTATAGCTTTTCGTTTGAAACTTAATCAATTGATTCATCATGAAAAAAAAAAAAAAAACAACAACATAATGCCACTCAGTACCAGGATAAAGCGAAGAGGACGATCTCGCCGTCAACCTGAAAAACCTTTTTTTTTTTTTTTGCAGCGCTATTTGCATTACTTTTTGGGCGACAATGGTTTCTGTGCCTGTTCCTTCAACTAAAGTTTTCTTTTTTCTTTCTTTTTTTGCACTACAGCTACCGTCATCTCTTCTGCGCACCTAGAGTATTTTCAGTAGTGGTTTCACTTCGTACGCCCTCCGCTTTTCACCTCTCGAAGCTGAGACGATTGAGAACTCGTAATTCTCATGGTGTACGATAGTTACGCACAGAACGTTCTTCCAAACATCTCGGAGTTCCAGGCGAACGGACAACGGGCACTGCTAACACACGGGCCGACTAGGTCATGTCAGCTACATTTTGTTTGTATGCTCGATCGTTTCCAACTCTCCACGAGGGAACCTGTTTGTCTATGAGCACCAATTTCTCGCGTCGTCGTCACCAAGCCTCTTTCGTGAGGTTGGTGAGCAGTGTTGGTTGGTGCGTGGGCTACGTGGACGGTGGAACTGTGCCTTAAACGTTCGGGGAAACTGGAGGACTGTCACCATGCTTGCCGCCGTCATCGTCCAGTCTCCGCGCGGTCGTGGTAGCAGCAGCAGTCAACGATACTCGGTCGCTGGCTGTCCGGGTCGCAGCGCGGACGGGAGGGAGGCAACCCCATCACCGGCGCCGTCTTCAATTAACCCAGAAACGTCGATGGCGCGTCAACCAGCGCTCCCAGATCGGCGGCCTCGTTCGGCCAGATTATGGTAATTGCACGGAGGGTTCCCCCCTGCGACTGCGGGGACCGCTTTGCTGCACGCGCTCTGCTGCGGCAGCTGTCCCGCTCCGAGAAAACGTTCCTACGAAACCATCCCACAGCCATTGTGCTGTCGAAGGGGGCAGGCATCGAATACGACGACTCGCACGGCTCAATTCGAAGGTCGATTAAGGAAGGTCTTTTGTACGCCGGAGCCACGCTCTGTTTTTACTTCCGAGGTGGACTGCAGCGCCTGCTTACGACCTATAACTCCGCTTCACCTAACGATGGCCCCGCAGCTATACGAGCCATCTCAGCCAATGCGGGACTGCGAACGTGTCACGTGATTTTCCGAAGTGGCGCGGTGAGAAGCGCGGGCCCCGTGGCCACGCGATAATCAGAAAGCACCGGATTGGCCAGAATGACCCGTCTGCTGCCGTCCTCCGTAAGCTGAAACGGAGTGTAGACCGAATCAATTGTGGATTATGGGTATATTCATATAGCTGGTTTTCTTGAGGCGGATCAAGCGATCGATAACCGATGGATGCATCATCAAGTAAACCACAAAACGACTGTTTTCTGGCGAGTATTATCTGTCACGTAAATATGCGCCCCGCACGTCCCCCCCCCCCCCCCCCCCCCCCCCTTTAAGGTCATATGACGCTCACGCGGTACTGGATTGGCTTCGATTCAATCTTTACCATTTTTACGATGGAAGACGCTCTCTTGGCTCGTATAGCGTTTTCTGCGATCCGCACGGAGAAACAAGAGTATGGCTTCGGTTCGGTCCATCTTGGAAACCTGAGACGGCGAACGGGTCGGTCGGATCCCGCAACGACGAAACCGGAGAATCCATCGTGGCCTCTGTCGTATTTCCCTCGCCCTACTTGTGCGCTCGACGGTGATCATGATACGCCGGTCCTCCTTTTTCTCACTCAATCGGGAGCGCTTTGATTGAATACGTGCACCTTTAACGGAGGAAGGAGTGTCGTCTTTGCTGGGCGAGTGAAACCGAAAGGCGCTCGTCGGATCGATGTGCGTTCGAAAGGCTTTCCATCCAGCGTTTAAAGGGATCAGGCTGCCCGAGGAATGGAAGTGGGCCGAGAGGGAACCGCCGGAAAAGGAGAAACTGCCCGGCGAACCATCAGACAACCAGGTCGGTCATTAGACGAGGGCTTTTAACAATCCGCTTCGTGGTGGTACGCGGTTGCGCGGCGTATAGGGTCGCTCGCGCGCACGCTGCGCTTCCGCACCCGTGCCGCTTTATGTAGGCGCGACGTGTTATAATATAAGTGACGGCTGCTACAAAACGAGTGACACCACCGCGCGATACATAGTTGTGTCCAGTTCTCCTCCTTTGGTCATTTCATTGTCTTCAGCACCAACTCGCCCAACAATCGCTGGCGAAGTGGACGGGCTCGTCTTCGTGTACGTGTTCTCTTGGCGTTACTTTAGCCGTTCGGTGGCCTTAAGCCGTTTGTATAATTGCTGAGCGGGAATCGCTATTATTCACTCGTGCTCTCGAATACTTTCTGATGGATCAGTGTCGGTCGCGTGTGAAGGTTGTTTTGTTTAATGCAGACTGCAAGTTGCACGACTCTAACCGACGGGCAAGATTTGGGACGTGCTCTTTGCCAGCTCCTCGACTTGTTTACCTTTCTTTTGATGCTGCAGTCGCGAACTCAATAGATGTAACCTTGATATATACCGTTCTATTGATTTCACGTTTGAAATATATGACGGCGGAGCTGTTAAGGGCTAGTTTCCCCAAGATCGTGTCTTTCCGCAAAGAAATTTCGACACAACATTCCGGTTGCCGCCGTCGCTCATAAATGGCGGTAGTTGTCCAGAGTTTTGTGTTTGCCTGTTGTCTGCTTGCCGCCATCGCTCATAGGTCGCGGCAACCTTTCCAGCCTTCCACCCTGGCTTGCCGACTTGCGGCCGCGGCCATTACATCATTCCCACCATAGTACAGCTTCGCTGGTCTTCCTTCTTCACCAGAGTGGAAAGGCTGAAAGTTTTTGAAACGAATATTCGTGCATAAACGACAAGTTCCAGTGAACTACGAAGTACAGTTAATGTGTTCATTCGTATATTGCCGCGCGCAGGGGTCACGGACTTGTAGAAAGTTCTCGTTCACTCTTGCTGCGGACATAACTATCGTTCATCCCTGTTTTTGTTGTTCTAGAAAGTGCTTGTTCATTCTCGCCCCGAGCGCGCTACGCTCGAACCTTCTCCGCCGAATCTTCGAGATACTGACTCACTTTAGATAAGACGCCGCTCGCGACTTTGTCGAGTCAGTCTCGCCTCAGCGTTTGATCGTGCTGCTTCGCCGCCTTCGACGCCTGCGACGCTCTGTTGTTATCTTTCTTTTGTACCCTTTTATTTTCGGCACAAGTTCGCCACATTAAACGTTCATTTATTCCCGTTTATTTCTTGTTTATTAGTCACCACCCGTGACATTTTGGTGGAGGTGCGGGGTACCGCATGCCCGTGCAGCGTTCCCCTCCCAGGACCCGCAGTGCAAGCCCGACTCCAAGCTCGCTGAGAAGACCACTCAGCGCGGAACCTGAAACTCGGACCAGCCGCCGCACCAAGGGAGAGGATCCGGAGTACGGTCTGCTCCTGGATAAACCCAAGCCGAAGAAGACGACGATGGACAACCAGTCGCAGGCCCCCGCCGCTCCTGCCGTCGTCTACCTACCCGTCGCTCCTCGGACACCGGCTCCGTTCCACGGCGAACTCCACGAAGACGTTGAAGATTGGATCGACCAATTCGAACGCGTCGCCCGCCACAATAGCTGGACCAACGAGCAACGGCTGCAAAACGTGTATTTCTCGCTCGAGGGGACTGCCAGAAGCTGGTACGAAAATCACGAGTCTTCATTGACATCCTGGGACATTTTCAAGAGCCAGCTGAAGGCGACATTTGTCAACCAGCACCGCCGAGAGAGAGCCGAAGACTTACTGCGTACCAGGACTCAAGGCCCCAACGAGAGCATCACCGGCTTCGTGGAGGATGTTCTCCGCCTAAGCGCCCGCGCCGATCCTCAGGCTACCGAGGAGAAGAAGCTGCACCACCTGATGAGGGGTGTGAAAAGCGAGATTTTCGGCGGTCTCATCCGAAATCCCCCAACAACAGTCGACGAGTTCATCACGGAGGCGACAAATATGGAACGGGCCTTGCTAGCCCGCGCCAGACACTACCAACGACACCCTGGCGTAACTACTCTAGCGACATCTGGATCCGACCTGGGCACCACCCTCCCCGACATCCGTGACCTTATCCGTGAAGCCGTCCGGGAGGAGTTGAAGAAGTTGCTACCTGCTGCCACAAGCCTGGATACGCCCTCAGTCGCCGAGATTGTCCGGGAAGAACTTCAGCAGGTGCTGCAGCCAGAAGTTCTCGCCAGCGCCGCTCCTGAACCACCGAAGCTGAGCTACGCCGCAGCTACCCGACGACCACCGCCCCCTGCTCACCCGTATACGGCGCCACCTCGACGTGAACCTCTAGCGCCGCAGTATTCACGACGCCATGAAGATCGGGCGTACGTCCGCCCAGAACAAGCTGCTCCACGAAAGACCGACGTGTGGAGGACGGCCGATCGACGCCCGTTGTGCTACCACTGCGGGGAGGCCGACCATATCTACCGTCGTTGTCCCTACCGGCAAATGGGCCTGCGTGGGTTCCACCCGAACGATCCACGCCCGAGGTACGGCGAACGCCCTCACGACATCGAGGAGTACCTCCGACGTTCCCCCTCCCCAGTGTCGTCTCTCCGCCGTGAAGCCCGCTCCCCATCGCCACGACGTTCAGCCTCCCCAGCGCCACGATCCCGCCGAGAGAGCCTGTCTCCCCTGCGTCGTCGGGAAAACTGAGTGCGGCAACGCCTGGAGGTGACGTTGCCGAAAACGACGGAAGCAAACAGCCTCCAAGAACGCCGGAGCGCTCCCACTCTCTCGACGCCCCGCATTGCACCGACGCGCCTGCAACGGTGTCCAACAACCTAAACGTTGTTATCGATGGCCAAAACGCATCGGCACTCGTTGACACCGGGGCAGACTACTCAGTATTGAGTGGGAGGCTCTCTCGCCACCTTCGAAAAGTCACGACGCCGTGGGATGGACCGCAGATACGAACCGCCGGAGGACACCTCATCACGCCTGTCGGAAGGTGCACCGCTCGCGTCGAAATTCACGGCGAGACGTGTCCTGTGAAATTCGTCATTCTACAAGACTGTTCCAGACACGTCATTCTCGGCATGGACTTTTTGTGTGAATACGGCGCCGTCATCGACCTTGGAGAAAACAGATTGACGCTGCGGACACCTGTTCCGCCTTCAGAGAAACTCCAAATTGCGTCAGCCGCCGTCCGAGTCGCTGCCGACCACGTGAATCTGCCGCCGCGATCAAGTGTTGTCGTACCTGTCGTGACCGATGCAGCTACCCGTAGCGAAGTTCTTCTGGAAGGTAACCTCCAGTTGCTCCTGGGAAGAGGAATAGGCGTCGCACGAGGAGTAGCTGAACTTCAGGATGGCCGCACTGTGGTCCTCGTGACGAACTTCCGGAATGAAACGCAACACCTCACGAAAGGTGCAGCCGTTGGCCACGTCGAGGATCTCCGAAACTCCGCCGAAATCGCCGCCATTACTGATGAATCCTCGCCACCTCAGCAAGACGGTACGTCGCCAGCGCAACTCGACATCGACCCTAAGCTTCCGGACCCAAAACGACGGCAGCTGATTAACCTCCTCGCCGAATACCGTGACTGCTTTGCGACGTCGTCGAAGGTACGCCAAACAGCCGTTGCGAAGCACCGCATCATTACCGAGGACGACGCGCGCCCTGTGCATCGATCACCGTACAGAGTCTCCGTTAAAGAAAGGGAGGTGATCCAGGAGCAAGTTCAAGAGATGCTGAACGACGACATAATCCAGCCATCAAGCAGTCCGTGGGCCTCTCCAGTCGTACTGGTTAAGAAGAAGGACGGAACGCTTCGGTTCTGCGTGGACTACCGGCAGCTGAACGCGGTGACGAAGAAAGACGTCTACCCACTCCCCCGAATCGACGACACGTTAGACCGGCTGCGCCACTCTCGATACTTCTCATCGATGGACCTGAAGAGCGGCTACTGGCAGATCGAAGTCGACGAACGGGACCGAGAGAAGACAGCTTTCGTCACGCCGGATGGGCTGTACGAGTTCAAGGTAATGCCCTTCGGACTATGTACGGCGCCAGCAACTTTCCAGCGTGTTATGGACACCGTACTGGCAGGACTGAAGTGGCAGAGCTGTCTGGTCTACCTCGATGACGTCGTGGTGTTTTCCAGCGACTTCGACGAGCACTTGCGACGACTCCGAGCTGTTCTTCAAGCCATACGGACCGCTGGACTCACCCTCAAGCCGTCAAAGTGTCGGTTCGCCTATGACGAACTGAAGTTTCTAGGTCACGTGGTTAGCAACGAAGGCGTGCGCCCAGACCCTGAGAAGACTCGCGCCGTCGCGTCATTTCCAGTGCCGACAGACAAAAAGGCCGTGCGAAGATTCCTTGGACTTTGCGCCTACTATCGTCGCTTCGTTCGGGATTTCGCACGGATTTCCGCACCGCTCACAAACCTCACGAAGGACGCCGAGAGGTTCGAATGGGCCGAGGAACAGCAGCAGGCATTCGACGAGCTGAAGCGACGACTCCAGACGCTTACGGTTCTTGGACATTTCGATCAGGATGCGGACACCGAGATTCACACTGACGCAAGTAACGCAGGACTTGGCGCGGTACTAGTTCAAGTACAAGAAGGCACCGAACGAGTCATCGCCTACGCAAGTCGGACACTGTCCAAGGCAGAGAGAAATTACTCCACGACTGAGAAAGAATGCCTTGCGGTCGTCTGGGCAATCACGAAGTTTCGTCCGTACTTGTACGGAAGCCCGTTCCGCGTAGTCACGGACCACCACTCGCTCTGCTGGCTTGCGAACCTCAAGGACCCGTCAGGACGCCTCGCTCGATGGAGCCTCCGGCTACAAGAGTTCAACATGACTGTGGTTTACAAGTCAGGACACAAGCACACCGACGCTGACTGCCTGTCCAGGGCCCCTGTCGAAACACCTTCCGGCAACAGCGACGACGATGATGACGAGTGCTTTCTAGGGGCAGTGAACACCGATGACATGGCACGACGTCAACGAGACGATCCGGAGCTGCGAGCCTTAATCGAGCACCTGGAAGGGCGCGGCGGTACCGTACCCCGTGTTTTCTCACGAACCGTGCCGACCTTCACCATTCGACAAGGTGTACTCTACAAAGAGAACTTCGGGAACAACAACTCGCCGTGGCTGCTGGTAATACCGACCGACCTTCGAGGGGAGATCTTTCAAGCATGTCACGACGACCCGACGTCCGGACACCTTGGATACAGCCGGACACTGGCCCGTATTCGTGAAAAGAATTACTGGCCCAAGCTCCCCAAGACCGTCCACCTGTACACACGATCATGCCACGAGTGCCAGCGACGCAAGAAACCTCCGACGAGGCCGGCCGGACTCCTGCAGCCTATTTCTCCTCCAACTGCACCCTTCCAGCAGATCGGAATGGATCTACTTGGTCCTTTTCCGCTTTCGACGTCGGGAAACCGCTGGATCATCGTCGCCACAGATTATCTCACGCGGTACGCCGAAACGAAAGCTCTTCCTTCGGGGACTGCTGTGGAAGTTGCCAAGTTCTTCATTGAGTCCATCGTCCTCCGGCACGGCGCTCCAGAGGTTCTGATTACAGATCGCGGATCATCGTTCATGGCACAACTGACCCAAGAAATCTTCCGACTCAGTCACACCAGCCATCGTCGTACAACTGCGTACCACCCGCAGACCAACGGGCTGACGGAGCGACTCAACAAGACAATCGCCGATATGATCTCTATGTACGTCGACGTAGAGCACAAGACGTGGGACGAGGTGCTGCCCTACGTCACGTTCGCCTACAATACGGCGGTCCAAGAGACCACTGGATTCACCCCTTTCCAGCTGGTACATGGTCGGAAGGTAACGACCATGCTGGACGCCATGCTGCCCCATGAGCCATCTCACAACGAGAGCGACGACGCCCAGGCGGTTGCTCAACGCGCCGAAGAAGTTCGCCAGCTCGCCCGACTCCTGATTCAAGATCAGCAACGCGTCGACGCCGGCCGCTACAACCTTCGTCGCAGGGACGTCCACTTCCAGCCCGGAGATAGGGTGTGGGTATGGACGCCCATCCGTCGCCGCGGCCTCAGTGAGAAATTGCTGAAACGATACTTTGGACCCTACAAAGTGCTTCGTCGCCTCGGTGATCTTAACTACGAAGTCCTCCCCGACGGAACGCGCCCATCTGCAAGACGTCAGCCGCGACCCGAGGTGGTGCACGTCGTCCGGCTGAAGCCGTATTACGAACGATAGCCTTTCCACTCTCGTCGACGGGTGAACTGTGAACTGCGGCTCGCGATTCTGCTGCCTTTTTGTTTTGGATTTGTTTTTGTTTGTTGTTTTTTGTTTTGTGCTGCATCGGGACGATGCACTTTTTAAAGGGGGGTATAATGCCGCGCGCAGGGGTCACGGACTTGTAGAAAGTTCTCGTTCACTCTTGCTGCGGACATAACTATCGTTCATCCCTGTTTTTGTTGTTCTAGAAAGTGCTTGTTCATTCTCGCCCCGAGCGCGCTACGCTCGAACCTTCTCCGCCGAATCTTCGAGATACTGACTCACTTTAGATAAGACGCCGCTCGCGACTTTGTCGAGTCAGTCTCGCCTCAGCGTTTGATCGTGCTGCTTCGCCGCCTTCGACGCCCGCGACGCTCTGTTGTTATCTTTCTTTTGTACCCTTTTATTTTCGGCACAAGTTCGCCACATTAAACGTTCATTTATTCCCGTTTATTTCTTGTTTATTAGTCACCACCCGTGACAATATTTTTATGGGGTAAACGGGGGGGGGGGGGGGGGGGGGGGAGGGGGGAGAGCTTATTTCATGCTCTGTTTCACTTTGTCGCTTCATAATAATATGCTATGCTAGATTCAAATCAATTACAGACTAAACTGTGCAACTCTAACCGATGTGTTACATCTGTGACGTGTCGGAATTAAGTTTTAGATAGATACAGCGAAGATGGAAGCCCCTCCCCTCCATGGTTAACTTGTTGTTGCTTAATGCTTTCGTTTGGTGCTTGTTCAAGCATATTTTATTTATATATGTTTACCTCCGCTCAGTGCTTGTATAAATCCAACTGGTCCCTCTTGGAATACAAACGCACCATAATCAATCTAGCGATTTTTTTTGTTTATAGAGGAAGTATTTTTGTAACTCGATACTCAGGTTACGGATGAATGAGGTCATTAGACCGACGGGTATGCCTTGATCTATCTGCGAACTTTCGCCGTCCTTCAAAATAGATACGAGTGTTCGATAGCTTCCTCCTTTCTTACGATGGATCGTTTCGATCGAGAGGAAACGCTTCAGTGAACGCGTCCGTGTTCGTTCCTTAAAGATGTCGATCTCCTTGTTAAAATTTGCTGCCAACAGTCTTCGATACCTTTTATACCATTACGTTCAAATCTGATTTTAAATCTAATGTGCTAATCCACTGACGGCGGCCCGCTAAACCCTTATTGAGCCTGACCGTGCTGGTTCGTGGGGCGGGCTTACTAGACTCTGCGTCTTATCGACCGTGTGAAAGAAAGCCTGCCAAACCTGGGGCGCGCGAGCGCTTGAGAGACGACTTCAAACATTCTTTCACACAGTCTTGTTGATACGCTGATCTTAGCTAGCCGGTCCTGCTTTTTCTCAACGTGCGCGTGTGGTTCCTGCGGATCGTTATGGCATCCAAGTTGCGTTGACGTCCAGGATTTGCGTCCGCATCGGTAATTCGCGTCTGTTGCAGTGTACACTATATTGTGATGCGCCCGAAAATCGACGCGTGTTCGGGAATATGTTGCCGCCCGTATCTGCGGTCGCCTGTGGACGCGTACGCGGATGCTGTCGAAGTTGTATACCCCTTTGCAGTGACGCCCTTTTCGTATGTTTGTGTTTTATTGTGTCCGTATCTGCGAGACACCATCACTTGTAGCGGAAGTGCACCGTTGCAATGATCGCGTCTTTTTGCCGCCCGTTTGGAAACCCTGATCAGCGTCCGACGGGACGAAACGTGTACAACGCAGGCCTCCGTCAGGCGCAAACGGGACTAAGTCGTTGTGTAGTGCAGCAGCCAAAAGTAGGCCATAGATACCGCACCGGGATCGCTCGCTGCCCGCCTCGTGCAGAAACACGCGCGAACCAGGAAGGAATCGTACCCAGTAATAGGTACCTTTAGCAAACCGTTACCGCGTTCCGCGTACCGCGCACTATACCCGAGCCTTTGAAGCATGCTTTTAGTTAAGCCCGCGCCCGGGTAAGAGCGTGACCGCGGGGCGCGCGCTTAAAAGCATGCTTCAAAGGCTCCGGTAGTGCGCGGTACGCGGAACACGGTAACGGTTTGCTGAAAGTCCCTAATGATTGTGTTATGTGCATGCATAGACTGAGGAAGCTCAGTCAACCCCAGTGGGCGTCTGCAGTCTTCGCTGTGCACGGGAAATTTAGCCGGTGCAGTGTACCGCTGCTTTCGAGTCTCGAACGTGCACCACGCAGTAGTGATACACGCACGCACGCTGGTACCATACTCATCTAGATCGAAACTGGCAGAAGCTTTGTCACGTGGGCTTTCGCTCCACGTGCTCCCGGGTCACATCGTGACTAAAACAACGTAAACCAAGGATCGAAGCCGCATGCTCTCCGCTTGGTTGTCAAAATCCCCGGGATGCAGGCAGTGGTTCTGAACCTTGCAGTTTGGCTGGAGAGGTAGCGCTGTCTGATGCGTTATCGCAATGTTGGGAAGTTTAATTCGTGGTAGTTTTAATAAAACTCGTGCTTCCGAAGCCCCGACGAATTCTTACGTAACACCTGTGTCCAATCGTTCCGGAAGGAAAGAAATCCCCGAAGAAGAGGGTAGAGAGAAGACGGGAACTGACGCGCATCCGAATGTACCTAGACCGCGGTGAATTAGCTGTGGGCGAACTGCTCGCCTTTGCCTACCAAGACCATCCGCTCGCCGTTGTATGTTCTCTTTGCTGTATAGTCGTGCCACGAACAACCTTCTCCGCCGCGATCGCGGACAATGAAATCGATTGACTCGATCGCGGAGGAAAGCGAGCGCGGGCGAGTGGGCCACTTGACCCAGTTTGCCGCCGGGTGTGTACTCTTGGACCTACGGGTAGCTCCTATGTGCATCGTACACAAACCCTCGACGTGCTGTCTCCAGACAAAGGCTGCTGCCAATCAGGGAGGCTGATCTCACGAGGATCTGTGCTTTTCGCGCGGGAGACGGCTTGGACGACTCTGGGCACAATGGACGTGGACTTTTTGTGTCGAACTGCCCCCGATGACCTGGTTCTCAGGGCGCGTGTACTGGGAAGGCGACGCGGATTCACGCCTTCGGCAAGTCTTCGTTCCTTTCGTGACCACAGAAACGCTGGGCGACAAATCGGGCTACGCCCGTAACTCGTAGCATGGGCAACGACTCCCGGGCTTCGTGCGGCCGATCTCGTGAGTGTAGATGGGGGTAATCTGCTGTAGCGCGCGGGGCATCGCGGTCCTCATTAAGGTTGTGAGTTCTTTTTTTATATAGATCGGGCTTGCGCGGAACGGGTCGTTGTTGACAGGGGATGACAGGTTTGTGGGGGATGATAAGTTATTGAATTTCTTTTGGGGAGTTTCGGTACCCTTGCCACACGGTGAAATGTAATGCTCGTTCAATCGTCGAACGCGATGAAAATGTGTTTCTTTCGGATGGCCGCCTCCAGCACGTGCTCATTGCCTTCCGTCGTGCTTTGGCTGCGCGTGCACGCTCGAGGCTCGCGAGACTGCGAAACGTTTATCGAAGGCAGGAAGTTTGTGCTGGACGCGGGACAACTGCCCCCTTGTCGTTCTCGTCCTTTCAGTAACTATAGACCTTTTCCGTTCACTTTGTTTCCAGCCACATAGTGCACATATCCGGCAAAAGGGGGGGGGGGGGGGGGGGGGGGGGGTTCGGTTCAAAGAAAAGCGAGACACCAGAAGCTGAAACAACTAAAAGAAAATATAGAACAGGCGAAACAAGGATTGACAGTGGTGACAAAAACGTGGACACCTTCCAGTCCAGTGGTGGAACTGCTGCGCCATTTGAGCCAAACTGCGCCAGAACGAACAGCCTGCTACATGCTGCTCCAAAGGCTGTGTCTGTGTACGATTTACGATTGTTTGTGCCAAAAGAGAACAATTTTCGAAAAGGAAACTTAAAGTGTCTGGCACTTGGCATTGTTGGTGATGCCACTGAAAATTAAGAAAGCACATTTTTTTTTTCGGATTTCTACGTTCTATGTGCGAGGAGTAGAGTTGTGCGCATAATCAAATTTTCAAATAGTAATTTTAAATAGTACGCTATTTGATATTCCCTCCGAGATGAACTGCGATATTCGTGCTTCTCAGAGTGTTGGTCGCGGCAGGTTAGCCTCCCTTGAGTGCGCCTCTCGTCAAGCACCGGTGTACTGCGGAGAACCAATACCCGCGGAGCTGACACCGCTGACTTGCAACTCGCTCCCGGAGCCGCGCGCTTAGGCGAAAAACACACCTTCAGAGTGGCCTAAACAAGAAACAAAACAAAACAAAAAAAGTCGGGATTTTTGACACACTTCAATAGACGCTTCAAGATGTAACTTTGGCTATTATTGAAGCGTTATGTTAGGCAGCGATGTTCTAGCAACCTCTGTTAAATATTTGTGCTTGTTTTTTTGTTTTTTTTTTTATTCAGAATTGGAAGAAACTGTTTCCATATAGCAAGAAGATTTATAAATATCTTCAATTAGGTATGGTTTGGTTCCTTTAAATGTTTAATTTTCTGTAAAATCGGTCGTTTACATGCCACCTTAATGTAGGTATTGGGCTTTCTGAGGCCACAGTGCTAGATTAAATTTAACAGAGCTCATAAGTGTGCCCTTAGAAACCTGGGAGCAACCTTTGCGAGTTCAGCTGAATGTTTGTTTGAGCATGGTGTAGCAGTAGTGAAAAGCACGGGGAAAGGCGCAGCAGCTATTCAATATCGGATTAAAGAATATTCGGTCAAAACCACTATTCACTTTGAATTTGCTTCCTACCCAAAATTCATTATTTGCACTTGCCTAACGAAGAGTAATAAGTTTTTGTGCGAACGGTGCTCACATCGATTGCAATGAATAGCTAGCGTTATTCACTGTGATCGGTTAGAGTAGCTATGTGCTCCGCTTAGCTGTTCTGTGAATAGTAGCGGGGGGAATACGAGCGAGCAGCGTGATACAAACCCTACAAAGTATTTAGAAACATATTTTTACATAAAATACGGACCGAAGACGTCATTTGTATTCCTAAAAAGTTAATTTAGACATCTACGAGTTTACCACCGTATGATTGTTGAATAAATAAATAAGTATCTGGTAGCGGCCTCCTCTGTATGGTATGACCCTTTGAATAGTCTTCCAACAAACCAACAGCTGCAGTTAATTTTTCCACGGTAAGACTTTCAAATAGGTTGCATGAAATTTGCTGGCATGAAAGCTCTGAATTTTCTGCTCCAAAAGTGGGAATCTCTACTCCATAACCCGGTTTTCCCTGGTACAATAGCTACTCCAAATCACCACTTGTCAGTTCTACCACTAGTGCCTGGCGAAGGCAAAACAATGTTTCTCCCCATACCGGAAGTTTCACAGTGCAAGATGGCGACTAGACGGAAAAGGATTATTCGCGACTCCAACAAAACGGACGGCACCTAGCGGGAAAACACTGAACTGGGCGGAGCAGGTCCTTTAGCGATTTCTGCTCGTTTCTTGTGGCTTCCGTGATTCCATGTTGTCGGCGGTTGGTGCGACGGAAGAGTTGTCCCGGTTACCCTGTCGTTACTGTCGCATATCAGCGTTTTTTTTTTTTTCAGGTTGCTCCGAACCGCAACCGCGTGAACCAGACATTGTGCCTTTATCAACGTTCACCAGCACAGTAGACGCAGTCCGCGAAATCGACGACAAGTGCGTGTTCCCGTGCCAGCGAAACATTGCAAGGGACCCACCCAGCGGGTCGCCCGCTCACCGCTGGGGGCGAAGGCGTCCTTGTCGACAGTGCTTCTGACGGACGTGCGCACTTGATCCGGGGCCAGATGGGCGACTCGATCGGGAGCCCGGAACTAACGACTAATGGGGCGCAAATAACGCGCCTCGCCGGCTCCGGACGCGGCGATCGGGCCGGCCGATTCGTGTCACCCGGTTCCACGTCATCGGTGATCGCTGCCGCTGCCACCCGGCGCTGTGGCCACGCGGGCCGTGTCGCCGGTCACGGCAAACAGGGCTGTTGCTCGCGAGTTATTACAGTCGCGCCACCTCCGATTCAGACGAGCCGTGTCGCAATGGGGCTTGCCCTTCTGTTGTACTTCTTCCAGGGAATGGTAATATATTTAATTAAAAAAATAACTGTCGGGGGTCTGCAAGTATTATGCTGGCGCATTTTGGAAGCGTACTGGATGCGTTAACCGGCCTGTAGTATATGTAGGCGCGTAGTGCGCTCAAGTTCCTGGGCGACCGTCGTACGTCTCGCACATATCATTTGTTTGTTTCCCTCGCTGCGTGTTTCGTGCAAGCCGAACTTTCATCGGTCTGATTTGCGTTTTCGGTGTTGTTTTAAATGCAGGTGGGACTATAGTTTCGATGGCCGCATGCTAGCGCCCTTCCTTTCAAGTTAAACGACCGTTCTGTCACCTTTTTTTCGGGTACTCACTTCGGCGCGATATTACTGCTAACCTTTAGTCGGTGGTAGGTCAAGAACAAAGTGGAAGCTCCTCCCACCTCTTTCCACTTTAGTAGTGCGAACGCTGGAGAGGAGGTCGCGTCCTCTCCTCTGTTCGCTCCGCTGAAGAGGGAAGGGGTGGAAGGAGCTTCCACTTCGGTCTGACTTCCCGAGAAACGGGCCTCACCCGGAGACCAGTAACGCGAGTTTAGGCAACCATAAACGTGCTTGTTCGAGGTTTTCTTTTCGCAATTTGAACTCGCGGGTGCTCGGCAATTTTAATCGTGAATGGTTTTGAGGGTCAGCGTACCCAGCCATTGCGAAGTCATCCGGATAAGAGAGCGTGTGCCGAGAACAGCGAAGGGCATTTTTCACACCGTATAAGCGAACTACGCATTGCCGACCGCTAACGGCTGGAATAAGAATTGAAAGTTGCAGAACTTGTTATCTGACTTAGCAGTTGAAAAGAATTTTCGGAAACTTTTAAGGGGAAAGTGACTGCAGTGAAGCCCGAAAATACGTCGATACGATTGGCGTCCACTGTCGAAGAAATACCAAATTATAATATTAAACTTCGAAGCAAATAACGTTCCATTCTGAAACTTCCTCATCTTAGGGGGTTCTAGTAGATAGTTCCGATAACGATATGATGCATATCTGCAAGGCATCGGCGGTGTATCGCTATCGGTCTTATCGGAACGATCTCCTATGGCACTCCCACTTGTCCCAAGCGACACAAAGTCCGGTGGAGTCGAAACGTTTGGCGGCGCGTAATTTTGTTTTTGTTTTTCTCCCAGAAAAAAAAAAAAAAAGAACTTGCCAAAAAACTTCGTTTACTTATCTATGGAGACGACGCCCTGTAGGCAGGGTAATGACCTGGATCGAATAAGAATCTTCCTTTGCTAAGAAAGACATACACGGACCCGGGGACAGCCTCGCAGCGATCGACCGGTCCCGTTTAGTTGTCCCATCGTTTCACCGATCGTTCATCGTGAATGATGAAGGGCCGATCGAAGCCGGGAGGAAAGTTGCCCACAGAGCCGACCACCGTCCATCGAGCGGGAGGTCTCGGGGAGGAGCGGGCCGCGAACGGCGGTCCCAGGTTCGGCCACCGAAGTGTCTGGCTCGGGACGCCCGGGGACCGGCTGACCTTGGGCACTTTTACCGGCCGCTGCACGCGCACCAAACGAGGTCGACTTCTTCGATTTGGGATTCCCCCTTCGGGCCAGGTCGACCCGGCCGTTGGGTTTCCAGGAGAGATGGCCCGGAGAACGGCCCCCGGTGGTCTCGTCTTTCTGGGCGACCGAGTGGCGAACCTACCGCTTTTTTTTCATACACAATACAAAAAGACAGTCTGCAAACACAAGTCACCGCAATGTCCGTGTTTCGAATGCCGCGTGCCAAGTTTTCTACTTTGGCTCATCGCCATGTGGCATTCGAAACTCAAATCCCCCGGTGGCTCGCCTTCGAATCTCTATGCAGGCTGTCTTTTGTATGATGTATAAGCAGTGTGACCCCGGCTTAAGCTGCGTGCTTGCCGGACCAATCAATCGCCTCCTTTTCATCAGCTGACCGTGCGTATGGGTGGGATTGCGATCACGTGGCGAAAGAGAGACGTGTGTCGGAATAAGCGATGTCCGTAACGTTTATTCGGTTGAAATACTTGCTGGAGAGGCTAACGTGATGTCGATTATTCACTGGAACTCACACAAACATCAGGGGTTCGTGCGATCTTATTTGCCGTCGTTCTTCGCCGTCGGAAAGGTGGCTTGTAGACGGGGAGAAAACAGCTTGTAAGCGGTTTGTTTTGGAAAGTAGCAGCAGAACCTGTTCGTACAAACTGCCCAAGGATAACCGAATAAAGTTTTGTGATGATATGGTGAAGTCTCGTGGAACTCGGCCACTGGAAGACGTACTAAGATATTGAGGTGGGCTAGCTGGATATGCATGATATAAAAATTAAATAGCGCAAAGGTTAGACAAAGGACAAAGGACAGAACTAGCGCTTGTCCTGTCTACTTGTTTTGTCCTTTGTCTAACCTTTCCGCTATTTAATTTTTATATCACTGGAAGACATATTTGACATGGTTAGAGGGCGAAATGTTTTGTGGCTTTTAAAGGCTAACGTTGCGCGCTCGAGAGTGACTGTTATTGCAGCAGTTGTGATGTCTGTCTTTGTCGATTTCCGTTTAGAGTTACAACTCTTTTATCTGACACGTCAGTGGCCTCATTGACATTGGAAGATCCCACCACGAACTGCTTGACCAGTGACGTAGTTCCAAACTCTGGGCTTTACAGGCACGCACTTGCGAAGCAGTCAAAAAAGCTTTCCGAACCCCTGTCCGTTATGTCCTCAGCTTCTCTCTTCAATGTCTTTACAATCAGCTGCATCGGACGTCCCTACAGCTCGCTGCCTTTCGGAAGCTTTATTTCCACGAAGAGTCCGCAAATTGCTGTATCTGGTCTTCGTCTGTCCTTTCGTTGAATCCTGCCGGCTGTTCCAGCGCTGATGAAGAGGACCCGGTCCACGCCATCTCTGCCTCAATTCAACGCGTAACAACGTGCGCCTTTGTTGGAGTCGTCCCGCATTCTTCGAGAGGGGCGGACCAGTGTCCGCCCGCTGCGAGTCTCGGGTTTCAGGCTCTCCCGACCCCTTGACGACGCGCGGGACCACCGCCTCGTAATCCGAGCACGGGGTTCGCTTGGCAAAACAAGTTGCGAAAAGTTTGGACGGCGGCTGGTTGCGCCATCCCGCGCTCGCTACATTTCACGGCCTTTCCGGCAGGGTCGATAAACCTGGCTTTGCGCTTCAAAACATCGCTTGCGGCCGAGCACAGGCGCGCACCGGTCGATTTTTTGACAAGCGCGCAATTTTTTACGAAGGATTCGATATATGGTGCAAGGTCCCGAGGTTTAGAGGCTTTTCCAGCAGTCACGCCCAGCTGTTTATTCAAGATTAGGAAGTATGTGTTTTTTATCTTTTATTTTTTCTTTCCGATTATCGGGGGTTGTTTTAAGGTTGTGTTCAAGAGTATATGTATAGATTACCGCGCCCACAGGCACTTACAGATGTTAGTCTTCCGCAGTCGGTCCGTATGTCCGTAATGGTCGAGTTGAACTTCGCTAGGGTAATTCGATGTACTTAAACTATTTTTCATCGAGAAATTATAAGCGTTAAGAAACATTTGAACAGCAACATAGACGTTATTGGACACTGACGTTTCGGGAAAAGACTTTCCTTCTCTCACAGTTCAAGCAGGAAAGGCTCTTTCCGAAAAGTCTATGCCTAGCGAAATCTAGGTTCCTATTCAGATATCTGTACACGTTTTTAAGATATGTTAAAGAAATACGGCTGTCTCTAGACACAGACAGGATAAACGCGACACGCTAATCGTCTACGGGACATTTTACAGCCGGATATCACATTTTCACCCGTTGGGTTGCCTTTGCACATTCGCGATTTTCGGGAGCATCGCGTTCGGGCCCTGGAAATAGCGTATAAGTGCCACCGAACTTCGCCACTCGACGGGCGCTCAAGTTTTATCTTGTCAATGTCACCCTTAGGTTGCCAAACTTATAATGTCGCGTGCGCGCAGCCTTAAATTCTCCCATTCCTGGACGTCCAAATGTACGGCCCGCTATTACTGTGCGTGAATCCGCACCGCGTATCTTAAAGTCGCAGCCAGACTGCGCGTACATACATAGTACAAAAGGCACGGTAAGTGTTTGCTTCAGACATGATAGAACATGATTATCTGCGCCACAAGCGTGTTGGAAGCGTGTTTTCATCACAAACATGTTTGCTTCTAACGTGTAATATCAAGTTTTTTTGTTGTTTTTGTTTTGTATAATGGATGAGACAGGACAGGCTGTCTTTTCTAGCGCTGTGAGAGCGGCGTATAAATTATAAGGGTCGTTTGAATTATGTCTAAGGTTTGTTTGTTTCTGGACGAGACTCAACCTTTTTGTCGTCGCAACTCTGCATACAGAATACTCGCGTGTCTGTGTCTGCAAGGTAGAGAGAGGGGGGTCAGAGGTGCCGCGTGCGTGGGCGGCCAGAAGCACGGCAAGTCCTCCGCCCTCCGTGTCTGGCGCGGATTCGAAGCGAGAGGCGCGAGGGCCCCGCGCCACGCAGTCTGCTCTGCTCGTCGTCGCGGCGGTGGCGGCGGCACGACGCGGGGGTGCGGGCTTGCAGCTCGGCGCGCCTGTTTAGGAGCTGCAGCACACGGGCGTCGTCGTGTGTGGTGTGTGTGCGCTGCACGATGCTGCTGCTGCACTGGCCGTGGGCGGCCGCCCAAGGACGCCTCCCCCTTCGGTCGGAAAGGAGTCGTCGCATGGGTCCACCTAGAGCCACTATATGAGCTGCGCTTAGAGTACCGGCACTCCGTTCCCCGACATTGTTGTGGGCGCCGCCATATTGGGGCTTGTGCAGAGCAGACGCAACTGCAGATCGTCATGATTCAAAAGCGCGACTTCCTCAGCATTCGATTCGGTGTTAGGAAGCTCATGTAATATTGCTTTTTCTCTGTCGCGGTCTGTTTAAACATTTTTGGAGGACGAAAAAGCATTTCCTGTGATTTCAGATAAAGCTTCAGATAACTGCCAACCATGATTTTAAGCCACAATATGGCCAAGTGTCGTTACTCTGAAGCGTAGCTTATTTAGTGGCACTAGGTCCACCAATGCGCGGCGACTTCGACGAAGGGTTGTGCTGCTGTTGGCTGATTTCCTTGTAACTGCACTGTGGGCCGGGGAGGTGTTGGTCGGGACCTCTGGCGCGGGTCTGTTGCGCTCAATGGGATTTGTTCGGTAGCGGTAAGCGAGAACAAAAAAACTCGGCGGTCCCTCGTTAATCCACATTGGAGCGAGAGATGCAACACGTCACGGGCGACGTCTTTGGGCATCGGAGTCGCGTTGTGAACAAATTCGTTGGGAACAAAATAGACATCTGACGGTTTGGTTAAGAACGCTTTTGTTTGTTTGTTTTTTTGTTCTGGAGCACGTGAAAGCCCGTTTCCAGGCACGAGCTCTTGCCACCAACATTGCTACGACCAACGTTAGCTACAACAGTATTTTGTTATCGGCCATCTTCTTTCCTTTTTCTTTCTTTTTCCCAGAGCGCGTGCAGTGGGCATTGGGTACTGCCATAGCCTCCTCTGTACTCACAAAGCCTTGCAGTTCGACGACGGAACCATAGAGTGCCCGGTCGCAGGTTTGGAGCGCGAGGATCTGGTAGCACACAGCATTTCTCCGGGAACCTGGACGTCAACGCACAGCTTTTGCAGCGGCGAGGACCCGAAACATGGTTTTTAAACCCGTCAAGAAAAGAAGCGGTAGCCCGAGGAACGCGAGGAGCACGAGCGGACATTCCATCGCTCGGGACATTTGTGTTTCGGCGTCTCGCCGCAGCGGGGTTCCCGTTACATGGCTCTCCTCTCATCCGTTGTCTGCCGCTCTTTCTTTTCAATTTCGGCGGCCGCTTCTCGTGGCGATCTGCCAGACTTTGTCAGTATAAAGGAGGCTATGCTTTGGCAGTGCTACGACGGCATTTTTTTTATTGGCTGTTTTTTTTTTTTACAGCCCTTGCAGTGGGCATTGATGTACGGCGAAAACCGGAAGTATAAAATGGCTTGTTATAGATGTCGCTTAGTTGTGTCATAACGCCCCCGCTTCGCGTGCAGCGTATACAAGGTTCCATTCCGGCTGGCGGCGTGCGATCTTTTTCGAGCATTTCGCAACATCGGCGACAGACGCTGTACGCTCTGCTACGCCATCTATACAACATCAACAGGCACAGCATCAATAACCACAACATCAACAACCACCACGCTAACGACAGAATTCACTTCCAGTGGTGGGAAGAGTCCACGCATAACAGCTATCGCTGCAAAAGAAAACAAAAATTCCTAGGACATCTAAGCACTTCTTATGAGTTGTGAATGCAAAAGCATCAATATCGTTCTTCCTCTCCCTTAGTTCGTCTGCGGTGTACTGGCGTGGACGGCCACGTTTCGCTATACTGCCGAGGCTGCAGCCGCCGACGATATAGATGCCTCAGGCGCCGCCATGTTCCTCAGCGTCGAGAGGAGCAGAAGCAACCGCAGATAAGAACGGACGCATGTGCGCAGTTCCCGGCAGCAGGCGCCGATCTGTTTGACGTCACTTCCGTGACCATATTTTCGTGACATCAACCTACCAATTCTAAACCCCCGTCCAAGCGCGGAAAAAAAAAATAACAACGTAGTTTTGCATTAAAAAAAGAAGTAAAAAAATAAGTTTTTTGGGAGAAAAAAAAAAATAACCTCTTTGAAATAGCATTGACAGCATACGGGTCCCTCGCGGTCTTTCATCCAAAAGGGCGGGGCAAATGACGGCTCAGGTTTCCCCATCTGTCAGCTCTTCTTTCACTGCGAGGAAAGAGAGTGAAAAAGCCAAAAGGGAAGGGTTCGCATTTGCAAAAGGCGTCTCGCTCCACCGAGCGGCTGGAACGCGGCGGGGTTCGGCTCCGAACCCCATCGCGTTCCGGGCTGTAAACAGGAAGGGCAGAAGGGGGCGACCGGGTCTTCGCCTAACCAGCTGGGCGGGAGGGAGCTCAGGTGACCGCTTACGCGGGGCGGTGGTCATGCTCGTGCACGCGTCGATGCACGCGTGGCCGCCTGCACGTGACGCCCAGCCTCGCGCCAACTCGGGCTGGGCCCCCATCAAACACGCGGTTTCAACGTTTACGGAAATCGCAACCCATGCGCGCTAGATCGCAGCCTGCAACACCTGCCTGTTCGTCGCTTCGGAAGACGATCAAAGCACGTGCCATACGCCCGCCGGCATGCTGAAATGGTCTGTTAGCGCCAAGGGAATTCTGCGGCGAATTGTCTTCTTGGGGTTGCTGTGTCACGACCAGGATTTACTTGACCGTGGTGTGTTACGAATTGGGACCCTTAGTACTTGTCGCCAGTTGCGAAGACGCGTAAATGTATTGTGTATAAATGTATATAGTCGATGTATTGTTCGCCCTCGCATGTTTTTAACTTAGCACCCCCCCCCTAAAAAAACAAAACAAAACAAAAACAAACAATAGAGTGTAGATTGTTACAGAACGTTACTTATTTCCGGTGAGTTCGAGCCATTGTATGTGAATTTGAGATCCGTTCGGTTATTTTCTTAAAATGTACGCCTTCAAAAAATGGAAAAAAAAAATTTTTTTTCCGGGTTATCAAGTTTTGTATGAACTATACCTTGCGCAAAAACTTAACTATATGCGCTTAAATTTTTATTTTTTTTTTTTGTTAAGGGTTCAGGGGGTTGACATTGGTATAATATCTTTGGCTCTTCACAGTCGAGACCGCTGGGCGATTCACACATTCTTGTGGCTAGCAGGTTCGCATGTTTGAAATTGGTCCTCGGTGAACACAGCGCGAACGCGACCTCGGCATTTTCTTTTGTATTTTTCAGGCGGGGTGCTAGCACAGGCACGTAGCCAAAAGGGGGGGGGGGGGGGGGGGGGGGCTTGGCTTGCTCCCCCCCCCCCCTTTCCCGAAATCTTTCATTTTGCTGGGATCTCCTTTCCCCCCTCCCCCTCATACAGCATTTTGTCATGGGCGGGCCCCCGCGAAACAACCTGAAAACCACCGTGACACCGCTAATTCCCTATCATAGAAAAGACAGTCTGCAAAAACTGTCTGGGGCACGTTTGTTTAGACTTAGGCTAGGTGGCGCCAGCTACCGCCCGTTACAAGGGGTATAGTCATTAACATCCGTCCATATATTTTTTTGACGACTAGTCCTGTCACGTCGCATTGGTCATACACAACCTGTCTGCAGACATATGTTCGAAGCGTAGAAATGTATGCAGCTAACCTACTGCGAGCAATTGAGGCGTGTTCGCGAATACTTGTGTCATCCTAGTGAACGTTGTGTACAAGCATGATGTACCAGCAACGCAACTGGAGCTTTAAATAAACGTAACGATTGATTCTCATCACGCTTAGTGTGTCACGCGAGGCTTTTGTGCTCGTCACGTAAGGCTGAGGTAGCGATAGGCGATTCACCGTCCACGAATGTCATCCCTTCACCTTGTTGTTGTTGTTTTGCCACGAGACGTGAACCCGGAAACGACAGTTCGAAGAAGCCCCTCCCGATCATCTGTCACGGGATTACGTTTCACGGTCTGTTTTCTCATCTGTTCAGGAAAGGTCGTTTGACTCGAAAGCTAGGAATTACTCCGGAATGTTTCCGACCGCTTTGCAGTTTCTCAGCCGTTTAAACTTGATGGGGAAAAAAACGAGCAGGTATACTTTCCGAGAACCGACGCTGGTGACCGTTACCGTGCATAGAAAGCTTTCTGCGCACGTCTTCTGTACTACACTGGTTACCAGTCGAACCAGTTCTTTTTTTTTTTTTTTTTTCCCGTGCGTCCGTTATCTTGAGTTGGAAAGAAACGAGCGACCGATCTAGATGTCGTTTTGCGCTTATGTTAATACTTCTTTCCCACATGCATGTGTATATTCACACTCCGCGCGCTCGCTCGCTCACTTTATACAAAAAAAAAAAGAAAGCTGCGGCTGTTGGAGGACGTTTGCTTGCCGGGAGTCTGCCTGCTTCGTTATCAGTCTAGCCCAACAATGTATCTCGGCATAAGTGCACGCTGGGGCGACGTACCTGTCGTGCGAGTCTCTAACAATGACTTTGATACCAGGCGGGCCAGGGAGAGGAAGAGAAAGATGCTCGACTTGCCTCTCCGGCACTCCTGTCACGTCGACGGGCGCTTTTGCCTTTTCAAGGTGTCTTGGTTTCCCCCCGCATGTGTGTGTGGTGTTGCTCGACGCTCCGACGAAAGTTTCCTTCTATGCTCCGTTTGCCCCTAAAGCTGACAGTGCGGTGGAAGCTACGTGCCCGTTCGACCAGTCATACGGCGATCCTCTTGCCACGTGATCGTGTTCCCGCCCGTATTCATGCGCAGTGGGCGGATTCAAGCGATGAAAGGGAGGCGATTGATCGGTCCGGCGAACGCGCTGCTCCCGCCGCACTGTCACTCCCTCCGTTCGGAGGGAGTGATTTCCAGATGCTGCGGGGCCTGTTCGCTTTTTTGCGCTGGACTTGATACGCGGTGACACTTCCGGCACCGTGCTTGGTTTTTGTTCGTTTGTTCCTTTTTTTCAACGTCGCGGAGCTGTATTTTTTTGCTCCATTTGAGAAATGTTCTCTTTTATGATTGACCACGAAATTCCACGTCCGACGAAACTTGGCAAATGGTTAGGACGTGACCCGAAGCGTACCAGGAGTAACCATAGATGCTGCAAGGGCCGGGAAGCAGTTGAGCCACCGGGATCGGAAGTGCTTTCATTGCGCGAGTGCTCGAGCAGCGAGGAACTTTAATGTGGACCTTTGCGAACAGAGCCGTATGCTCCCTGTCCAACGGCGTCAGTATTTAATCAGTAATATGAAGTGCAATCAGAACCCGTCAATTCAGGGGGTCGTCGTTCTAGAATTTCACCCAGGGAACATACAGTATTGCGCCAATATTGGCGTCGGATCGGAGAAATCGGGCGAATATCATTCTGACACTGCCGACATTGGGGCTGGATTGTAAAGATTGGGCCAGTATTTCTGTGATGTTGCCGATGTTGGCGGAACATCACTTGGGTCTGCCAGCGCCACGCTGATATACAGTATCCAGCGCCGTTTTCCGGTAATTTGTCGGGTCGGAACCGGCTATATCGGCCGGCTTTAGGAATTCTTGACCGTTTTTAAAACGATACCAATAATTTGTCGGGTCTGAACCGGCTATGTCGGCCGGTATTAGGAATTCTTAACCGTTTATAAAACGATATTGAATCGGTCAATCGTGTCGGCCAATCGCGGCGGCCGCCGGTGTTGTGACGGGCCGCGCCCAGGGCGCGCCGGGCAATCGGCGGCTGGAACTAGGTTTTTCCGTGCAAACAAACGGAAAACACTCTTTTGTAGTAACTTTTATTGGAGATTTGTACGAAACGGGGGGTGCGTGATGTTTTCTGAAATCTTTAGTCTAGAAGGTTTTGCGGCACAATTAATATTGTTTTTATGCAACCATCTCTCAGCGGTGATTTCAGCAGCGCGTCCCAACCTAGGCGCATCCTAACTTCGGCAGTTATTCGCAGCGTGTCCGCTTGGGAGACGGAGGTGGCGCCCTTGAAGCCCCTTCGGCGCCAAAAATGGCCGTTTGAAGTCAAAATAGAAATCGCGTGCATTCCCTCGAGTTGTCACTGCGGGAGAAATGGCGGCGTTGCGATCGCTATTAGCTCGGTTCTCGAGTACGGATCGGCGCCACTTTTTCAGAGCAGGCTCTATGGCAGTTTCCCAACTGATAACGTAAGCTTGGCCCCAAGTCCGCTGACACCGCAGCGGCCGCGGTTCACAGACACTCGCCCATCTCTGCCCAGTACTCGAATGACATCGCCGATTCTGGCCCATTTTTAGAACGATCGTTAAACGATATTCACCCAATACCGGGTCGTGGTGCAAAACATGAAACTGAGCCAATCTTGTGAGCAATATTCCCCCGACGCTGGCCCAGTGTCGCCGTGGTGCCTGGGTACGTGATGGAGTGCCGCGCCAGTTGGGTCCTTGAATCTTGAGATGTCTAGCATCCTTTTCGGTGGTCTGTTCGATTTCGTTATTTATTCTTGAATGATTGAGCGTTTTCGAACCAGTTAGAGCAGTGTCTCGGTAGAAACATACTTGGAGACTCCGTTTTACCGCATTACTGCGGTCTCGGGTAGCAACAGCATTTATCTCGCAAGAAGTCTGCATCGCCAGCAGTGAGTATTTTCCGCGTCAGGATGGCACCAAGCTTCGAGACTAAGAACTATGCTAACTCCGGGGGAAATTGCTCCTCAACCGATCGAGAAAACATGTTTGAAAGGCGCTCGATGGAATGATTCGTGACAACAGCTTGCTTGAAACAGCGCGTCTTATTAAAACTGCCTTAAAAAAAAAAAAAAGGTTTTTGACATCCCAAGTTTTAGACTCATGCGCTCGCTGTTTGAAAGTGGTATTTGATGCGATTTGCGACTTCTGTTTGTTGATGGGCTTCTAAGTTAAAACGCCCGCGCAATGCGATGTGACTGCTAGATTTCGAAATGCAAGGTCACTCGATATCTTTCTTTTAGCACCAAACTAAACCGCGTTTTTTTTTTTTTTTTTTTTTTTTTTTTTGAGCGCATTGCTGTTGTTTGTTTGCTATACATTTGCAGATAGATTTCTGTTCGCGCTTCTGCTATTGCAGGAGTTGATTGACGGTTGGCTTTTCACTTGTAGCGAAATTGGGATTTATGGGCAAATGAAGCTGTCTTTATTTTATTGAAGATAGACGCTCGGCGGAAAAATAATAAGAAAATGAAAGCAAAATGAAACGCTGTCGGCGTGCTCTTTTTTCGGACTCCCGTACGAAGCGGCTTGGACAGTTCCCAGATCCGGTTACTGTTTTTACTGCTGGTTAACGACGGGCATCGAAGACGCCCATCCCACGTCCTTGCGCACCTCCCGGTGCGCGTGTTTTGCTTGGTTCTTTCCTATAAGTCTCGCAGGGAGCAGTTATCGTCTTTGGCTTTGAGCATATCTTCTCAGAACAGCTTCTTCGTTTTGTGGGTTAGGCAAAGCGCCTTTCTCCTGCTCACTTTCAACGGAAAGCGAACATTACGACATTACAGATGCTCGGCATTTGTTGCTGCTGTGGTTTCCGAACACATTTGGCACTTGTCCAAAGGGGGGATTGGCCAAAAACCTGAATGGTTAGATCATGCGTTTTCTTTTTCCTCTTCTTTTATTTTAGGGTACCGGATTAAGGATATTCTAAATACTCTAAGCTCATCAGTGTGTTGGGAACGGATTAAGGAGGTAGTCGTGTGAATGCTATAAATGTATGCACTGCGTTACGTGCACACAGTGAGCGCAGCCAAGTCTTATACGCATTACTCGAAAAAACCAAACGATTACAATTACTCTCGGTTAAAAAGTATTCCATTAGATTACTTGATTACCCGAGAAACAAGTTAATTGGCCGTTACTTGAAAAATTAACCGTTACTTTTCCGATTACCGTATATTTTCGGGCTATAGTCCGCGCCCGGTGCATAGTCCGCACGCCGTGCATAGTACACACTTAGCGCCCAGCCCGAATGTAAAACTTATCATACACAGCACACCTTGACAAGTATACCTGCTTTGTTAGCTCAGAAAAAAGCTTGTATAATGCATAAATAATTCATAAAATCCTTCACGTCTTGTTAAAGTAAACGATTTAGAAAAAACAAAATCCCCGTATAGTCATCATCGGGTAATATTTGAACACTTACTCGTGCATAGTGGGTACATCCGATTTTCGAAACGACAGATTTTTCTTTCCGGTTTCAAAAGGGGTCGATCTTTCCTACTGTCCTGTATTCGATTAGAATGACCGAACTATAAACTACTTATTTTCTTTATCCACCAATTTTAGTAAACCATCGTATACTGTCGGAGGCGGTTCGTGGATTGCTTCGTAGAAAAAAATAACGGTTAAGAGTAATTTTAGTACTTCCAAAAATAATCAAATGATTTTTTATTACTTCCCTATAAAGATATTTAAATGATTACAGTATTACTCCAATCAGCAATATATTCCAAGTAATTTGATTACATACAAGTGTGGCGTAGCCCACTGCAGCATGTTTTATCTGTCCGCGACAACATATCCGACCTAACCATACTCTTAAAAAAACAAAAACAAAAAAAAAAACAATGTTTTTTTTTTTTTTTTTTTTTTCACACAGAGGGTGGAAAGTGTAGTTCTGCTACAATATGTACTCGGAAATGACAAGGCACGGCTGTTGATGAGAGAACGTTTTAACCAAAGGTTCGATCAGCGCTGGAGCATTGTTCACGTGGAATGCCACCGTCGGTGTTCGAGTACGGACAAATCGCATTCCTGGATGTTTTTAAGAGTTTCGATATTTTCTGGGAACAGTTGCGTCACTCTGTCGGAGCTTTTCCCCTCCGTGGAACTTTGCTTAGCCATAAAACAATGTATTATGGCTAAGCGATGTCCAGATATCTCGTTGTGATAATTTTGAATATCATTAGCTTCCATGAAAAAAGAAAGTAAAAAAAAGACAAAAAAAAAAAAAAAAAAAACGATTTTCCGCAATAGTGTTTTCACGCCGAAGTGCCTCTGGGACGCCGTACGGCAGAATGTGGATTCTTTCGTCGCTATTTTCGTTTGTCCGTCCATTTGACGTGTTGTCGCCCTTGACCCGATCGGCGCCGGCTTTTTTACGGACGTTTATTTTTCCTTTTAGGGACAATAGCGAGATGTTTTGTGTGTTTGCGCTTTGCGGTCACGTCATGTCGGCCCGCAGCAACTGCGGGCTCTCGTGCAAAAATAGACCTTTTCCGATAGTCAGTCTACCCACCCTGTGCAGAGCCAAACCAAACCCGACGCTCTAATAGCGCCTCCACACCGGAAAAAAAGAGAGAAGAAAAAAGGAGAACGTCTTTAGGCATGGAGTAGAAAGAGGAAAAAGATATTGGGCCTTTGTACGTCACCTTCAATTCACGAAATCGAGAGTGCTTGATCTAGCGCATAATCTCCTATCATCTCCATTATATAGCTGCAATATGGGAGCTTTTGGAACTGCCACAAGGTGACACGTCACCAGCGCGTGACGCTGGAAAGTGTTTTGTTTTCACGCGTATTCTTGCAGACAAAGCGGTTTAACTTTCGCGCCCCTTTTGCCGGCGCTGCGCGGAAAAGACCGATACGTTATCGGTTCATGGCCTGTTATTGGTATGGTAAACGACAGTCGCACTGAGTGAATGTTCTTTCAATAAATTCAGTTGAAAGTGGCGCGTGTCCTTGTCTTGCGTGTTTCTTGTTTCGTCCGTGTTTTAATTCGCGCTTTTAACCTTTTGAACGACGTTTTTAGAGCGCAGCTCTTAGGCGCCCGTTTTTGGCTTGAGCGGCATCGCCGGCGGCGTCGGCGTAACCGCGCCCGCTGCATTATGCGAAATGTCACCGGCCATAATGCACCGCGCGGGATCCTCGTGACGTCACGTGTGACGTTACGAGAGTCCTGCGCGGTGCATTATGGGGCATTTCCCATGCTGCAACGCGCGGGGAGTAGGAGGGGAGGAGGAGGAGGGTGAGGAGGAAGACGACGAGGGGGAGGGAAGGAGGAGGGGAAGAGGGGAGGAGCGTTGACGAGGAGGAGAGGAGGGAGGGGGAGGAGGAGGGGTGGGAGCAGCTTGAGGGATGAGGGGGGACAAGGTGAGGAGGACGAGGAGGAGGTGGAGGGGAGGAGGAAGAAGAGGGAGGAGGCGAGGAGGAGTATCAGGGAGGATGAGGAGGTGAGGAGGAGGTGTATACCCTGTTCTCAGTACCCTTCCCTCCTCCTCCTCAAGAGCTGCGCTCTTATTCGGTGTTAGAGAGGGTTTTAAACGTCTCATTGTTTTAAAGCTATGCTCGCTCCCGCAGCCTTCACTGTACGGTCTAGATAAAGGGGAAAAAATGTTCTGAGATAAGTACCAAAAGAAGAGCACGTGCGCATTGTGCTCGTCCAAAATAGTAAATAAGTAGCCCATTTTCTAGCCGTTTGGTAAAATGTTTCTGGATTTTTATTTATTTGCTGTTTTCACGCTTAATTTGAAAAACGGTGGAAGCATATTTCTTTGGGCATCCCAATGTCTTCCCTTTTCATGCGTACTATCTATGAAACATAATGTGAGTGCTACTTCATGTTCGAAACCCTAAATTCCAAGTATTCAACACTTTTCTTTTTTTCTCGTACTGATATCACTATAAGCGTGATGTTGGGGAGTTCTAGAACATCGTTTTTACGTGCCCGACACCATGTCGGTAGCGCGCCTCGAAGCTCGCTTCAATAGGTTTTGCAAGTTTCCAAGGCATATGCGCTTGTGAAAAAAAAAAAAAAAAAAAAAAAAGGGGGAAGAAGGGGGTGAGAGGGATTAATTTTCTAACATTCTCTGCTGTCTGATACCGCTTTGTATGAGAGAGTTGTGCGTAACGAACCGTCGTTATTTTTTTTTCTCTTCCTCAGCATCAGCGAATGCTACTTCGCTGTCAAGGGGACGGCCCTGGTGCTTCCGCACGATGAGTCCATGCACGTCTACCGGTGCTCCAACAACAATGTCGGTGAGTACGTCCGTAAACCTCTTTCTCTGGCAGTTTCCGAGAGTGTTCGCGGTAGTGATCGTCAAAAGGTCCTCTGAAGTCGGCGTCAGAAAGCGCGGTGCGAGAGAAACCCACCGGTCGACAGGGGCGTCAGGCAGGGTGAGAAACGCTCACCAAATAACGAAGACGAAGGAGAGATATACAGGGTGTTCTTCTTTTTTTTTTTTTTTTTAGCTGCACAAAATTTTTAAAAAAAGGAAACATGAGATAGAGTAATTTAAGCCCTGGGGAAGTGTTAATGGCCATGGCGGCCACTAGAAAAAAAGGTGAAATTAGGTAATTAGTTCACTCATGAACTAGAAGGTTTTAACTAACTTCTTAATTTTTTTCTTAAGGGCACATAACGTATTTAGATAATTGCAGCTCTACATCAATATAATCTAGCCCTGCCATCAAAGTTTGGTTAAAAAATTTGTAGTAGGTGTTACGAGGTCAAGCAATTTCACTTTGGTACACGGCGTCAAACCGAAACTAAACGACAAAGAGCGCCGGTAAAGTAATCGCTCCGCTCTTCCCGCCCCCGTGGATCGCCGTTATCGCAGCCAGCTTCGCCTAAGCAAGTGGAGCCGGCCGCGATAACAAATCGCATGCCCGAAAGGGCGGAGCGAAAACTTTACCGGCGCTCTTCCTCGCTTAGTTTCGGTTTGACGCCGTGTACCAAAGTGAAATTTCTTGACCCCGTAGCACCTACTACAAATTTTTTTAATCAAACTTTGATGGCAGGGCTAGACCATATTGAGGTCGAGCTTCAATTCTCTAAATACATTATGTGTACTCTCGAGTGAAAAATTAAAAAGTTAGTTAAAACGTTCTTGTTAATGAGTGAACTAATTACCTAATTTTACCTTTTTTCTAGAGGCCGCCACGACCATTAACATTTCCCCAGGCTTAAAATACTCTATCTCACGTTCCCTTTTTTTGAAAATTTGGTGCAGCTAGAAAAAAACACCCTGTATATGTTTCACGCACGAGCAGTGCCTGACTGGCGACTTGGCTTCTTTTTACCAACTATAGTCAAGATGGAGCTCTATCTCAGACAATTATTATGAGTGTGCAGGAATTGCTACTCTGCGGTTCAACTACGGTCCTACCCGGTACCGTAATGTGTGTTGTATGTTCAGACAGAAAAAGCTTAGTCAGCCTCAAATAGGCGTCTAATGTCTCCGCCGTAGATGAGAAAATTGTAGCCAGTGCTCTACGACAGCTGGCCTGGGGTCTTTAAGGCGACGCTACCTAGACGCAATTACATGTCGTAACTACTCGGAGCCGTGAAGAATTACCTGTTTTGCAAGAGAGAGAAAAAAGCGTTTCCTCCAGTAAAATGGGTCATGTCAATGCGCTGATCGTCGATATACCCGTGACCTCTTGTCGAGGTACGCACCTATATTGTCGTTTCGGCATAATGTGACTTGCACATTACGACCACTCTATAAGGTGAGGCGTCAACTTTGATCGTACAACACTCAGAAAACCGATCATCGTGATCTACGGAGATCGATGAACAAAGACCGAAACACATGTGCGGAATTGAATGAAATTTGTTTTATTACATTTTCGAAAAATAAGGGCGTTATTACTCACATATACCTGGTCTGGTTAAAGGTATCTTCGTAATTTCTCTACAGCTTTCTTTACGATGTGCGAAGAAACGGAAGCGATAGCTGGAGCACGGTCGCGCAATGCGGGTGGAATGGTGCCGTCACTTATACCTGAGGACGAAGGTTCGACGTGATTAATTCTCATAGCCGTCGTGGTTTGCGACGTCGATGCCACCGACGACAGCCACGAGTGCGTGGTGATCCGTGAAGTAAGTGGGTAAGCGCGGTGGAAGTTTTCTAAAATCATCCAACATTACGCGTAGCAACTGGAGACTGCCAAAGTGGGATTTCGCATAACGCGAGTAATGTTTGAAAACAAGTCTTTCAAGCAGACGACATGAGGATTCTCCCTTCGTCGCGTCGTTACTGGCGGGATGCCGGGCTCTGCAGGGCCGACGGGGAAACCCGACTTCCACGGAGATAAGAAAGGGTTTTTCCCTTCTTCACCCTGCCGGCGACGACAACGGACGAGGTCGAAATCTCTGCAAAGTGTCGCCCGTAAAGCTATTGGCGAGGAGATCTAACTATAGGGGGCGCAGTTTCATTATCATCATCATCGCCACAAACAATCGCTGTGCGGCAAACAACATCGACGCCAGCACTCGCCTGACGTAAAGCCGCCGCATCGTGCATCGTTTCGGCGCTCGCTGCATATTTGTTTGTAGCGATACGGTGCGCACTGGCTGCCTACCGCAGTGTTCGAAGCATGCTTTTGAACCTCGCGGAGGGCTGCAGCACGTGCGCGACGATGCGAACGCTGTCCGCCGTCGGCTCTGGTCCAACGCTGCGCTCGATGACATGATCGCAGTTGAGCATGTCCATTCCTGTAACGAGACACCGCTAGCTTTCGCCGATGTCGTCCATGATTGTCGCAAGAGGCGGGGTAACTGAAAAGTGAATTGCGCGTTTTGCGAATCGTTCAGAAAATCACAGACGCCGCGCCGTGCACACGATCCAGCGCGCGCGGCCGACACGACGCGGCTGGCCCGCACGCACGCGCGTGACCACGCATGCGCTTGGTTTGCCTTCCAAGAGGACTTTGATGACATTGAACGCAGGGTTTGACTAGATTACTTCAATTTACAGAATGTCCCCCCAAAAAAATTTACAGTTTGTTTTTTTTTATTGCAAAAATAAACTACCCATCGCCGAAGGCTCATTCTCCGCCCAAAGGTAGCGCTAGAGGTCACAACCAGATGCCAAAGTTTCGGCCGGATTCGATAACTTAATAAAAAATTATAAGTGATTTTCTGAAAATTTCAATGGGAAAATGGCGACCGACGGTGTTTTTTTGAGTACACGGGGCTCTATGGCACCGAAAACCGGGAGCGCGCAAAAATGGGCTCTATTTTTCCATTGAAATTTTCAGAAAATCACAAAACTTTTGAATAAGGTATCGGATCGGGCTGAAACTTTGGCAACTGGTTGTGACCTCTAGCGCTACCTTTGGGCGGAGAATGAACGTTCGGCGATGCCTAGTTTATTTTTGCGGTGAAAAAACTTTGTACATTTTTTTTTTTGTGACACTCGTGCATGCGTTTGATTAAAAAGAATATTATATTACATATCTTTCACGAGCCTCGCGTCGTCGCCTTCCATGGCAGCCAATACACTGGGTGGTTCTCATTTGAACCCGTTCGCATTTCTACCTTCTCGTTTTTTCCTTCTCATTTCAACCCAGCGCAAAACAACTTTCGCGTTTCTCCCTTTCTCATGTAAACCGTTTTTAAAACAAACTTCCAGGTTTTGACCCTTCTCAAAACGACTTTTCTCATTTTAACCTTTCTCATTTCAAATTTTCTCAAAACATACTTTCCGGTTTTGACCATTGTCAGAAAGACTTTTCTCATTTTAACCTCTCTCATTTCGAACCCAAATGAATCCAACATCATGATCTCGCAATCTTTCTGCGGTATTTATGGCGAATTCGGGTAATTAATTGCCTTCGAGCCCTTGCCTGTGGCACCGGCGACCAAAAACGCGCCAGCGGCGCATCACGTCTCCACCCGAATGCAAAGCACAATGAACTGGCGTTTTTATTTGACTGGGTCGCGAGTGAGCTCTGTTAACTTCTTCGATCATTCTATGGTACCATGAGCACGCTGCATACGCCAACAACATAAATTACGACTCTTTGAGATGTGTGTAAACAGAAGCGGCTTTACAAAACTTTTCAAAATAGTGGCATTACCACAGTCCGTACAGCTGACAGAATATTAAAATATAAAATCAATGAAAGGGCAGATGTATAAATCAGTGTGGTGCTGCCCGCACGCGCGTCAAATTTCAATAAACTTCGTTTGGATTTTCGATTAACTGTTGCCACGGAGGCTTGCCAGCGTCGCTTTCCTTATTCTGTTTACTGTTAGTAGAGAGTTTTAGTAGATCGTTCCCATGACTCCGATAATGGTACCCGATACTCCGCCACCGCCTCCCTTGCGCATGCATAGTATCGTTATCGGGGCTATCGGGGGTATTGGAACGATCTACTAAAACTCTCCAGTACCTTTTTTGGAATCCTCAGTCTTCTCATTGCACCCACCCTCCTTGAAATTGTAATGCGTGTTCAAGTTTCAAACTGCATCACTATGCATACATTTTTTCAGGGGTGCAATAACTTTTTATTACAGAGTTGTGAAATAAAGTGCTGTATGATGCAGCCCGTGTCTCAGAGCAAACATACCTTGCTCAGGCTGGTTAGATTTTTCCAAAAATGTTGACTTTCTTTGAAACATAAATTATCTTTCTCTTCGTTGTTTTTGCTATCTTGTCTCAGAGCACAAAAGGGTGCCTGTCTCGATGGCTTCGTTTGCCACTCGAACCCGCTATTTGCCGCCTCAGCAAGCATTGTTTCGTTTGGTTCCCTATCCCGATTCGGATGTGACGATACCGGATACAGTCTGGCAGACAAGCTGCCCGACCTCTTGGAGCTCGGGAAAACTTCTGCTGGTAAATTGCCGGTACACGCCTGAGAAGCGCAACCCGAAAAGCTTGCACCCGCCAGCCTTTGACCCCGCGAACGCCCTTGCCGAAGATATGGGAAAACCTTTTTCAGGGAAAATGACCATCCGAATTGGCCATTACAAGCAATAACACACGACTAGCACAATGATCCATCCGCTCCAAACTACGACATCTTAACGACATACAGCGACAGAAGAGAAATGAAGTACCGAATCTGCGCTAGCACTTTTGAAACCACGTCACCATGTGACCACGTAGCTACGTCAACAGACTCGGGGTGGCACGCAGGCATAAGGAAAATTGTTTAATGTGCTATGTAAGAGATGGTGCCGCTTCGCTTCATCTTCAACCTTCATCCTCAACTGTTTTTACTTCTTTCTATACCTCACTACGGTGTTCAAATGACAGCGGGTTCAAATGAGAAAGGGTCGAAACGCGAAAGGTTAAAACGCGAAGGGTGTTTTGCGAATGGGTTCAGACGAGAAGGGTTCAAACGAGAATGGGTTCAAATGAGACGGGTATAAATAAGAAAGGGTCGAAACGCGAAAGGTTAAAACGAGAAGGGCGTTTTGCGAATGGGTTTAAATGAGAAGGGTTCAAATAAGAATGGGTTGTTTCGAGATACACCCAATACACTAATGCCTGCGGCAGGAGGGCTTGTTTGCCACACAGCGGTAGTTCGCGATGTGGCCGCTAGGAAGCGCCACTCCTCAATCTTTTCCCGAATCGCTTAAAAAAAAAAAAGAATCTGGTGTGTTGTTGGTTTATTTCTGAAGTGATATGGAGCTATCTTTTTTTCCAGTTCCGATTTTCGTGCGTTCCTCGGTTGGTTTTTCGCACATGTGTTTCCCGCCTTTCATCCGAAAGGAACTTATGGCGCGCATACCGTGATATGAGCAAATGAAATGATACTGTTCAGCGCCATATCGAAAAAGTGAATGGAACTCGCTGACGGGATGATAAGGGCAGGATGGAGCTTCAGTTGTCCCTCCAGCGCGATCTTCTTGGATAACGCATCGGCGTCTCGTGAGCCTCGAGCGTGCTCGCCCAGGCAAAGCACGACGGAAGGCAACGGGAGCGTGCTGGAGGCCGAGAGTTGGAAAGAGGCGCTCTGTCGTTCTCATCATCCTGTCAGCGACTGTAGTGGGGCATCATGCCCTTCTCACCTTTCCCGCCTTCTGCTGGCCTCCCTCGAGTCGAGCAGATGCCTGCGTCGGACTCTCTACTATCCACTGCTGCATTAACGAGTCCCTCGGGTTTTGCACTCAGCTGCTGCATTTCCGCCAGCGTGTGGCTTATTTTCGCTCTTGGAGCGAAGCGGCGGGTTCACACCAGCTGCAACGTGCACTTCAGTTGAAGTGCGATATGCAGGGGCTCAAAGAAACGTCCGACACTTTATACGACCCGTCGAACGTTTCGTTGTGCTTATCCCTCGCCCTTTAACGGTGCTCCTGTCCAACGTTGGTCGCTTTTAAGCGCGAAACACATGTACGACGAAACCGTCCGATCCGACGTCCGACCGCGCAATACGACGGTCGGAGGCGAGGGTTTTCAACGCTCTCCGATGCTACGAAAACCCTCTCCCCCCAAGGTCATTCCGGCAGTCCGCACGTCGGATCGGACGGTTTCGTGGTACATGTGTTTCGCGCTTTACTGCATATTGCTTGATCATGGATTGCATTCTTAATCATGTGTTTGTCGGTTTTTAATGTACGACTGCACAAATGGGTTTAAAAAATGCTATTTATTTTGCCAGGGCTATTCGATAGGCTTTGGTTTGGGAACGTGATTTAAATATGTATTTATATATATATTGTAAATCGGGAAGGCTTCCTTTCCCCAATGACTTGTGGAGTGTATGCTGCGGTAGATCACGCGGTCGGCTCCTCAATAACGGCGGTGAACGCCTTCTTTTGGGCAGTGGTAGCGTCTAATAAAACGGATGTGACACCAAAAACCAGAAGTCATTCTCGTATAAATGCTTTGAACAGTTCAGCCCTTCTGGGTACAGGGAAAATCTTATCTGCCCAGCTTGGGAAATCGTGCTCAAACGACTTGTTATGCGGCACTCCAGGCCTCCGTGGTCGAATCTATTCGAGTCAGTCAGATCTGTAACGCTTGCCTGTGCTCATACAACCTCAGTGTGCCAGCAACAACGTCTGGAAATCCTGCAGGTTTTCGTCTCTTGTTCGACGAGTGCACCGATCTACCCAAAGCCCCAGGGAAAGCCAGGCTAGTGCTGCAGCTCAACCTCTGGGTTCACTTTCTGAAACAGATGTCGAAGTCGTTGCTCTGCCAGTCTCTGGTGCAGTTGAATGCATCGAGGTACTCCGGCAGGTTGAGCAGAACGGCGTCCACTAGGTTCTCCGCGCCGATGGGCGAGCGTCGGCTCACGACGCCCACGTAGTCTTGGTCACGCACGGTGCTGCACAGGGACCGGGCTATGGCGACGAAGAACAGCTGGTCGGGACTCATAGTTTCTAGCCCACGGAGCGCTTGGTCGTCGCCGAACCCTCTGTTCATCTGGTAAGACAGATAGGCCAGCTTGGTCCCCAGAAGCGACGTGGCCACCGAATCCTGGAGCCGTCCTGCGAGACACTTGAAGCGCTCCTGCATCTCTGTTGTGACTTCGAGGCCGGTCCAGCCGCCCTTTCGCAGGGAGACCACTTCATCGACGAGGTCTCCGGCCAGCAGGAAGCCGAGACCGCCGAAGTTCAGCGCCGGTGCTGTTTCCTCGACGAAGTGCGGCGGTTGCAGGACTGCAGGCAGCAGGTACACATGGTTGTCCAGGAGGTCGTACATAGGAGGAGTCGAGGGGTCCGTTGTCCACCGAACATCGTTTGGGAACAGGAGGCCCTCTCGACCTCGCATGCTGACTGCCGGATCCAAGGTGTGCCGGAAGGTCGTAGTGGCGGCGCTCATGTGCGACTCTAGGTACGAGTTGGTGACGTGGACCGACGCGTAGTGTGCGTCTAGAAGCGTGTCGTTGTCGATCCAACTCGGGTAGGCTAGTGTGATGCCCATGGCAGAGCGGAAGCGACGGTAGCTTGATTCGATTCCGTGTCCAAGCCATCGTTCAAGCTTCACCTTGCGATCCAGGCCTTGGATGAGGTGGTAGGCCACTCTGAATGCAGAGTAGCTGGTCGATGTTGGATGGGTAGCTTTGACGTAGAGACGTCCCATAGCGAAAGGGATGACCTGGTTTACTTGCGCGAGACACTGCTGGAAAGTCGGGCGAGCTTGGAGACCAGTAGACGCAAGGAACTTTTCCGTGATAGTGGCGATGTGAGTCGTCGTGTACGGCAGCAACCGACTGGCCACCTTCCAGCCGAGGTAGTTCGCTCCGTCTACGTTGTTACTTTCAATTAGGGCTATCACGTGGTTAAGATATTCCCACGATCTCACCAACACAATGTCTTGATCGATCGTACCTCCGGTTATGAAGCTGAGGAATTCTTTCCAGTTCCATTTATCCGCACGCAGCTCGTCGGTTGTCCGTTGGGAGTACTTTGTTCGATCGTTACAATGGGTCACGTGCAGTCTGGCAAGGTCGGTTTCGAATTGCACGATGGTTGTAGCTACGCTTCTCGCATCTATTGTGTTTGCTGAAGTTTCTTGGATGATGGTCTTAGCATATTCGATGTAATGCTCCACGTCCACTGTGCCGTTGACGAAGCTCATGGGCGGAAGCCCCAGCGAAGGACAGTCGATGGCGAGTACCATTGAATGGGAGCTGTTCTTCCTGAGTTGCACCTTGAAGTAGGGGTCGGAGCCGGTTTCGTACACAAAACGCTTCAACGCTTGTCGAGGCTGTCCGAGCACGTCTCCATCGTGGTAGGGCCATTGATGAAGTTCGTACCTGCGCATAACATTGCGAAAGTAGTCTAGGCCTTCATTATCGCGGAGTCTGTCGTCCATGCAACGATCGTACAACAGAGCCAGCTTTGCGGTGCTCGTCTTGGACTCGCTGGTTGCTGGATGCTGGCTTCGGAGCAGCTTGTCTATTTCGAGCAGTGTGCGATCGACAAAGATGCGCTCCGTTCCGAGTAAGACGCGTCGGTAATTGGCGGGCGTCTGGCGCACCCAGGGTCGGCACACGAGGTCGAAGGCGCTTCGGCACGGGTCGGCCGATCGGTTCAGCGTGTAGAAAAGGTGCGTACCGGCCCCGCTGCAATGAACTCCTTGACAAACCGGGCGATCCGGTCGGTACGAGGTGGTGGTACTGGAGGACGCGGTCGGCGGTTCGTGGAGGACGCCGTGCAGCGTCTGGAGATGTGCCATGAGGACGAGTATGAAGGCCAGGAAGAGATTGAAGAGCAACAAGCAGCTGGGAATGCGCGTCCTGCCAGCGGCAACGGTGCTGTGCCAGTCGCGCTCATGGTCCCGACGTACGGCGTCGGCCTTGGCGGGGGACGTTTGCACCAGTTCAGTGGTGGAGGAAGCTTGGTCCCAGGAGGTGAGCGGAAGCGGCCGCGAAGGTGTCGCGTCGCCGTGCTCACTCAGGTTTATCAGTGTCATCAGGTCTTTGCCGGAAGGCGATGAGGTGGGGCTCGTCGCCACGGATGCTTTATTATCCGACAGTTTGCCCGAAGCTTCCTTTTGCATAAGAGGTGGCACATCAGTGTCTGGCTCTCCGCTTTCGTCCACAGTGCTGGTGCCGGTACCCCCGAAACGTTTCGACTCGCCCGTCTCTGTGTCGTAGATGGCAAGCGACTGGGCCTCATACACGTGCCTGGCCTCTTCGTCTCGGTCGATGCCCGGCTCGTTCCGATAAGGCAGGCACGACTCAATTGAGCGGAACGACTGGCTGTCGGAAATCGTAGTCGTGCTGATGAGGTTCTTCGGCTCCGGTGTGACCCCGAGAGGCACCGCGGTCCGACGCAGATCCTCCGACGGCTCGTCTGAAGAAGGCCCGCCACCGCTGTTTCTGTCCTCGGTGGAGATGGTACCGTTGTCCCAGTGCTGCAGATAGTCGGTGCTGTACAGTCGCTCGTTTACCCAGAGGGACTCGGGCGCGGAAGCCGCTTCGGCGGGGCTATGCTCCGGAGTCGGCGCTGTGTTCCGGAGCATGAGGGCGCGGCGGTACACGTCGGCGGGATCCCACTTGATCCACTCGCCCTCGCTGTACTCTCCTTCGGGGAGGGGCTGCCATACCGGCGACGCGTCCTCGGGCAGCTTGCTGCTCTTGCGGCGCTCCTCGATGGTGTCCGAGCTCTCGGTCGGGGATAGTGCCTGCGTCGGGTTTGCTGAGGCCCGCACCGGGGAAAAGTCCGACCTGGCGTCTCCCTTGTCGCGCTTGTCGTCCACGGTCTCGCTCTTGTCCGGGTCCGTCATTGCGCTCCTTCGTGCATGGTCGCTGTTCGAAGACAGCCCGTGACTCGGGAACGCTCTGCGCGTGGCCGCGCGCTGATGCAGACGAAGTTATAATCACCTGCGATTAGCCTTTTGGAAAAATGCCAAAGCACAAAGGACCGCGTTCGGATGTTTGGCTTGTATAGTTAGACGCGCTGCACCTGCTGGCGTCTGCAGGGATATCTTTTTAAGCCAACATCTATAACAAGAGCCACTTTGCAGTTCCATTCGTAGTTTTTGTTTACTTTGAGAGATCGAGCGCTCGCGCACCTTGAAAGCCGATTAAAGATGCATCAAATACTTTCCTAGGGGGAATACATTCCACTCTGCTCCTTTGCATTAGACAGAACGCCTACAGCGCCGCTGACGGTGCGGAGGTCCGCGTCAGTCCACGCGCATGCGCACGTGGATGTTCGCGGCGGCCGCGGCGGTGTCGTCTCCGCGAGGTGCGTCGATGCACGAGGCACGTGCAACGTGCAGCCCTTGGGAAAATTACGGCGGCACAGCGCAGCAAAGTATTTGGCGCAGCACTGAGCTATACTTCGGTTCACCTTATCTGCGAGCGAAGGCAAAGCTAAAAGCGCGAGAGCAGCGCTTTTTGCGTTTCTGCCCAGCTCGCGCGCTCGAGCAAAGCCTGAACGCGCGGAGCTTTCGTGCTCGCGCTTCCAGCTTTGCCTTCGCTCGCACATAAGGTGAAACGAAGTATACTTACCGCCCGGTAGCCGAGACCTCCACGACGATAGATGGCTCTCGCCAAGCCCAGAAAACCTGTCCGCGCCGAAGCTATTGTATTTGAGAGGAGTGGAATGTATTCCCCCTAGTAAAGTATTTGGATGCATGCACGGGCACTCTTCCTCTCTCCGGAAGCGCCAGAGTTACAAATCGTCTATTTGAAATTACTTGATACACTGCTCCTTCGGGTCGCAAGATCCTCTCTAAACTAGGCTACGAACCAATAAACTTCGAGACGTCTAAAGGCCCGTTCACACTCTTGCGACCGACTTCGACCGAGAGGGACCAGACCGGTTTTTAAGCCTTTTGCGACTTCTTAGGACCGGATGCGATGCACCGGAGCTGGTCCTAAGAAGTCGCAAGAGGCTTTAAAACCGGTTTGGTCTTTCTCGGTCTAACTCGGTCGCAAGAGTGTCAACGGGCCTTAAGGCCCGTTCACACTCTTGCGACTGCTTGCGACCTCTTAAACCTGGGTTCCTTAAAACTTGTTAAACCAGAAAACACACTGGCGCCATCTATTGGGAAGCAGTGTAAACTCGGCGGTCCGGCATATTTTTTTTTTATTTCTCGAGCATTATCCTTTCTTTCTTGGCTCGAAAAACTTTTGACAATGTTATAAACGAGCCTTTCTATGGGTATTACGCACATTTGACCTCGAAAATCCCGCAAAACCTTCGCTCTTGTGAAATGCAGTTCGAGTGTCACCGCATAGATGGCGCCACAATGTCAGTGTGTTCCTCATTCTAAAAACATTTAAGAAGTTGTAAGAGATCTCGTCTCTCTCAGTCGTACTCGGTCGCAAGAGTGTGAACGGGCCTTTAACCCTCCGTGGGAAGACGAACACGTCACAGGCACCAATTCTCTTTCACGAAACACTGAGAAAGAGCACGGGCATCGCAGGATCACCCAAGCGAAGAAACATCTGGCTGAAGAAGCAGTAGCCGGAGAAAATGGAGGAACGGACGTAGCAGTCACCTCACAATCACAAATGACGGCACAGGCAGTGAGAAAGAATCAGGGGGTGCTGTACCTTGCACAACATCCCAACAACGGTGCAGCCCAAGAAGGCGGAACTACGAGCCATTGTCATGGCAATCTACAACGCCATTCCAAATGAAGACTGCCTCGTGTACACCGACTCCCAGACGGCATACAAGGAAAGACAAAACCCAACTACTTCAAACAGGACGTCAAAAGCCACCAAGACGAAAGCAAAGAGCTCGCTATAGCGACACCAAGATCAAGTGGATCCCGGGAAAGCGCCTCGATCAGTTTGCGTTTGTTTTTGGAAGTTCGTGAAAACCGTTTTTGCAACTCGGTGTGCTCAAGTCGCGGGTCACTAGTTTCGTGATACCGCTAGTATATCCGTTCTCCTTTAATAGAAGATGGCTGGCGAAGAAAGGTCGAAGAGTCACGCAATACATGTTTTGACAAATTGCCAAAGCACTACGGAAAATGCTCGGAATGTGGGTACAGGTGCCCTACATGCTCGTATAAGCAACGTGCCCTTTGTTTTAGAGTTTCTTTAGAAAAGTTACTGTTGCAGGCGCCAGCACATCTTGTGGCATGAATATGCTCCTTGGTGCTTTAGTAATTTAGCAAAACATATATGGAGCATTTCTGAAAAGCGCTTCTGGTCGATGCCATTTTCAGCGTTCGTGCGTGTGGAGCGTACATTGCTCGTCTTCCAAAGCGACGAACATGTGCGTGCTGGGCTGGGACCTAACGCATGTAGACTGTGATTTTCGTAAACAATGAAATGTTTAGAATGGAATTAACTGCACTCGTGTAGATCAGATGGCAGGTTACTGGTCATGAAGATCGTGTTAAAATGACAATTATAAGAGCTCCGCAACCACCAAGCCAAACATCAAGGTGCAATGGAATGCGTCTAAAATGCACAAATATACTGTTCATCTTCAGATAAAGTATATTTGCTTGAAGATACAATAGTGCATAAGGTAAAGAAAGACATTATAAAACTTCTAATTCAGAATAAGTTAACAAAAGTTACAAAAAAAGATGTGTACCCGTATATATATATATATATATATATATATATATATATATATATATATATGGGTGGTTTCATCTCAAATCGTGCAGGCAAAAAGGGTCGAATTTTTAATTTCGATGAAAAAAATATATGTTATGGCGCCGTTTCTAAAAACGCAGTCGCCACAAACCGCAATTTTGTCGGATTTTTTGTTCTCGACTTATGAATTTTTAAAGAGGCCGCGGCGAAAAGCAGTGTTTTTCACACCCGTCGTGGGTCGGATGTTTCGCTTCATCTCCCGCCATGGATTTTCAGTCCACATTATATTATCTTTTTTGAAGCACTCTGTGGACACATTTAAAAGGCTCCAATACCATCAAATTATTTTAGGCGTTTTGCTTTTTTTCTGTAAAAATGTCAAAAACGCCTCCTCGGTCAATTGTTGACGAACTTTGACAATTAATTACTGGCGATCTACTTGGGTTACATCGATCATTTTTATGTCCACGGAGAGCCCAAAACACGCTCTTTACATATATTATAAAATAACTCGGCTGTATAAAATATTCTTTGCGGTACGTTTACGCTAATGTTATGTGCAAACCAAAAAGTACCATTTTTGAAATTGATTTTGTCAAAAAACCCATTTTTTATATTTTTTATTTTTTGTTAAAATGTAGATGTGATAGTTTTCTACGCGAAAATCAAGTCGAGAAAGAAAAAACGCCCAACAAAGTAGCCCTGGACCCTCAACCACACAACATTTAGTTAAACAAGATTGGTATTCTAACGCGTTTAATATTCTTGCCCACAATATTAACTGTTATTTGCGGAAACATTATAGAAGTTTCATGGTAGAGAACAATTTACTAACGTAATGAAATTGAGTTGTGTCAAGCGATGACTGCCGGTGGTGCCGCTCGACCCCAGCAATACAGGCCTCTATCCACGATCTAACCTCCTAAGAAATCAGTGGTGCCAGTGCTATCAGACATAAATCGTTTATTTGCATCGGTACTCCCATACCTGCCGGATGTAGGGATGAGGCGCAAAACCGTACATCCGGCCAATATTGAAGCCGGTTTTCGGACGATATTAGGGAGTTTTCGTAGATCGTTTTCGCCGTCCCGCAAGGGCCCTCCGCAACCCGCTACGATAACGGGAACTCCACAGTCAAGGCTATCGGCGCGCAGGCGCAGTAGCAACTTCTTCGTTGCGGAACGCTTAGCGGAGGGGGCAGACCGGTCTACGAAAATTCCCTATTGCCTCGACACTCGCCAAGAAGCAACGTGCTGTTTCGGGGACTCGTTTGTGTAATTTATTTGTTCAGTCATATTAATGGGTCCCAGGCCACTGTGTTCACCCCAAAAAAGAAATGTACTGTGGTAGTTACACCCTGAGGAGAAGCAGGCACGTAGCCAGATTTTCGTTTAAGGGGGGGGGGGGGGGGGGCGCCGATGACAAAGTGCTCTATGAGGGGGAGGGAGGAGAGGAGGCCCCAGCAAAATGGAAAATTTCGGGGGGGGGGGGGGGGGGGCGGGAAGGCCAGGCCTTATGCCCCCCCCCCCCCCCCTCCCCTTGGCTACGTGCCTGACGAGAAGGGGTATTGTAGTTTTACATCTTTATAAAAAGCTGTAGGCATTATCATACGTTTTAAGAAACGTGTTTAAAAAATCACCCATTTTTAAAAGGTGTGAAGTTTACATTTTTTTTATAAGGTCCATCGCTACACTTATTAGGGTGTTAGTTATGGGACACCCCACTTACATCTTTAAAGGTGGGAAAATGCTTAATGTGTATATACCTTTAACGGAAGACATTCTCTTTCATGTGATTACATCGCGTGCCGATGAAACGATCTGTCGATGACACGTCGTTCGATGAACTGATTTGACCGCCAATGAGTGACGACTGCCAGTAGAATTTCGGGGAAATAATTCTGCCGGCTACCGGGAGACTCGACCCTACCCAAGAATTACCCCGGTTCTTGTTTGTTTTTAAACATTCTGAATTGTATACCAGCTTATTAGTACCTCTTCGGATATTACAGAAAAAATAAAATAAAAAAAAAGCGATGGCAGCAAAAAAAAACTCTGACAGCCCGGTTCACAGTCATGTGGGAGACTGACAGGTGCTCGTCAGTCGCCACCATGCCTTGAAAGCTACCGGTTCCGAAGAACCGGAGCGCGCAGAGAACTTGTTGTTCCACGGTCCGAGGCGGCGAACGAAGCTCGTCGCAGAGCCAACGCACAACGGCTTTCGATAGCCGGTACTGTCGCCGAAAGTCCGTCGTCGGGGAGTTGAAAGGCGTCCCCAGTGGTCTCAGTAGCGACGCCGACGGTGGCGGAAGATAAGCTCGGCCGCAGCGTACGGCGCCGCCATGTTGACAAAGTTTAACTTCGCCTCGATCCAAAGCGAAGATCTCGAGCTCAAACCACGGCTCTCGCAAAGTTCGGAAACGTCACTTTGACGTCAGCGACAACTTCGACAAACGAGGTTTCTTTTTAACACAAACTTCGGAGGCATTTTGAGCGTCAGCAGGTCACCTAGTGACAATTTGCAAAGCATTAAGTTTAGCTTGGCGTAGGGATGTAGGGACAAACGGGCGCTACGTCATCGGCGAAGCCGTTCAACCAGCGGGCTCCTCGCGCCCCTCACGCGCCGCACGCGCGCCTCGATGAACTTTGCTTCGAATGATTGACACCTCGCTCGGCGCGACTTCAGCGTCGCGAGAGTCCAATTAGCGCGTTCCGCAACTTTCGGACACAAAGTTGTGCTTGACTTGTTTAGCGACCCAGCTGTAAATTTGTATGCCTCCCCTCAACGGCATTAATATTTTCATGGCTAAAAAAAAAAAAAAAAACAAAAAAAAACTTTTTAGTCCTATATAAAATTTCTCCGCAATACAACAAATTAAAGACGTTTTCATCACTTCTTCTCAGAGAATATTGCACGCCAACCATTTCACAAGCAGGTGTTGAGCTCCATATTAATGGAGGTCGACACCTGCTCCATAAACCTCCGTACTAGCAGACAGGAATAGCAATATGTCTAAAGTCATGTCTAAATTCAAACTTGAACTTTGTTTAGACGTTTCACTTCTCGTCTTCAACATATCGGCCGCGTGAGTGGAACTCCGAGAGTAGCCCGAGCTAAATTTGACGTTCGAAACAGAAATAATGTTTATAAAAAAAAAAAAAAAAAAAAATCACTGAATTAGTTGTGAATAACAAATGTGACTGTGCAAAATGTCGACTATAGTGCTAGATTGTGTACTATTTTGTCTCGTTATTATTAGCGCCCTTCTTTGGACGGATGTCGTAATGGTCACAGCCGATTTGAGTTTGCGCTTGCCGCTCTTGAAGCTGTTCCAGCTGCTGAAGGATACTTAACGCGCAGCACGCGGCTATAAAGTATTCTGAGTAAGAGTGAAAATATTTCATGTGACACTAATTCTCTCGGCACCCAGCTCGCGCAAAAGCTCCTTGACGTGGCTGGCCTCCATTGCTGCCGAAGAACGCATTTGTTTTTCTCCCGCGAAAAGAAAACTGAAAAAGAAGCTTTTTCCCGGCACTGTTTTTACAATCTATCGCGGAGCATGCTACCCATTGCAAAGGAACTTTCAACCTTGAAGCTGCGAAAAAATCTCAATCGCGGCTGCCCGAGTCGCTCGTCTGCCTGCCCACCCATGACGTATACGTGGGTAGGGAAAAGTAGGGATTTTTCATTGTTGCCAGTAGAGTCGCCTCCTGGAACCTTTCCGGCCGGCGTTACTTGAAAATTGAATAACTTCATGGAACATTTTTATTTTTATAAAATATTTTGGTTATCAGTTGAGAAGGGGTTATTGTTGCGGTCTGCAAATTTACAGCCAAATCGAAGGCTACCAAAGAATCGGCGAAGTTCCCCTTCGCACGCAAATCACCTCAAAAGTGCCGTTTCGGCCATTTTTCCGATCCCTCATGCTACCCGTCGGACGTTTTGCCGTGCATCTGTCTAGCCCTTTCGCCTGCCGCTCTGATTTTCTATACTGGCCAAATGCAATAGCTGGAGTCGCGTTGCGTGGTTCTTAGTTTGTTTACCACTTCTCACCACTTATATCCACTTTCTCTGATGATTTCTAAGGGCCTCGCATAGAGAGGGGCGAACTTCTGCATACGCGACTTGCTAGTTCAATCTTCCGAATGAAACAACAAAATCAAATCCTGTTTAATTTTTGTTTCTAAGAAGGCCTTTTATCAGTTTTGTTTCGTCGGTGGACCCTGGCACGCGGTTCTTGGCAGCGATCGCGACGAGCGCGCAGAGCGTTCTTCCCCAACCTAATTATATCTCGGGCATAACCATTTGCGTCACTGCGACCTGCGCCGAAACAACATGCACACCGCACTGGCTGCAAGTCGTATTTGCGAAAGCCTCGTTGTCCTCTTGTTGACATTCAGGAACGGACTCGGTTGTGTCCAGTGTTGGCTCGACCCATCGGAGTTTTTACGTCATGTTCCCAGTTCACGTGAAGATTTCACGGTCAACGAGAAAGCTGTTGGCTGAAACATTCGACTCTCGATCCCGGAGTCTTGGGTGTACTGCGGGAAAGACCTAACCTATCCTAACGTTTAAGTAGGCCGCATGCTTTCCGGTGTTCGTTTATGTCAAAAATCGGCGGATGTTTTTCGCTGTTTCTTTATTTCCAAAATTTCGGTACGCTTCGGTAAATTGTATCGTGCAGACGCATAAAACGGCTTTCATCGACGGGAAAACATCGCGAATAGAAACGAACAATGAGCACGAGAAACAGTTAACCTTTTATCTGCTTCTGATACACAATGTTCTTCGCACTTCATTATTGAATATGTATGCATACTTTCCTGTTGACGACGCGCCATTTCGAGAACGCACACTTTACATTTGCGCTAGACGCGGGAAGTCCCCAAAATGTCCACGGAGGCTTGGGTGCGGTCTGGCCTGTCTGGTGAATGCAGCTTCCAAAACAGCACAGGGTCAACAATGGTGCAGATGGCGTACTGGCGCTAATAGAGGAACTTAGTTTCCAGATCGCTCAGCTTATCTTCATCGTGCACGACAAGCTTTTAAATGCTTTAATGGGGAACAAATCCTTATGTAATGCCCCTCGAGGTTTTTGAAGGGGTACTGACAGGTTAAAATCTTTTTTTTTTTTTTTTTTTTACCAAAACGATTGAAAAGGATGCCTGGACATTACCCTCAAAATTGGAAACTTGAGAACACAGTATTTGTAAAGTAAAACAAAAAACAGCGATTTTTAAAAGGCGAATTTGAAGTTCCCGTGCGACCCGCGCTAGTGAGTGACGTCAGAGATTCAGTCGTCCTGCAACTCGAGTTTCTCTCAGGCCTCTGTGTCGTGTTCGCCCGCGTTCCGCTATCAACCTAAAGGGGCTTTATCGTTGTGAGCCTATCGTTCAAACCACTCTTTACTTCCGAGTTTTTAAGTTCTTTCATGGATCTTTCAGCGCTCTAAAATTATTTGAGACGGTGTGAGGCCGAAGAGAGGCGCGCAACGGACTTTCGTGAGCGACGTGAGGAGCCACGTCGCGCCGGTGTTGCATGAACGGCTGCCCCGGCGGAGTCACAGTTGTTTGGACCGTTTGACGATTTCCTTTTCGAAGTCTGAGAGGTCGTCGGGCACCTAAAAAAAGAGAGCTTCGTCCGATTTCCCGACTCACCGATCATCATCTGTGCTACATGCGTCGAGCGCCGCCATGTTTTCCGAGGGGGGATAAAGAGCCAGGAGGCGACATCACTCCGGACTCCGATTTTCTGTCTTTCAAAAAGTAGGGCCGTCGTGCGTTCGCAATTGCGTTAAAAAGCATGGAATGCCGTTATTAAATATTATAGAAATGTCTCTTTCAGAGCTTCTAAATTTTATAATCGATTACGTCACAAATAAAAAGAAGCAAAAAAAAAATAAGGAGCAAAAAAAAAAAATTGCGCGCGCGCTTTTGTAGATTTTTTTGCGTTTTTTTTTTCTTTGCGTGTCTATGACTACAAGTGGCATCGTTTTGGACAAAAAAAACCCAACAAATACGACCTTTGGGGCGTCAGTACCCCTTTAAGGGTAAATAAATAAATAAATAAATAAATTAATTAATTAATTAATGAAAGAAAATCCCTGCAGCAGCTCCATCTCGCCGCAAGGATTAACTATCTGCACCCGCTGACAATCAACCCAAAACAACCGTTAAAAAAAAAATAGTATTTTGAACCTTTACATAACACTTCATTGAAAAAAAAAATACTGCCGCTTGTACGAATTTTTTTTTAAAAAAACAGTATTTTTCGGTTTTAACCGATTTTTTTTTTTCGACATTGACGGCTATTTATCGGCGCTTTTCGTTTAAAACCGGAAATTATACCGTCTACCTATAACCTAACATAACCCAATCTGTGAACCTCATGCCCTCGAAAGCGACTCCCGGAACAAACGGCTTTCTTTTAGTCTGCTCATTGGCGTAGGCCGATAGTGCGCATTACTTAATGTTCACCCCTTTGTAGGAGTGCGAAACCGCCCCACCAAACTCCCGTGCCCATAGTAAATGATGCCCATAGCCACAGAGTGAATTACACCACCTTCGTTTCCACACAGTTGACTCCGACGCTCAAGATCGCGTGACACGGCAGCACTGCCAGTGTACCTTTGGCAGCGTGCAATTAAATGCGCGCACAAATAGTATTGCGTTTTATATGCTATTTGCTAAGCAGAAAAATGAGCTCCTTGACTGAGTAAATGACACAAACACACTCACAAGCTCGCTTACTTGCGGGTTGTCCCGGCCCAACACCACCTATAGATAAGCAGGCCTCCGCGCCGTCATCAAAGTCAGATGGATCGAGGCCTGAGATTGGGCATCAGTGTTCGGTCTGGGTTCGGCCGGGGCTCGTGTTCGATCAGCGCTTCGGAAGTCGGAATCTGACCCGATAGCCGAGTTAGCGCGACCCGACTGCGATGACGTTTCATGAAGGGGGAGGAGGCGGGGGGACCCTTTTTATAGCCGGCCATATAGTAGTGATGTACGATCTAGGGTGCCTACATGTCTGTCTGTCTCAGGGTGAAGACATCCATTGTTGTCCGGATTGTGCCAGCGCAAGACGCTCTCGCGCACTCGGTGCGTGACTTGGGCGGTAAGATGGCGTCTATGCATCAGCCAAAGCTACGCGCTCGAGCTGAGTGACACCGGATTGCGCGCACTTCGAAATGCATAAAAAAACGATTGGGCGGAAAAATGGCTGAGATGTCACCACTCAAGCAAAAGCGCGCGTGTGTATGAAGGCACTCTAGTACGATCACACGCCGGCACGATGCTCATCAAGATAGAAACAATCCACAATCATTAGCATTCCGAAACTTCTTTACTATACTTAGGATTAGTCAGAACAATCTTCAAGATATTTTCATAAATTATTTGCAAATAAACGCTTCTTCTGATTATTTAATGAAACGTAACAATATATGCGTCGATGATTGAAGTCAGTGTATATATAAACAATATTTTTCTGCCTAGTGTTGTTGTTCAGGTATTAATCAGGAAATCAAACTTATTTACAAAGTATCTAGATTGCGTGTAAAAAAAAATCCCTTTTTTCTAGATTGCTCTTCTTTCTTTTCTTTTTTTTTTTTTGATGGTGCGGAATGCACGCTGCAAAATCACTGTGGATTTCGTCGCCAAGCTTTGCGATTGCGTTCGCTGTACTTCCATGAGTGGCGTTTGGGCGGGAGGCATCGGCCTCCTAACTACCAGGTTGTATAAAGAAATTGTTTTATTCGGTTTAAAATTAGTTTTCGCGTGTTTACGAGCCGAAGACTAGTCTTTCTAAAGTGCTGACACAACGTGGGTTTGGGCTGGTTGCCAATAGTACAGAGCGGAATGTGCCGCTCTGCGAAGTTCTACAGAACAACCGCGTGTCCAGAAAATGAAAGGAAAACAATGAGTTACATTGAGATGAGGAGAAACACAACCTACATGAATGGGCGCAGACTATACTCTGTTTCACCTTATGTTGTACTGCAGGGCTGTAAGCGCGAGCTCCTTGCTCTGGGGCAGATCTCGGCGGCACAAGCTCACAGCTGTCAACGCTATGAGCTCGCGCTTCCAGCCTTCGCTGCGGTACAACATAAGGTGAAACGGAGTGTAACAACTGTTTATTCCTTTCTTTTTGTCCTTTTCCTTGCGTGAGTTTTCCCATGCGTGAGTTTGGCAGCACTAGAGTCAGCACCAGCTTCAAGGTCCCCTCTTACACCATAGAAACCGAACGCATAGTACAGATCGAAAGCAACACCACAAACATCGAAAGTCCACGCACCCTCATGAAGATCTTTTTTTTTTTTTATTTCTTAGATTTTTAGTTTTTTCCAAACTTACGCAAGGAAAAGAATAGAGTTGTAAAGGCCGGTTCACACAGTTGCGTTTGAGTGCGTTTGACTGCGTTACGGCAGCGAGAAACCAGGACATCCCTGCTGCTTATATCGCGTGCCATGATGATTCCTTGAATTGGAGTCCATGCTTTATATGAAGCACAGATGTGCCGGTGACTCTTTCGGTTCTCGACGCAACGCAGTCAAACGCACTCAAACGCAAGTATCCGAACCGGCCTTTAGTCTGCGCCCATTCATCTACGTTGTGTTTCTCCTCATCTCAATGTAGCTCATTGTTTTCCTTTCATTTTCTGGTCACGCGTTTGTTATGTAGAACTTCGCAGCGCAGAGCAGTCAGCAAAGAAATAAGAGCTAAGTTTTCGTTTCCGTACCCCTTTAAGCGCGCGCATACCGTGACCACGAAGCGCGGGCCTAAAAGCATATACGGTTTGCTAAACTGTATGCTTTAGCAAACCGTATGGTAACGGCTTGCTAAAAGTCCCTATTACGGTTACGGTTAACATCGAATTAAAATATCGCTTTCGTTCCGGTTCCGGTTACCGAAAAAATTTCGATCCTAAACGGTTTTCGGTTCGGGTTACGGTTTCAGTCCTTGGTTTATACCCTCTACGTTCGAACGGCTAGCAGAGGTAAAGAAGACAACAAAGGCGACACTTGGAGGCCGTGTCTCGCGGGGGCTTACGTCACGCTCGTTGCTGTGCTCGTCCACAATGGCGCCGGTAGTCCCGGCGCAGCGTGCCACCGGGTCTTGGCGTGTGCCTGATGCGGGCGGGGGTGCTCTCCGCGGATGCGGCTCTCGGGAATGGCGCGCCTTCAACGAGGCCGTAAGAACCCTTCGGGGGACAGCACCTCTTCTCTCGCGTTTGAGCTTGGCCACGAGCTACGCGCACGGCTTTCTCGGACGTGGCGGGGCGATGTTGTCGCTCGCTTCTCCCTGTCTGTCGCCATGTTCGTTCCGCGCCATGGTCTGGACGCCATAGTTTGTGTCGTCGTGCGCTGGGCACGCTCAAAAAGCGAGGTCCCGCTTGACGTCTGGCAAATAACGACGATCTCGACGCTGTGAATGGGAGTGTCGAGGAAGCGTTGTACAAGCTCATTGTCAGCACGCGCTCATTAGTATCACACTCAATACTATGGCGGCCAGGGGTATATCAGTGCAGGATGACCTCGAGTTCGAGGCATGCATGCATGCCAGGGGAAGAACTACAACTATGGCGGGAACTCGTTGCGACCAGAATACGTTCCTTCCATGTAACAAAATGATTTTTTGTTTTCTCTTCTCGTGCGACATACTGAGGGTCTGCTTTCGAAAAGCATGCAAGGCCTCCGTCCTGAAAGAGCCCTTGTCTTTCGATGCATACGTGCAAGAGCGGCGGATATATGCGCGCCGACAAATCAGAGAGTGCACCGCTCGCTCATGAGCGGCACTGGGTGCAAGAAGGCGTACTAAAGAGGGGCATTTAGTGTGTTTTCAAGCAGGGTTTGTTGTTCTTTTACATGGTGACAAGAGTCCACAGAAACAAAATAGTTTCCTTTGTTCTGTGCGTTCTTCCTTTGGTTTGTTTTTCTTTCGTGTCGTTAGATGTTGACAGCGCTTGACGGCGCCACAAGACGGGTGTCGCTATGTAGGTGGTCACGCCCTCCTCTTTGTAGATTGTCTCTCTATTAATCTGCTTTTTATATAACGATTAACGTTCAAAATATTCAACCGGTTATTTTATATGACATTTTAAAAAGAGCGGAAAATATATTCGCAAGCTTCAGTTTCGTAATTATTTCAAGGTGTCCAGCTTAGTAAAATCTCCATCTGCCGTTATTAGCTCGGAGCATTCGCGTGACAATAAAGACTTTTCGTAGGTCGTTTCCGCCGTCTCGCAACGTTCTGTAGAAGCCGCTAGGAGACCCGAAACTCAGCAGTGATATGCAGGGATGGCTAGTGACGGGCGCATGTTGTTGCGAGGAGCGTAGCAAAGGGGATAATGCGGTCTTCGGAAACTCTCCAAACTTCCGTCGACTCCTTCCATAAATAGGCGCCCGGCCAGTCGGCTCACAAATTCTCGGTCGACTGACCATGAAACTCGATTGAGCACAGTTTACGTGCAAGATTGGTGTAGGATGGGACACATTTGTGTTGGTTGCGTCCGCAACAAGTCAGCAACGACAGACTCCGGGACCCTTGTGGTTCGCGATTGTTTCGCGAGACTACCTCTTACATATTGTTTGTCACGTTGTGTACGGCGAACAGATGTCCCGGTGGATTTTCCGTTGCTGTCGTTGTAGTCGTTGGGAACGCGGCCCGCGACTGTCTGAACCACGCTCAATATAGACGTTTTTCGTCTCTTTTCGTTCTTAGTCACGTGGGTTCCATATCTTATATATGGTACGAAAAAATACTGAGATAATTCAACCCGTAATATATACGTAAAAATATAGCTGAGGCAAAACAAGAATGTGTGCCAATCACACATTGTTTCGTAAACACCTTCCAGCGTCGTGGAGAGATAAAACGATGCTTCAACGCATACCAAATGTGACGACATTCAAGATGGCCACGCCCATGTGGAAAAGCTGTAGAATCAATCAAAATCACGCGTCATTTATAAGACTATGTTATTTTCGTTCGAGTGAGCCGTCCTGGGCTTCCGCGGAGAAGAACCAAGAGCGCATCTAGTCTACGCGTCCTTCCTCCGCGAGTTGTCGAAGCGTGGTCGGAACCATTGTTCTTGAGCCAAGCGCGCGCGTCGACTCTCGGGTGCACCGCGAGGGAGGAGAGAGAGCGGCCGGGCAGGCAGTGCGCAGCTTCCGGCGCGGAAGGCCCGATAAGGCGGGCAAGGGGTGCCCGGCGAGCCCAGGGCCCGAAATAGTGCGTCCGCCCGGGGCCCCGACCAGCGGGCCCAGCGGCGGCACGCGCTGCTTTATAAGGCGCTGCTACTCGCCGCCGCGGGAAGGCCCGGCCGGATGCGAAGCACGCATGCACAGCCGTGCACGTGCTGGCAAGAAGCGGCCGCTTCGTTCCGAGCTGCCGGGTCGAGATTTTGCGCGCGTGGCAACAGTCCTGCAGTGCCTGTTCAGTGCCTCGCGCCCTTTCTACGCTTCTTGTACTGTTTTATTAGTTTTTGTTTTATTTTATTTACGATGCGAGTGCCAGTGTTGCGGGCGTGCCGGCCGTCACGCAGTGATGCGATTGCTGTGCCATTTGCACCAAACTGCGCCAAAGGGCTTACCCTGCTACATCCCGCTGCATTTAGCCCAAATGGGAGGAGCTTGCACCAGCATTGCGCCAAAACTTAATTTCACTTTATTAGATACGGAAAATATAATGGCGCAGGCCCCGCTACACGTCCGGATCTGGCAGGCTTGTGCGAACTTTCGGAACTTTCGATTTTAGCCGCAAGTAACGTACTATCCCGTTTGATTTCTTCATCCGTGTCGAACACTAACAGTAGTTGCAAATTGCGCAAAATCTCTTATGTTCTTAATCTGCTCTGGCGTATAAGTTAGCTTTGTTGAGTGCGCTTCTCATCGCGGTGTCGTGTACTGCAGCGAAGCGGTAACCGCGAAGTAAGCATTGCAATTGCTTCGCCGCAGTGCATCCGAGTGCTAAAGGGAAAGCATTCCCCCAGGGTGGGACGTTAAAGGAGGGTACTCCGGCAATTGTTTTTTTTGTTTTTTTTGGCTCCCCCAACTAAGTATATTTTCTTGACCCCCTGCCTTCACCCTTTCCGGTATGCTATATTGAGTATCGCGAAATTCATAATAGTTATTGTGAAATCGGCCAATGAATATAATGCAAAAACCAACATTCAAATGTACCCGTAACTTTCGGTGCCGTGGCGTCAGTGGCAGGCATGCTTGCCAGTCGAGCAAGCAGTAAAGAAATAGACTGTGCCAAGCATTTCCTCTGTGCTGGTGCGCCGGTACTGGAGCGAGCTTCTAAAGCGTTCGTTTGACACGATGAAACTGCTTGGAATCAGTTGGGAACAAATTCTACGACCCAAAGAGTGAACCTCTGCCTTTCACTGGCGTCACTTATTTCTTACTGCCAGTAGAGACTATCAGTTTGGAAAACACGATGAGGGCCAATATTATAAATTCCATAACTCCGCGAAAAAAACAACAACAATATTTTGACGTAATATTTGGGATACTATTTTATTTCGGCGTTCGTTGTTTTGTGTTTAGCGAATTTTCAGGAAAATCGGGGACTATGAAGAAATCGCCGGAGTACCCCTTTAAACACGCAAGCGTCGTGTATATTAGAAAAAAAAAAAAAAGAAACTTTGTGAGTATTAATGTATAGTACAGCTCATAGTTGTAGCGAAAATTTCTAAATTGTACTGTGGCTATTATTTATGATAGACTCCGGCATCCTAGCGACATTTTTTGAAACTCGGTATTTAGTCACCTTTGTATATGTTTTATCCGTTCGAGGTACATTCCATAGAATAAACTAAAACTAAATTAGGTGAAGCAATATAATTAAGCTTGGGAATAACCTGAAGAACTTCGGTTGGATTGTTTTAAGAAGGCATTCTTATCGTTCACATGCCTATCTCTGTTAATATAAGGTTCTACAAACAAAATATCATGAATGTTCATAATTTAATTACATGTTCTTTTTTTAAAAATCTGAATTAAGACTGTTTTTTTCACAACCTTTAGAATTCATATGAAACATCAATAGGTGTGCTCAAGATTATTCTAACATTATTTTAGTGGAATGTACTATTTGGTTTACATTTCATTTTGTACCTAACATGACCATTCACAGCAGTCCATGCCTAATGCTTCTATGTGCAACTAAACAGCAAGTTTTGTGTATAAGGAAACCAAACCTGCCGTTGCATATAACTGTAAAAGCAAACCATGCACTTTTTTTTTTTAGTCGGATAGGCCAGCACACAGATCATTGGCAGTGGCACGAATAAAGATAAAGTATGTGCTTGTGGTCCAGACGTACTTTTTGCCGCTCCATAATGGACTTATTGCCGCTTCCAAAGGTGCTTCAGAACAACTTGGGTCAATATCGCCTGTCGGTGGCTACAAGTACAGACACGGAATTGCGTAAATGCACGCTCATCGCGACTCTGAATAGTTTGCGGATTAATGGCGTTTGTTTGAGAGGGCCTAATAACTTGCTGTTCTTTTAAATTTCGCTGTTGCTTTCTGCAAGCGAAACAACGAGCGGGACGTGAAGGAGTCGTTATTCGCTCGCTTCTATGCACGATTAGACTGCGACTTGTGTGCTCGGTCTCGCAAATAAATACCGGCGGCATATAGTGCTCACAAAGACACGGGTGCCAGTAGTGCGTGACCCTGTAAAGTGCGTCTTATGCCGAGTTCTCGTACAAACGAAGCATTTTTGCCGAGCTAGACTCACGCGCTCGTATTTTTTGTCCGCCGTTGCCTTTGTCTGCACTCTGAGCATCAATTTGCGAGTCTGTGGGACGTCGCTTTGACGTGGTGACTGCAGCCCGAGGTCATTGATCCCTGAGTCCCGCTAGAGCGACGAACAGAAACAACCGACACGGACAAGCCGCAAGCGCACGCAACATGCACCTTTGGTAAGCTTGTATGCAGTCCTTCGGGCAGGAAGCACGACTGATTGCGAGCCTGCCAAAGATACCTTCGCGTGCTTGCGGCTTGTCGGCGTTGGTTGTTTCTGTTTGTCGCTCTAGTGGGACTCGGCCGTAAGTTATTGCACGAGCGCAGACCGTGACGCAGCGCTCGTTTTTCCCCTCCGCAACCTGCAACATGTGAGTCAGTAGCGCGAGCTTTGTTTGGCTCCAGGTGCGAACCCCCGTCCTGCTTTGTCCTTCACGGCGTCTGAAGGAAGTTGACCTTCCTCTTCGGCAGTGTGCTCGTGATGTCGAAACAATGAAATGGACTGAGTGCTTTCCAACAACACGACGTCAACATTCGTATTGTCCTACCGTCGTCACGGCTCAGAACTCTGCCGCTTGTTCGTTTCTTCCATTTCTCTTCCTCTCTTGATGGATGCACTCGAGACTGGGACTTTTCGCATTCGACTTTGGCTACAATGTATGTCTTTGTTCACGGCTTGGTGCGTTATAGCTTTTTTGTTTCCTCCTGCGCCAAGCGTTGTACGAGAATTGGTTCCCCGTCAAAAACTTGATAATAAAATGAAAAACTTTTTTTTTTTTTTTTAAACAACGATTAAGGCATGCACAATGTTGACACCGAATTTAGAGTGTAGGGTTTGGAACCACAATTGAACAGAAGCAACAAGCCACACGCTATTCAATCGCACAGACTGTGATATTTTACGTGTATTATGGATCTGTAAAGAGGGTCGTGAAAACGTAGTTCCTGAACCGGTGTCTCTTTTTACTCTTGCTGCATAACAGGCGCACTTAAAGAATACACATCGACTGTTAGGACACGGGACTGTTGGCATGCCCTGGGATTTCATCACAATGACCAACTTCTTTATTTTTGCGTTTGTCAAAATTTCCGAACTGATCATGTTAGTTTCTGGAAGCCGGAACTTTTATTGAGAATCTGACGGAGGCTGTCGCAGTGTTAGTCCCCCGTTATTGTCGAACTAAAGGCTCGTTCAGGCACTTGCACTCAGAGTGATCGTCACGATTGTATTCGAACGAATGCCACAGGTTGGAACGACGAGTTGCCGTGGCAACGAAGCGCCAAACCGCCGTGTCGTTCGTCTTGGTTCGCAACGCAAGAAGTCGAGCTGTACTGAACGTTTTCGCTACGTTTGGGAGCGAACTGGGCAACCACACCAACAGACCAATCACAGGTCGAGGAGAGTTCGGCCGCGCGCTTTGCTTGCCGATCGTGGTTCCTGCCATCTGCTCAAAAACATGGCATCGGTGGTGATCGTCGACGTGGTCGGCGTGGTGGGAGCTCATCGTTCCGCGCAGAGCGCTATCCTTGACGGTGAATTCTCGTTGTGTGTCGCGATGATAACCCAGCACGTCCCAGAAAGGGGAGATCCATCGACTCGTGCGGCGATGTCGTGGCGGCAGCCTCAAGACAGCAGAAACGCTCGTGCCGTCGTGTTTCTTTGCTTCGACTACAGCGGCCCCTTTTTGGTCCTTCTGTGCTCAAACATCCCCAAAATGTTTTTTTTTTCTTTTTTTGCGTATTTTATCTGTATGCTTAAGTTCGAGGTTCTGCTGGTGCGTACTGTTCCTGAAGATGTGTCTGAAGGACGCGAATTTTCGCACTTTTCCATCGTCAGAGAAAAGTGATTAGTGGTAGCATTTCTGAACGCTGGCAACGTCTATGTGATCACGAAATCATCTCTACGTTACTCTATCGCTGCTAGAATTACATCGTCTTCTCTAATCGTAGATAAAGCGTGTGGCAAGATTTGACCTATTGGCAAATCCGTTCGTTGAAGTCGTGATCGTCCAAGGACTGCCTTGTTTTCTTTTTTCTTATTTTTCATCCGCTGAGCCGTGCAAGCCGTATCCTTGAAAAAAAAAAAAAAAAACACGAATAAAGTTTGGGGCTATGGAAAGCTTTCTGTTCATTTTCTGTAACGCCAGTGAGTGGCAGCTAGCCTTCTTTTTAGAGACACCGCGAGAACAGCTGACGGCGCTGGAGAAGCGGCAGCCGTGCGGGCGACCGCCATGTTTTCCAAAGTTACTGCGTTTGCTGCAGTGGTCGAAGGAGTGCGCACGCGCGGCGCGGAGCGGTCGTTCCAGTCGCTCCGGTCACAACAGACGCGGTCGTAGCTAACGCGCTCGTCGCAGATGTCTGAACCAGTCTTCACGATCGCGTGTCTACGGCGGAGACACACACGTACGTGTCTCGTTCGCCTTTTCCTTTCTCTCTTGCTAGTGACAGCGCCATTTAAAACTTATTTGTCGGAATTTTATCTTCATTAGTACGCATGGTGATTATAAAGCCTCCCGAGCCATATTTATTTTCTTGTCAAAGTAAAAAGAAAAAAAAAAGGCCTTTTTTAACATCGCAGTTTGTCATGTGTGTCTCCGCCAGTTTTGCTTCAGTTTCAGGTCGAATTTCGTCGCATCTTGAACAAAGTGAAATTCTAGCGTGACTATTCATCGACACATTGTTTTACAAACAAGCCCGCGTTTGCCCGCACGCGTAAACAAAATTTGGCGTGAGATGAAGCGTCTGCGCAGTGGCGACAGCAGCGCCGCCGCAACGTCGTGACGCCAGAGCCCGTAGCGAAAAGTCGTTCAAAATCAGTATACTGAAAGTATACTAATAGTGAACTTAGGGTATGTACTGAAATCGTACTAGTTTCACACTTTTATGAAACAAAATAGTATGCCTTTAGTACACCCCAAGTACATATGTAGTATACCATAAGTGCACCTCGAGAGTACTTTTAGCATACTATAAGTGCACGTTTAGTACACTTCATGTATACTTTTAGTGTACTAAATGTACACTACCAGTACATATATGCGGAGTGTCCCAGATAACTTGCACCAAACTTAAAAAAAAAAAAAAAAAAATTGAGCGTTCTGCGGGAGTAAAACCAACTGTACACTGTTAGAAAGTCTCTTGCAAAAGTGCACGAAATTGTTTTAGTGCGCCTAGTTATTTAATTAAGAGTAACAAGCTAACTTTTGAAATCTTCGTTTAAAAGCCGAGGTGTGAAATGGAAAGTTGTAGAGCGCATTAAGAAACACACAATTAAACCATTTTCAACAAGGTGCACTTTGCATGCTCCTTTTCCCTAGCCTTCAAAAAAACGCCCGCGAAATGCAAAAAAAAAAAAAAAAAAAATACCCCGTGACAACTCGCTTCACCAATCACGGCGTGCGAGCGCGCCGCGAATGTGCGTTCTTTGAAGGCCGGAAAAAAGCACGAAAACGTATTATGTTTCAAACACTTTAATTGGGTGTTTCTCAATCCGCCCTGCAACTTTACAATTGATATCTTGGCCCTTAAAAGAATATTTGAAAGGTTAGCTCAATAATCTTAGTTATTTACATAACCAGGCGCATTAAAAAATCTGTGCACTTTCTCAAGACACTTGCTAACGACAGCTGATTTCACTCCTGCAGAGCCCTCCGGTGTTTTTTTAAGTACGGTGCAAGTTATCTGGGACGCCGTGTATGTCGGGCGTTCTGAATGGAAAGAACGGTCTCAAATTTAACAGAAAAATTCGCGCCTGCATTTAAAAAGCTGACTTTTCAAAGGTGTTTCTTTGAACGGCTGTATTCCAACCTGTGAAATTTCATGTCATATGGCTCCATTCTCGTGAAATGTTAAGAAACGCCGTTGACAACTCAATTGATGATGATAATGCAGAGGCGCCACCATCGGGAGATGCACTCTTAAAAATGAGTCAGGAAATTAACGAGGAAATCTTTGGCAGCTCTATTCCTCGTGAGAATGACGTACCGGCGTCTTCTGAAACTGTGTGAGAAAAGCCATAAAGAAGAGGTGCACTGCATTTTTCAACTGAAAGTATGTATGTGTAGCATACAAACATAATGATCAGTGTTCTTCGCGTAATTGATAAGACAGAAATTGAAATCCTACTTATCACTTTATTCAAGTTTCCGAGCCTGCCTCACTGTACACTCTCGTTTTTGATGATGGTATGCCATTACATCCTGCGTAAAAAGAGAAGAGAAAATTACCCTATGCCTATATAACGTCACATAATTCGCTCAAAGGACCACTATGTGAGGAAGGCAAGATAGTAACAACTTCATCCTGACAAAAGGGCGAGGAAAATCGGACAATATCGTTTCTGAAAACCTGATACCTGAAAGAAGCTCTAACACAGAGCAAACAAAATGAGTGGCATTTTCTTAATGCCTCCTTTTCTTTTGCTGTGAACACACATACAAGTCATACGCTATTACACATTCAGTGATGCAGCTTAATTTATGATAAGCACTTTTTTTATATAACTTCGAGCTTTCAGAGAAAAGATTCAATATAATGGGTCGGACATAAATGGTTGCTATGAACTATCCTATATATTTACACATTATCTGATATCATAAAAGCACTAGAGCAGGGTAGGGCTGTACTGCATCAATTATAAATTTCTAACCAATTAAGAGTTGGCATTTATTTAATTTATTAGCATTGGCTATTATTCTTTGACAAAGAATAACTGGGCAAGTTGGTACGTTGGTAGTCTTTCAACTCCATCGAATATTCAGGTCCTTTTAACATTTTCTCATGCTTTTCCTTTTTTTTAACTGCTCTGCCTTTTGTAGCGGCTTCTGCCGCCACTAAAAAACGTGACATCCATACTCACTTTATTCACAACACACAATCGCAAACTTGGAAAGCGTGCCGCTTCGGCATACGCAAAGAGATCGTCCGTCTCTACGGCACAGGCATCAGCACGGGCAAGAAATCATGCTGCTCGCTCTTGTAACGTTTTTCTCACTCCCGCTTTATCAAACAAGTAGTTGGCGAGAGACTGTTGGGACCACACGTACAGAACGAGCGTGACCTGTGATTGCTTGAACTGCCGTTAGACTGTACTTGAACGCTCCGCAAAAGCGTCGTCGGGCGACCGTCGTAGGGACGGCGCCCAGGACAGGCCCTCGGCTGGCCCTCGGTTCCGCCGCACGCGAATCTTTCTCACTCTGCGGAGAGAGCCATAAATTCTGAAGATACGCTCTTTTCAAATAACGAAATAAAACCGGGTAGAGCATAGTGAGAGTCAAGCATAGCCTAGCAAGCACACGGTACACGACAAAGTTTGAAACAGCGGCGCACTTCGCAGAAACAAAAGGAACTTCCTCACCTTCGCTTGCATCAGTCGGCCATGACTGTCCACCACTTGCGACGCTGCGTCTCACAGCTCTCAGTAATCCCTTGCTATTATTGAACACGGTATTCGTAAGTAAGCTATCTAAAATATTCGCTAAAACGGCTAAAACGTAAAAAGGAAGCGATGCCCGAAACCTCCAGAACTCCAACGGCGGCCAGACGGAAGCTGATTGCAATAGCGATGGTCTTGCCAGTCTTGCGCAGTTTTCAAAAGTCTCTTCTTTTTGTTCTTTTTTTTTTAAAGATAAAACTAAGCAAATTAATATATTAATAATAATAATGTCACTTTATTATATTCGTAAAAAATTAACAAAACGTTTAGTCTATCTTAGGTTTTATCTAAACTTTCGGTTTTTTTTTTTTCAGTGTAAAACCGAAACTATCTCAAGCAATTTCTCCCTTGTCGCCAAGGCTATTTTGATTCATCAGCGCATGCTTGCACCTCTGGTATTTCGGCTTTTCTGGAAGGATCGGCTCTCGCGGCACATAAATAATGAGGGCAACTTTGTGTTTTGAAACAATGAGCGTGCCCGTCTTTTTTGACGAGGGAAAGACACGTTAAATTTACGTCGATTTTTTACAGTCTGGAAATCTCGATCGACGGTGTTGTTCGTTGTTGCAATTGTATATCTCTTTTCACGTGAACTGAGATGTCTTAGAGTTTTGCAAGATAAATCTACACCATGAAACACTTTCGGTGAAAGCTTGAGGTTGTTACATAAAGGCGCCGATTTCTCCAGCCAATTTCAGAGCGAGCTTTCATTCATAACATCGCTTCGCTTACGCGGTTTAGAAGTTGATTTGCGCTGCATGCGACCATGCAAGGTGGAGGATCTTATGTCCCCATTATTAGCCGTGGTTTCTTTTGCCTCCTGTCCTTTTGATTGATGTGGATGCAGATATCTGAAACAGCGTATAGTTACGCTGGGACCTGCATTACAAAAACACCGGATTATCCTGCAAACGTAATTTGTCTACTAGCCTATGAGGCAGCACGCAATTGGCGGTGCACTTTGAAAACAAAGTCATGTGCATGCTTTTTCATCAGCAGCATTAAACACTTGGTGCGATTGCCCTCGATCGCCCAGCTTCCGAATAGTGCTAACAGTTTTTTTACAGTACACTTTTATTCTTCAATAAAGGTAACAAATACAGCTCAGGGAAAATAAAAGCTATCTTTGCAATAAAAGTAGACTGTTCAATTGATAAATATAGTAGAAATGACTAGCTAAAATAATTATTGACAAGTTAGATAACGCTACTTTCCGTGGCGTACAATGTAGCTAATTTTTCTATTTGCGCTTTTTTTAGGCGTAAGTCCATGTTGCATCTGCGACGTAAGTATGCTATGAAAGTGCCGGTCGTTTCCCTGGGGAACTTTTGGACCACGTGGTATGCAGTGAAATGAGAAATGAAGCATCCCTTTGTCACATTATGTCAGCTATACCCGGTGATATTTTTTAATCAACTGGTTTCAGGAAAACTGGGGGCTCATGTCATGTTGATGCACTCTTCATGTGTGTCGTGCGACTCGGCGGACATTACATGGGTCAATAACCGTGGCAACATCTTTTTAAGTAATTAAAATCCGTAAATTTACTTTTTTTTATTATTGCTGTTTTAGAGGCAGTCGTTATTGTAGCCTAACACAATCAAAACTATTCACGAAACAGCAAGGGGCTTTAAGATATTTATTTATCAAATTTCGCACTTTTTCCCTCGATTCAAGAACCACGCGCGGCAGGGACGGGCAAAGTGGAGAGTGAAATTAGCAGTTTTGACATGGCATATCGGTGATGGCATGTTTGTTTGTGTTAGCGAGAACTTCTCATACTGGAGTTCTATGCATTATTTTATTTTCTAGTGAAGTTACAACCCTCATAAAGTGCTGTCGCATTCAGCATGAACGAAGTTGCACTCTTTTGAAAGCGTGCCTTTGGTGGATGCTCCAGCATCATACTTCCAACAGTTCGACTGAAGGGAATACGTAAGAATAGCATCCTGCGCTCTGTCCAGTGCGCTGTTTTTAATCAGGCGACGAAAGGCAGAGTTTTAGCTATGAATAACCCAAAACTCGTCACCTTTTCGCAAATTGTTTCAGTTGGGCTAGAGTTTATTCATAGCCCCTTTAAAATTGAAAATTCAACATGGTCAGTTACACTGCCAATTAAAGAAGCTAATTAGACAAAAGTACTGTGACGTTTATTTACTCATCTAATGTCCACCGAGCCCCACAAATATTTTGTGAAAACGGCATCGGCCTATCTATCGCGTTTTTAGTGTGTTGATGTTAAAAATCGCACTATATATCTATATATATACCCGTTATTATAATTTGAGTACACCGACTGCAAGCACTGAAAGTAGACCTTTAGTATACTTCAGTGCACTTTCGGTATACTGATTTTGAACTACTTTTTACCGTGGGCACTACGATTCTACTACATGTACTAGTTTTGTACGGACGAGTATACTTTCAGTCCACCGCCATTTTTACTGGAAGTATACTTTAAGTACACTTAAAGTATACAATCAGTACAACGACCGCACTGAAAGTATACTTTTAGTATACTTCAGTACACTTCAAGTGTACTGATTTTGAACGACTTTTCGCTAAGGGAGGCTCCAGTTGGTGCGTAGGACAGACACGGATCGTACACCTGGTGGATTGCGAAAGACCGCATGAGACAATAGTCGGGTCAGTGTTGCTGTTCGTGTCGGATATGCGGTGGCGGCGACTAAGTTATTGTTATACAACAACCGACAGGATTCCTCTTCAAGATGCAGCTAATATGAATGCGAAAAAAAGAAATGGTTGGATTTGATTAGAATGCAATTAAATGCAAAGGTGCAAGCGAGCTGGACAACGATGACGAAAATGGTTGGCTTTTGTCTGCGTTTATGAAACGCTTGGCTTGAGCATTTTGAATTTCTTGGCATTCGCGGAAGTAGGTTTGAAAGGCGACCCAGATTTGGTACGGCAGCGGTCGAAGCTGCTCTGGCGAAGCCACAGTCAGAAGGGGAAATTTAGGCAATTTATAAGTTTCTTTGCATTCGCGGAAGTAAAATTGAACAGGCGACCCAGCTTCCGTGCGACAGCGGCCAAAGCTGGTCTGGCGAAGCCGCGGTTAGACGGGGAAATTTAGGCAATTCATCTCTTTGACAAATCGTGGCTCGACCTGTTGTGAGTCTCGGTGGCCCCCCCAGGCGTGGCTCGAAGCCCACATCTCTCGTTTCTTGCTTCTCGGAGGAAACGGTGGGAGAAGGAAACGAAAAGGACCGCTTTGTTTCCGCTTCCACAAATCTGCGCAACGCACTACTGCAGTTAGAATGAAACCACTCCCTTAAACAAAAACACATATCAAAAAAGTATACCCTTTAGTCGGCATAAGTATAGTCCCTCTATAAAACCTATCAGCTTCCTTAACTGTAAGTCACCAATAACCAAGTGCCTCACAGGCCACACGCAATAACCACTTAGCTGCACTTACCTGGTTGTCAGTGTAATTTGTTTTGCAATGTCTTAACGTATATACTACGTCTTGCAATTCCATCGAATATACATGCAACTATTTTCCTTGAGCATGGATCTCTCTGCCTCACTCTCACCACCGGATGATGATTGCAGCCATAGTTCGTTGCTTTGAGCGGCTAAACCTATTGTTCTCAAGTTGCCAGTTCAGGCACAACCTTTCACTCCCACTAAACAGTCCGGGTGGGCTGTTTTCTTAATAGTGATGTTAGAGAAAAACACCCTATCGATTGCACCTTTTAATTCGGGCGAACTCGGTAATCTCTGGAACACCGATAAAGTTACGATGAAAAGTATATATTTTTTTGAGCTGTAGCCCGCGGACTATACATGTTTGAAAAATCATGAAATTTTACGCGGTGCGGACTATCGTTCACACGAGACCACGCAAGTCTCTCTTTTTTTAAAAAATTTGTTTATTGATGCGAGACGTGACGGGCTTCGAAAATGACACAAGTATGTTAATTTTTTTTTTTTTTTTTCTTTGGCATATTGGCGGCGTGAGGTGCGAGATACTCGGTAGTCACCTCCGTTCTGTTTCTTTTCTCTCGGCCTTTCGGGCGCGTGGAGGAGAGGTGGATCGGCTTCGCCTTGACGTTGAGGTGGAAAGAGCGAGTGCCCGAGATGGTCATTCCGGAAGGACCCGTGACGTCGTGGACTTTGCGCGCAGAATTTTGGATAAACCTCTCGCCGTCAATATTGCTCCAATTTTTTTTTTCGCATAGAATTAATTTTGTGAGATGCGTGTTTTAATCGAACTGTTAAAAAAAAAAAAAAAAAGACATTTTTTTAGGGCTTTTTAAAGAAACACTTTGGCGACTTTTTTTTTTTTACCTACCTTAGGAAACTGTATTTTCAGAATCAGCGGCCTTTACCCTTTTCGGTACGCTATTTAGTATTGCGAAATTGATAATAGTTGTTGAGAGATTGGCAATTGAAAATGATGCCGAAATCAAGCATTTCAATACCCGCGCTTTTCGGTGCCGTGACGTCAGGGAAGGCAGGCTTGCAGGGCGATCGGGCAGTCCGAAACTTGACTATGCCGAGCATTTGTTCCGTGCTGCTGCGCGAGCGCTGCAGCGAACTTCTAAAGCTAGAACTCTTAATCTAGAACTAATTTGGACACCTTAAAGGTTAACTGCAAATAAAAAAAGTGTATTTTTTAACAGCCTATTTGGGACAAACATGTCACAAAACACTTTTTTCGCCAAAACCAAAAGTTTTTACAGCAATGTTTATTGCGCCAGACTGATTTTAGTTTGCGGCTATTTCGTCCGTTTTAAATCGCGCGCCACAAAGCTGGTATTATACGTCACGGAGTGGCTGCTGTACGTCACGGAGTGACGTATAACAGCCACTCCGCGCGCGTCGAAAGAGCGGGAGTTTCAAATGTAGAGAAGTTGTGACCCCGACTAAATTACGTCCTGTGGCGTAAATATTGCTACAAAATATTTGTTTTTTTGGCGGAAGATTTGTTTTATGACATGCTTGTCCAAATTAGGCTGTTTAAAAAAGTACTTTTTTTTTCTTTGCAGTTACCCTTTAAAACTGCTTGTAATCAGTTGGAAACACCCTACAGTCCAAAGAGTAAAGCCCTGCCTTCTTCTGACGTCACTCTTTCATTGTTGCCAGTAGGGTCATCCCATGTCAAACAACCCAAGTGTTGCGCTCAACCATTTCTGATTTAAAAACAACACCAACAACAACATGGTTTCTTACTTTCGGGTCGTTAACCTTTTCCTGAAATACTTTCCCCGAAACACACACACACACACACACACACACACACACACACACACACACACACACACACACACACACACACACACACACACACACACACACACACACACACACACACACACACACACACACACACACACACACACACACACACACACACACACACACACACACGCACGCACGCACGCACGCACGCACGCACGCACGCACGCACGCACGCACGCTTTTTCTGCGTGAGCGTGGTTTGATTTTTGAAATGGGCATTAAACTAGGCATCATTCAATAACTTAGTAAAAATCAAATTTTCTTCGAAACGCTTCACAATTTATTTCATGTAATTCGAACGGCATTGAGCTTGCTACATTTTGATCATTATACAATTTTCATTGTTAAATAAAAAATACAACAAAATGCACCAAAATTGCCACTTTTCTCAAATTTTTGTTTTATTTTCGCTTTGCGCCTGAAAATTAACACTTGTTCTATTGGATCCCCTGTAGATAAAACACAAACTAAACAAAAAAATGTTTGAAGCCGTTCAACAAAACAAATTTTAAAAGTTGTGAAATCCGTATTGCTGCCTAAACAACCGTTTATTCTACCGTAAGGTACTCCAAATAAAAATTTAAAAAAGCTAATTTTGAAGAAGAGTGTATTACCTTTCATTTCGTAAAGTTTAATATTTTTTTTTTTCTAACGCGAGAAAATAAATATGGAGGTTGGGCTCCCGTGTCGCAACCCGGCATTGTTTCTCAGCACCTGTTCACCGCACAACACGCCACCTTTGACACGAGAGATGAGTATATCTTTGCGCGCACGCAAGGCGATCGCTGGTCCGTTTTCGCAGTGGGTTCTACGCATGCGCATGTTTGACTTGCGACTGCCTCGCGTGGCGCAGTCACTGTTTACAGCTAAAGGCGCAGCGCGGTTTGCTGCGTCCGCTTCCACCCGTCTTTCTTGTCGGCTGTAACGCAAACAGCAATGAAGTTTTCGTAGACCTTTTCTGCCGTCCCGCAACGCGCTCCGTCAGTCAGGCTAGAGGCTGTTCCATCGGTTTGAATTTTGAGGAAAGACGGGTCAAATAACTGGAAAGGAACATTCTCTTCCTCTTTTTCTTTCCTTTTCTTTTTCCCTCTTCTCTCTTTCCTCAGTATTAAATGTTTTCACCAGATGGAACAGCCTTCGAAGAAGGTGCTTACTTATATGAAAAGGACCTGTACTAAAGCAAAAGCTGTTAGTCAGCTGTTTTGTCCTATTCCGTCCTTCCTTTGCCCGTTTCTGTAAGTTGAAGCTGACCCTTCACCGAATGTTGCCCTCGCGGGCAATACACAGGGTGCGCACTATATGCAGTCTGGAAACTACGGTACTGCATGCTTTCTCTGCAGCAGCCCGCGCGGCGTTGGCTGCGCTTCTAACCTTGTCGCCGTTGTCTCCTCGTTGCGCAGTGGCTGGGGACATCCGGGCGCACCTGCAGTCCATGCTGTACATGCTCCGGCGGGAGGACACGCTCAAGATGGTGAGTGACGCTCGTTCCTTCCGGCTGCTCCCAAACCTCCCCCGCCGGCGTCACTCGATACCGCTGGGAACCGGATGGCGCTTCCTTCCGCTGCGCTCGGCTACGGGGTCCTCCGGGGGGGCGCCACGGTCTGACGCGCCGAGGAGCGCGCACGTGGTTCCTCTCCGTGGCCCATCGCCGCCCTGACGGTTGTTTGCGGTAACTGCCCTCTGCTGTGTCACCCGAGGTTAACGCACCAATTTAACCCTCTGCCATCACGACATAGTGTTGGATGCTGCCGTCGGCACTGCGCACGGGCATGATCACGCGCGAATTTAGAAATATCTGCGCACATGCAGTGCTCGCACCTGGTGCGAGCAAACGCGAGCTTGTTTGTAAGCGACGTGTCGGTGTATTAGCAAGTTTTCCTATACCGTTTTCTCTCTGCGCTACGCTACGCGCAGTTAAGACGCCTAACTGCGCTTTTGTGGTGCGTGTTCTCTGTCATAGACTAAACCAAACACGCCCGGTATAAATGCTCCATGATCCTGCGCTTGTATCCTGCGCGTGATTGGTTTAGCTCAGCGTGTTCAACGGGTCCTCACCGTGTTTTTCAAAGGGAAAGTCTCTACTGGCAACTATGAAAAAGTGACGTCAGGGGTTCAGTTTTTTGGACTGTCGATTTTCTTCGCAACTGATTGCAAGTAATTTTATGGTGTCAAACAGACAAATAAATGTATGCTTTGGAAGCTCGCTCCAGGCACCCGCGAAGCAGCACGAAAAACAGATGCTTGACATAGTCTGTACTGGTTGCTCGACTGGCAAGCCTGCCTTCCACAAACGTGCACGGCACTGAAATGCGCGGGTATATTCGAATGTTGGTTGGGGCATCATTTTCGCTTGCCGATTTCGCAATAACTATTTTGAATTTCGCGATACTACAATGGCCGGAAAGGGTAAAGGCTGCTGATTGCGAAAATAGGGTTAGTTGGAGGTAGCTCAAAAAATCGCCAGGTACCCCTTTAAAACCGGAGTAGGCGCAGTTAGGTCAGCTTTCACGTAACTTTGTCACGCCCTTTCTTTATCTTACCGGACGGATGCCGTGCAGTCGGCTCTAACAGGTTTCCGGGAACGCTAGACTAAATAGAGGAACGGGAGGAGCAGAGAAAACGGACAGCGACCGAACTAATTTGGGAGGAGAGAGCGGTCCCCGTACCTGAGCCGGCGGTATTCTTTTCTTTTTGTTCGAGCCCACGTCAAAAGGGTTTTAGTCTTGGCACGGTGACACCGGATCCGGGGTTGAGGTCCGTGGCTCCAACTGCAGTAGCGAGGGCTGGGCGATCTAGGGTTCCGCGCGTATACCGATGCCGTTCATTGACTGGAGGGTAGCTCTGTCGACGCTTCGTGCGCGGAACCGCCCATCTTGGCTCGCGCCTCTGGCAGTTAGCTCGGAGACAATATATCAGCGTGCTGCGTCGCACGTTTCATCGCCGGTGCTGACTGATCCAAGTGTGCGTGGTGACAACCGAATATTGTCACTCGTAGAGGTCGGTAGAATTTCCGTCCGGTATTTTCTCGGAGCATTGGTATAGCAGCAGGAGCCAAAACAACCGCCGGAGACGGTTTTTACGCTACTTGTGCCTTGCCTTTCCTTAGCGAGATTCCCCTCTGCGCTTCGCGTTTCCTCTGTTTTCTAGGACGTCGGTGCAGGCCATCTGTGTGTGTGTTTAGGTGGTTAAAAAAAGAAAAAAAAAATCCGAATCGGCGTGTCTAGATTTGTGACATGTAGATGCGGTGCGAGCCTTCTAGGCCAGAAAGCGTATCCGCTTGTAAAACGGGCACAATTTTCGAAGGAGGTCGTGCCGCACAGTAGCCGAGCCGGCGCACTTGCGTAAAAAAATGCATCTGTACCAACGTTCGCTTTGAACGCTTTCAAAAGACCGCTCATCAGCGCGAGCAGCGGGAAAAGTGACTTGTCTGTCAAGAACAGCAATTTTTACGGTGCGAAATGTATCGGGTGAAGTCTCGCTCTAAGCTCGCGTTCAACAGCAACGCATAGAACCGTGGCGACCGTCGAATGCGTAGAGCATTTTGCGCGCATTCCGCGTTTTCTTCGTCATCCGAAATGCCGCTGGCCCCGAATGCTTGGAAAACGTCGCGTCCACTCCCACCGTGTTCGGATGACCGTTGGCCCGATCATACGACGATTGTATATCCGTCAAGGCGGTGACCGTCTGCCTACTCGCACTCTTTCCCACAGCGCGCGGAAGTCCCGCGCGGAAGGACAACTTTCTTTTCCTTCGAGTTCCCTGACCCTTCCACTATTTTGTCCCCGCGTTTTCTTTCTTCTCCGTCGCTCCCGTCGCGGAAAGCGGCGGTCCGGGAAGACAACTCCTCGAGTCGTATCCTTCCTCCCGCCGTCCGAGATTGCGCCGTGCCCCGTTCAGCCCAAAAGCTGACAGTGCGGTGAAAGCTACGTGCCCGTTGGACCGATCATACGTCCATCCCTGGCTGTGTGAACACGGTCCCTCCCACTAGCAGAGAGCGGAGTCACGTGACTGAAGGGAGGCCGTTGATTGGTGCGGGAAACTCCCACCGCACTGTCGGCGCGGACCCGTAGGACCGCGGCACCCCGCTGGGACCCGGCAACGAATGCAACGGGCCGACGCTGTTCGGCGCGTCAACCTGAGCATCCGTTTTATCACCTTACGATGGACCGCAGCGGACGCTACGAGCCCTACGAAGCCGTGTCACGCGCCCTTCCGATTAGGCCGGGCGATGCGGGAAGCGCGGAGTCAGGTGACGCGCTCCAAACTACAGGATTGGATAGCTCGTAGCATCCGTCGCGGTCCATCGTAAGGTGAAAGGGAGTGCAGTGACAGAGCGGGTAGCAAGGCGGCGGGGCGCACACCAACCACACGCTGCGTCACTTTTCGAAGGGGGCGTCCGATCTTCCGAGACTCCGAGGTCTGCCCGGTGACATTTGGGGCTCCCGTCCCGTTAGCGGAGCTGTCGCGGTTCTGCGCACATCGTTGTCGCTTCGTTCGGGGCCTGTGCACCGCCCGATTATGTTGAGCCGGACGTGAGGGTTCGCGACCTGCCGTTGCTCTTGCTTTTAGGCTGCCGTTCCCCTGCTACTGACTGTACGTCGCAGAAATGATCCCGGTATGAGCGTACTGACTGATGCACGGGGTATAACTTTCCTGCGCCGGTTCTCTCTCGTTGTGCCAGCTACGTGATGTGGTTCGTCTGTGAAAAAACGCTTCGATAATTCGGGATCCCGTGCTGTCCGAATGTGCCACACTCTTTCCATTTTCGGTTTCTCCGTCTTAATTTTGCCGTTACTCGCATTCTGTAAAACTCGCCATATTCGTTTTTCTGGCACTTATTGGGGGGGCCACCTATTTTCAGTTGAACACTCGCCTTGGTGTCATGTAACTTATTTTCCTATAGAATCTGTATCTTATTATGATTATTATTATTTTTTTCTTTCTCAGCCCCGATTTCTGCGGGATTTCCAGGGAAGTGTGATTGTACGCGCTCGGTTTGAGCGAGCCAGCGATAGCGGTGCGCACGACTGCTGAGCGCGTGCTGATGGCAAGCTTCCGCAGTTCCTTCGCAACGTGCATTCCACACCATCGAGATCGACGGTTTTAGCAGCCTATTCATGTGAGCTCGTTCTGAGCATGCGCTCTGAACAGCGCCCTCAAATATGGCGTCCAGTGAACACCCCCTGTAATATTTCCATATACGCGCTCGCCGAACGCGTTGCTTTTCTCGAGCACGCGATGTTACAAGCGGCACCTTACTACGCATAACATGACGGCATGTATACGCCTCTGTGCCAAGGCTATGCACGCCTGCCCGCCCGCGTTTCGCGACCGCCAATTTCTCGGCGAGTTGGAGCGCGCGAGATGCCTTCCGCTGCCAAACATCGCGAAGGCCAGTTCCACGCTCCGTTAAGACAACGGGAATCGCGCAACTCCGGAAGCGAGTCCCAGCTCTCCCGCGTGCTCGTTGTCGCAACCCGCTGCTAAACAATAACAAAAAAGTACCAAAAATAAAAACGACAGCTTTTTTTTTGCGGGGCAGTCCGGCTTGTGCGCTGGCGCCGTGACTTTTAAAGTCAGCGGAGAGTGACTTGCGGGGGACTGTATACCGCCTCGCTCTGAAAAAAAGAATAAAGCGCGGCTTTGGTCGACCAGCGGTGCGTGGCCGGGGTTCTGCGGGGAAGTCAGCCTTCCGGGACGGGTTAGCGGTGGAGCTTCGGTCTTGCCTCGTTGTTCGTCCAGTTGCAGGAAATGGCGCAGCGAGGAGAAGAGGGAGCTTTCTTAATGATACAACGTTTCATCGAGCGCGGAGGGAGATCTCCTCGCGTGCGGTAGCCGAGCGTGGAGCTCCGCCCGCCACACGGCGAACTGCAGCGAGGCGAGCGTGTCGGTCTGTCTTGTCTTTCCGAAGCTCGGAAATAGAGGCATAAAGTCGGTCGTGGGATCGGGGGCTGCCGGGGTTCCCGCACGGAGTGTGTAGTGGACTCGCTCGATGCGAGTATGTGCGCGCAGCCCTTGTATGTTAAGTCAGCGGCGCCGTGTTCTTCTTTCGATAGTCCGGATGGGGAAGTTGGCTAAGTGATGTTGGTTTGGCGGCGACTGGGCGGCGAAGCAACGCATGCAACGCTCGCTGGAGTTTCGCGCGTGCGTTCGTAACGAATGGTTAGGTTCGCTTCGAGCTTTCCGTTCGCTGAGGAGGAGTATACAGGAAGGCTTATCAATGACCCTGAGTTGTTTCGGAGATTACTCTTGAGACACGGACGGAACAAAAGGCGATCCAGCATCTCTATGCGCTTAAGTATGCACTCCCTAGTAAGTCTTTCGTCGTTGCAGGATTGTATCCTGGCACACACGTAAACACGCACACACGCGCGCACAGCCACGAGCAGGCATGCACGCGGACGCGCACCTGCACGCACACGTACATGTAAACACGTACGCACACACACAACATAAGTAAAATCAGTGGAAGGCCAAAAATCACGCGACGCCAGTTCCGTGTTAGATAACACCAACGCTTAGATTTCGAATGGGCGCCTGTTACCGTGCGCGGGCTCTTTGTGAGCAGAAGTGTTAGGAAAGAAACTGTTCTTTTACACCCCAAAAAAATCTCGTTTATCTTTCTTTTTTTTTTTTTTTTTAATATTGAGATGCCAGGCTTGTTTCTCTAAATAGGTAGCCCCTCAAATCTCAGTGTCGATGCCGTGAAAATCGGTGTTCCACCGACCGGGCGCACCAGTATGGCGGACCGCGCGAGTGACGTCAGAACACCCCTTCCTCCTCCGTACCAGTCGGGCAGAAGGAGAATCTCTCTCAGGCCCCGCGAAGGGTGCCTGCTTGCTGTCAGGCCTCCGAGCAGCAGCGGCCCGTGTCCACACCAGGGACGCCGCGTGCGTCTCCAAGCATGGCCGACGTGTCTCCTTGCTCCGCTAACTCCGCTACGCCAACGACGCTTTTGTCGGCTTTCTCCGGCTTCTCTCGGCAACGGGAAGACGAGCGGCGCCCTTCTTCTTTGCTAGGAGCGTACACCGTTTTCGGTTTCCGGGTGGCGGCGACAGTACCGCTGCGCTGCCTCCCGAGGAAAAGCCCTTTCTGTCGTCGCGCTGGATCGTGTCGGGCCGCGGGAGTCCGGCCGAGGAAACGGAGAGGCGCGCAGGACCGAGACCGCCTCGTCGGATTGCCATCGGGGAACAAAGACGGACAGAAAGAAAGTGCGCGTGGCTGTCGGGGGGAACATCGGTTCCGAGCAAAGATCGCGCGCACAAAGCGCTGCCTTCCTGGCGTAACCGCTCGAGCCGGCAATTTTCCTGCGTTCTTTGTTATAGCGGCGTTTTACGGAATGGCGGGTTTTAAATTCGTAACAACCGTGGTGGTAGAAGTCGGCTATTATGAGGAAAGAATGGAGGAGAAGCGGACGGAACACAGACGGTGATTCGCAACACAATTTGGGGCTGATTTTAAACTTTTATTTTATTTTTTTTTTTCGTTTGTTGTGCATGCAAGCAGCTTTATATATAGGCTATGTCGCGCATATGAATAAAAAAAAAAAAAAGAATTACAAAAAAAAAGTGAAAACAACGAACGGTCTTAAAGGTGCCCTACGAGGTTTCTGAGTTCGCCTAAATATGGCAGTAAATCACTGTGCGGGCTCTAAGCATCCTAGTGATCCATAAATCATAACGCTGCGCGGCCGAATTCCCTATTAAAAAAGCAATCAAGGGTCGAACAGACCGAGGTCATCACCGGCGATGGGAGGAGAGCACTGTTCCGGCAGCCGGGATGACATGTGACCAATGAAAACGCGACATTTTGTCGAGATTGCAAACGCTGCGATTGCAAAATGTAAATGTTTTTATAGGTGATATGAACAAAGAAGAGTAGTCAAGAAATGTTAATCTTTTTGGCGGAGAAGGAACACAATACTGCAATAATCGTCTAAAAAACAACTCACTGTTTTTTTGTTTTGTTTTTTTTTTCCGCGTGGAGGGGGGGGGGGGGGGGGGGGGGTAATGTGTTTGGACGTCATCTCTCGAGCGCGCGCTCGCTGGTTTGAATCGTAGTCCGGGGCTGTATAGGCAACGAGTTTCACTCATTCGCGATTTCTCCCGTCGAATGCGCGAGGATGCTTCGCTTGCTATTGGCTGACAGTGGTCTGTTACGGAACATGCTCCTTCCATCACCAGAGATGACCTTGGTGTGTTGCGATCTTTGGGTGCTTTTGTTTAAATATGGAAATCGGCCGCGTGTCTCTATGATTTAGGACTTTCTAGGATGCTTAGAGCCAGCAGAGTGAGTTATTATCCCCTTATTTATGTGATATCAGAAACCTCCTCAGGGCATCTGTAAAGGTACGACCTCGTGGTCTAGATTCTTAAAATTCGCGACTTGTGTGGCTATTCGTTTGGCTGACAAACAGAAGATGCCTTTGCAGAAGATGTCTTTTGCACAGCGTGATTAGTTTATCGGACATTTTTGTACCAACGTCTCGTAGACATCCTGTTGAAGAGAATACTTGGGAACGTTTATTCTTCCTTGCCTTTATCACTGAGATCAAATTCGGCGTAAAATAATGCCCTTTTTTAACATTATGATATTTACTTTGCGCTGAACATTCGGTCATTTAGTCCGATGAAAACAGAAATGGGACTTCTATATGTTTCATACGGAGGTTGCTCATTTCGAATAAGTGTTCACCAAACGTTTCATTTGTCAATTTCTAGATAAAACAAAAATAGCCTCCAAATGCTGGAAAGCGCGAGATTCTTTCTTACCCGTGTGCACTTGTGGTGCCCTGAGATGTTCACTCGAAAGTCCAGACGCGCTGGGCTGGCGAACCCGGTTGCAACAAGACGAACCTCCGTCTGTCCGGCGGGCGTGCCTTCCCCCACATTTACGTGCGCATGTTACTGTCGTCGGTGAGTGAAAAGTGCATTCATGTGCATTACTTTATGTTGTCCACACATGGTGCACGCTAGCAGTTTTCTCCTAATGGCCGACGTTTCTTTGATGACACTCGATCTCCCCGTTCGTCATTATTTGACCTACTCTTGCACACTCGAGTTGTGTCCCTGTGTCTCGTTTGGGCGATTGCTCGTTTCGTGTGTCGTCTTGCGAGTGTGTTTCTCACCTGCGTCCCTTTCTCCGGGGCAATCGTAGGCGGTGAAGCTGGAGAGCCAGCACCCGTCTAGCCGGACGCGGTACCTGGTGGTGGTGTCCCGTCCGGGCCCCCAGGGCTCCGAGGAGGCCTGCCTGCTGGGCATCGACTGCAACCACTGCACCACCATCGGTCTAGTCATCCCGGTCTGGGCGGACTCGCGCATCACCCTCGACGGGGACGGGTACGTCTGCCCTCTCTCTCTCTCTCTCTCTCATCTGTTCAGGGAAGTTTGGATGTCGTGTGGACTTGGAGCGTGCACACGCGCGGTCAGAGCTGGGGGACTCGTGCCACAGGCGGGAGAGTAGAAAGACCTCCTTGTCGGTTTTTCAGTTGTTACACTGTCACAAGGATCGAAAGGTGACAGCCTGACGGGCTGTCACACTTTGATTTCCCGACTCGAAGGGACGCCGGAAGACTAAAAAAAAAAAAAAAATTAAGCCTCATTAGAATGACGTGTCGGTCAGTGGCAAACGCGAGCGATTCGTGATGGTTTGGAACGAGGTAGTGCTGGCGAGCGCGCGCGTGTCTGTAGGTTTTGTAACGGGAGATGGAATGGGAAAGAGAGGGCCGATTGTGCGGGCACGGGTCACGATATCGCAGCCTGCAAAGATGCTGATTGGCTGCAAAGCTCGTGCCCGTAGGCCAATGAATACCGTGCTTGGTGCGCCAAGCTGCGTGCGCTAAATGCACCTTGTGCGCGTACACGATTGGCCCTCACTTTTCTCCCCTATTCTCTTGTTACAACGCTTACATATATACACACACGCTCGACGAAGGATAATAAACACGCATTTAACTCCCGTTTTTTTGTTTATCACGGTGAAATTTACTGGAGACGAGTTGAGACGCTGTCTGTGCCCCACCCCCTCCCCCTTTCCTTTCCCCTCTTTTTTTTTTTCTTTACAACTTTATTTTTTTATGTTCCGGTTTTTGGTTTTTCGTCTCATCATGATGAACTTCTATCAGCTTCCCTGCACACTAGGGGCTCTAAACTCGTGAAACACAAAGTTGGGACCAAAGTTCACAGAGCGCACCTATTGTACTATCCCAATGATGAGTTCGCGGTTTTTTTTCACCGGCCTCGAATCGGTGCTTTCCGCGAAATTTCGGCTCAAACTTTGTGTTTGACGAGTTTATGGCCCTAGCTGGCAGTTTCATTCGTTTTGTTGGGCGTGGTGGCTTCTCGTGTGAGAGGTAGGCTGCCGTACAATGCACGCGTGTCCGCGGTGAAGCAACCCTCAGGTGGAGCGGGCGCTCTTCGCTTGTCCGTGATACGTTGTCGCAGCCGCGCACTCTGACGATTTCCACGTATGTCGCCTCTGCTTTAGGTTCCCTTCGAAAACGGCGCTTTTCATTGCGTTAAGCGGTTCTTTGATTCGGGCCGACCGGTCCTGCTTGAAAGTTAAAAGACAAGTCGTCGATGCAAACCGGTTGAACAAGAGTGTCGTTTTGATTCCGGGTTTAGATGTCCCAAGTTCGGATTTCGCCAAGAAGACAAAGCTTGCGTGAAGGCACGTTTAGACATTACCTCACTGAAGATGTTACAGGACATTACATGTTCCCATTAACCGTGCAATAATGTTGTGAAGCGCACGTTTCGAAAGCTTGACTCACTTCGTTGCGGAGTATTTGCGAAAAAGTTCTGCCATAGTTTAAAATGGCGAGACCGGAAAACTGGTATCGAGGGAGGATGGAACAGAAAGAAAGAGGTTATATATCACGCTTTTTTTTTTTTCCGCCCTAAAAGGCCCTGTTTATTTTATCGGTTCTACTTTAATCACATAGACTCGTAGGGTTATCCGTCAGAACCAATACCGTACAATTTCCTTAGCCTACGCCCGCATAAAAAGATGTTGCTTAACGCACTATGACCCGGGTTGCCTTTGCGTCCTAAATGTTTGCATAACCACGTCCGATTCTCTAGAACGCTGTTGCGCATGTTTACTTTTCGCGTCTTTCGCGCAATGGCTCCACGAAAGAGTCTCGGTCCACCGAGTCTCAAGCGAGGGTTGATATTTGGCGCGACTCCACCAGTTCCTGCCGTGAACGCCCCGTCGCGATTTGCTTTACCGTACTTCACCTCCAAGCTGACAGTGCGGCGGGAGCTACTTGCTCGTTGAACCAGTCAACGGCCTTCCTTTCGTCACCCGACTCCGCTCTCTCTGTCTCTCTCTGTGCGCGTGAGTATGGGCGGGCGCGCGATCACGTGGCGATAGATGAACGTCAAGATACAACGAGCAGGGTAGCTTGCACCGCACCGTCGGCTCTGGGGTGACCCAAGTCCCTCGCAGCGAATGTCGCCTTTCGGAGGAACGCCGCGTCGTTTAGGAAGAAAAACGGGGAGGCGGCGTCCTTTCAGTTCGATGACCGCGACGAGCCGGTCGCGAGGCGGCAGGTCGCCCGCACTTCCGCCGAAGGCGCGGTTCACGGACCCCGGTTGTCAACACGAGCGCGGCATTTCCTTCTGGGAAGGTCGAGCCACTTCACACGGCCACGCTGGGATGAGATCACGCCGACTGCCCGTTGCCGCGCTCCGCTGCGTCCTTCAGAGAAGCTGGTGGGGGGTGCGGCTTGCGCCCGACACCCATGGGGGAGTACACATATTTACAGTCGCAGTGATGGAAGTGCTCCGCCCATTTGCGCCAAATTGCGCCATGAACGCAAGCCTGTTATATGTCGTGCCAAAATTGCGCCACAATTGCGCCAGGATAAACTTAAAAAAAAAAAAAAGAGGTGTTTCTTGACAGTGATATGTAAAAACGTGGTGGCGGAGTAAAATGGTAAAAACATGTATTTCACGGCGTGTCTACTCACCCTAGTTAAAATACGTTCGTCTAGCGCGCTGGCCACATAATCGTCCGAACTTCCAGACTATGATGTCGGCGATATAAATAATCTAGAAAAAACAAACGATAGTACGGTGGCTGCTGTGATAACACAAAACCAGGGTCTCATACTCCAGATGAGATAACTTGATTTTCATGTCAGCCACATGCCTGCACGTCGTGGCACTATCCCCAGCTCACAACCTTTACCACGTCGCACTGGCGCGCGTGCGTCGAGCTTCACTGCATCGCACCGGTGCATTAGGAGAAATGGCGTACGCGGGGGAACACCGACGGCTTAGCGCGATGGCTCGGAAATTACGCTCAATACTGTAGATCGATTTTTTTTTATTATTTTATTTACGCCAACCTCTAATTTTAATCCGCTAAACCACAAAAAAAAAAAAAAAAAGAAAACACGAAAAACGCGGACTTATATTTGTTAAAACAGCTAAGGTAGTTCCGGCGCAGTAGTTGATTGAAGAGGCCCTGAACTCCGACTCAACTCTTGCTCCAATGCCTCTACCCCTTGCAGAATAAAAAGTGTTATTAAAAAACACAATCGAGTTAGAGGGGAATTCCAGGGTATTTTTGTCCCGCGATTTTGAATATCACAAACGTGTGCAGCTGTATTGATTGCTCCAGTAAGGGGTGCGGAAATGTTGATTGATATCTCTTTATAATAACTTCACAGTCCTCTCCTCGCACCGAACACACGGGGAAGGGGGGGCTTCAGCGCTATCTTGAATTGGCTGATGTGGCTACTTGGCGCATCATTCTGAAATATAACATTGATATTCATGATCCCGGAGGTGTTCAGATTAGAGCCCCTGGAGAAAGAATGCTTTCGTTCATTATCCGCGTCGTATCTGGCTTATGTGGGTGGAACACTCTTCTAGTCATCGTAGCAGTTGTACCAAGACGGACTTCGAGGTATGTACTCGAGAGGGTGGACGTCTGTAAACGGTGCAACTGCGCTCTTTATCTAATTCCGACGTGGTTGTGGAGGAGCGACCGCGAGGCTCGTCGAGCAGCTCGCGACGCATACAAACGAAAGGCAGATGGCGGTGGTACCCCTTCCCCAACGCGAGCATGGCGTGCAGAGGTGCAACGAGCGACGGGTCGCGTGAAATTGCCAGTGGCTTCGCGGGAAGCAAGAGCCGGTCGCTGCGGTGCTTCCCGATGTGAATTTCGGGTGGTTTCCGGCGTCTGTAGCGGCGTTTGTCCGAGAAAGGCTCTGACGGACCCGGAACCGCGCCGCTTTCGAGGCGGTTTCACGAACACGCGCCATCCGGTACCTTTTGGATTGGGGGCTGGTGGCCTGCACGTGAGCTTAGTCAATCGGTGCCTGCAAATTACGTTTTTTTTTTTTTTTTTTTTTTTATTTTTACCGGACGCATTGAAAGGTTCGCAGTGAGAGTTGCACCACTTACGGCCGAAGTACGACAGAAAGAAGTGTTTTCCGAATTAATTTTTTTTTGCCTCAATTATTTTTACAGACTTCCCGGCGTTGTCCTCACTTGTCTATGTGGAGCCAGTCTGTGGTAATTGCCAATCTGACGGCTATGCTGGTATTCAGCTGAAAAACCGTAGTAGAAAAAAAAAAAAAAAAAAAAAAAAAACGTCTGGCTTCTCGCGGAGCACCTGCCCCTAATGTAGGGAGTTAAAGCGTACGTAGGTACGTTTTAGGTTCGCTATACGTTACGATTTAATCGAGACGCGTACCTTTCAAACGCCAAAATCATCGTCTTTTTTTTTTCCGTCTTTTTTTCCCCGACAACGAAGTCTTGTAAGAGTTGCTTGCGCAGTTCTCACAAGAACTGGCTCGTAAGAGCGTGGACGGGAACAATAGCCCGCACAGCAGAAGGGCCGTGAAAACATGAACCTGCAAGCTGAGGTAGCCAACACAGTCTTGTGGCGTGGGCCTCCCTAACTTCCTCTTCAGCAAACTGTATCTGTTAGTGTAAAAAAAAAAGAGGAGGGACAATTTTAGTTTGTTGAGACTTGAGAGTATACGAGTGCGCCTTCGCTTGTTTGGCGCTATCCACTGGTCACGTGCGTTCGATCGCGCGTTGACGAGCATCGGAGCGGCGTGCGGCACGAGCACCTCTTGTATCCGGGCGCGTGTTTGGAGCCCGAGGTCTTCGACCCGGACACCGCGGCGCCGTTTTTGGAAGCTTGGCCGCTCCGGAGTGCACGCGCGCGCAGTCGCCCTCGTTTGTGTAACAGGCCCCCCAGTATTTACAAACGAGCGAGTGCACGTGGTGTTTGGGCCGCGGTGGGAACAGAGCGCTCGAGTAGTTGCCGCATTTATTTCTGGCGCGGCATTTCCGGAAGAGCGCGCGGGAACTACTCCCCTTCAATGCCGTTTGTCACTCACCCGTGCGCGCTCGCGGCCGTCCCTCGCGTCTCTCGGAGTTCGGGCCTCGCGAAGTGCTTTATGGGTTTCGCCCCGGTTGCGCTGCCAGCTCCGCGGGAACGTTCTCCGCCACCCTCGTTGGTGCTTTTTGGGCTACGATGTTCGGTCGCAGTGTTCAGCGCTGATCACTGATGCGCGTGAGGCTGCGATGTTTCAGCGCCGATCAGTTTCTGTCCTTTTGGTCGTGCGCCGTGACCTCATCTGGTGCTCTACTCCGTTTCACCTCGAGTCCAGACGCAGCCGACACTATTAAAGGAGCTGTGCAACGATATTCAATTGGAATGTTTTTCTCTCTACACGAGCTTACTGGCACACCTGGGACTCAAGGATACTCACACGCAACGCCATTGGCCAAGAAACTTCTTTGTTGCGGTGTAATTTCAAGGACAAAAGCGATCATTTTCATTCAATCTCTCCTTTGCAAATTTTGATGACGTAACTCGGGGATCGCAGTACACCCAAGTGACGATATTTGAATGCGGTTCATAGATTGGACCCGAGCATTGCGTGGGCACTCGACTTGGGCTCGTGACAATTGCTAGCTCGAGAAGCATTCGGGTTGTGACCCGTGTCCAATCGCTGCAACGACGACAACAGTCGAGCCATAACAATGTCTGGAACTCAGCGCGTGTCCTGCGCTTTGCCAACCCCAGCGCGTGGCTATGATCAACACTGGCGGCATATAATCGGCTCCAGATCACGTGGCCGCTTGTTCTGGCTGCGAGTTGAGCGGGTGAACGCTGCTCGTTTTTCTTTAATTTTTTTCTGGGACTTCTATAGCGTGGGGTGAAAAACGAACGCGTGTTTCATAGGTCATTGACGTTAGGGATCCGTTTTAAGCGGTATTTGTGCACAGTACAAAAATTGTTGCATCGCTCCTTTAAGCTGAAGAGGCTAATCAGACAGCGTCGAAAGGACACCACCATGGCGTCATGTTTCTGTGCATGTTCTATCATCGCTGAACCAATCAAGAACAGAAAAGACCCAGTAACTCTTGCTTTTGACATTCCTTGATTGGTCCCATTAGCTCATAGCGTCGCCCGCGTCAGGACTTCACTCTCAGAAAAAAAGGTGTATTATTACACCCCTTGTCCCATATAGTAAACCCCAAAACTAACTTCAATTCGACGTACAGCGCCCCATAATCAAACAGGCGGCCCCAAAGTTTACGAGGGGCTTGTGATAGCCGTGTGGTACAACTTATTAAGATAGCTGATGTACGTGTTATTGACTACAAAAAAAAGATTATCGGAGTTTTCTTGGCCGTACTGCAAAAGCTCCGTGTTTTCTTTCTTTGGTCTTTGATACGTACTTTAGCAATTTAATAAGTTATATCGCACCGTTATCAAGCCCTTGGTAAAATTTGGTGCCGTCTGTTCGACTCTAGGGCGCTGTACGTCGAAATTAAGTTTTGGTGTGTTATATGGGACAAAAGGGTGTAAGGTGATACCCTTTTTTTTAGAGTGTTGAGCTGAAAAGAAGTATAGCTTCCAACCCAGTTGAGCCGTACGTGAGCTTCGCAAATTAGGCTGATCCCGAAGCAGCGCTAGCAGCGTACTTCACCCCACAAGTTTGAGGCTTGGATAAGGTTGTGAAAGTTTCGTACATTGTGCTTTGCCCTACGTTCACCAGACACGTGACTGCAGTTTAAGAGGGGCCTGTGTCGCACCGCTATTATCACAACTTATCAACAAAAGAAAAAAAGGACCTTAAATATTTCTTCTTTTTTTTTGTGGCTTCTTCTTTATACGTATATTGTTATGGCCTTAAAACTTATTACTTTTTTTTTGTTGGGGATAATTGGGGAAAAGGGGGGGGGGGGGGTCTCAACGTTTTCTTTTTTTCTGAAAACGTTCCAGTTTATTATTGCATGCGACAGTATCCTCTTACTTTGTACGGTCCGTCTTGACTAGCCTCACGTGTTTCTCTCAAGATTGTGTGCGTTGCTCCGCTACTAGAGATTACACGGTGTCATCAAATAAGTAGGTCATTCCTGCCTCACTAAGTAAATGGCCTCTAATAAATTTCCTAGTGAGCCGTCACGACCCCAACTCATTGTTTACCAATCCTCTCCTTGGATACGTTCGAACACCTCGCAGTGCTTTCGACCGATCTTAATGGTCATCCGACTACCTTCCCAAGTTCTCTCTTATCGGGTCTGCTCGGAGTAGCTCGAACGTTTTGCCCCCTCAGGCAGGCTGTCTGCGCCTTAGGAAGGAGCGAAACTGAAAATTGGAAACGCGGAGGCATCCAACGGTTGCAACAAATCGCGCAAACAAAAATTGGACTAAGAAAAAGTTTACACACTTTCGTTAAAAGCAGCCGCTATTTAATCTTTTCATGGTAATAAAACCCGAGACTCAGGAACACAGAAGGGGACAAACACAACACAACACAACGTTGTGTTGTGTTCCTCCCCTTCTGTGTTCCTGAGTCTCGGGTTTTATTACCATGAATCATCACCAGCTCGCTTGTTTTTTAAGTATTATTTCATTTAATCTGTCTAGCCTGTCAGAGACAATGCGGCGTGAATCGCACTCTAGCCGACGTACGTGGCAATTGAGTCCGGTGTGCGGCTTCGTTCCGACTCGTGCCTGGCGTCGGTGGCACGCAACCCTTTGGTAACCGGCGTTGGCCCCGGGCCGTCTGGGTGCGGCGCCTTAGCAGGAAGCGGGCATGGTCCAGCGCGCTTCGAGCAGTGGCGAGCGCGCTCCTCTTTTTCCGGTATCATTAGACGCCGACCCCCCGACGGATGTAATTCGTGCGAGAGCTAACGTCTCGGAGGTGCCCGCACGTCTATGGACGGACGCGTCGGTTGGCCGCGGCAGTGACCGTTGCTCACTCCAGATGGCCGGACACTCGGCGAGCTGACCGAACGCCTTGTTGGGATTCGTACTCTCGTTGACCGGACGAGGGCGTGCCGGAGAAAGACGCTCGCGCGAGGAGGGCCCTCGCTGATCGCGGGGAGAAGCTGACCGCGCCAGAGTCTGCCGATGAAGAACAAAGTTCGACTCGACGCTGAACGCGCCACGACGGTTTTAGCTTACCGTTGAAAAAAAATAAATAAGTAAACGAACAAGGGAGGCCGCTAACATGGAAGTACCGTACACTCCGGTGGTATGCAGTTCACCAAGCATAATAGCTAACACTCGCCCCCGCTTTTTTTTTTTTTTTTTTTTTTTAATAGCACGCAGATTAGTTACATTAGAACATGGGTGGGCAAGCTGCGGCTCTTTGCGTGTTAAAGTGCGGCTCGAGGCTTCCCCCTCCCATTTCCCCAAAACGAGAAATGGACCGCGTTGCGGTTTGGTAGTCTCGTGCTACTTCTATTTTACGTAAAGTTGGGCTGCTTTTGACGCGCATAGATTAAAAGTAGTTCGACTTTCGATTACTGCTCTGGACCGAAGGAAGGAACAACTCAAAGCGCTTCGGGCCGGGCATTGGAAGGAGATAGTTGCTGAGTTGTCAAGGAATATAACCCGGGAAAAGTGGCGCGTGGCACTGAGGAGCAGACAACCATAAAAGAAAGTCGGACCTGGCCTTATTACCTAGTCGGTAAATTGATTTTCTGATTTTGCAACAACGGGAACGAGCAATTACTCAGGCGTGCCGGCAGCCCCGTTTCGCCTAATTAATTTCCGAGAAAGAAATCGTCGAGAGGTTAAATATATTTAAACAATATTAGTATTAATGTGACTAGCAGAGAGGATCGCGGTTCTACCTGGGCTGCTGTCTCTTGTTCCCTTTGCATTGGCGCCGTAAGCTTGGTAAGCAGACGCCTATGCGCCGAGAAAGTGAGGGAGAGGAGGAGACGAGAGGGACGTCAGAACGCCCGGGGGGGGGGGGGGGGGGGGGGAGGAGGAGGAGGATACAATTAGTGGGTAGACCTAAAGCCGCCTTTGTCAGCGACGAAGAACAAGTTTTGTCTTGTTTCGAGGGCGACATTCCTTGTCTGCCTTGTTGGTGCAGGCCGGTGTTCCCGAAAGAGAAACCCACGCAAAGATCGCATACTGACTCTACTCCGTTTCATATGAAGTGTGAGCGTAGCAGAATCGACAAGAGCGAGCTCCGGGCTTTCAGCGTCCCTGCCAAGCGCGCACGCGCGAGCCAGCCCAGCCAATCCAGCGTCGTGAATGTGTCACGCGGCTGCGCGCACCGCGTGTCGCCGCGTCCTTTTCAAAGGTCACCTGACACACACCATGGGACTCGTTTCCATGACTCGCAGCGTCCTCAGCTGTCCATCATAAGGCGAAACGGAGTGCAGGAAAGTATTTTTCGAGAAAGAGTCGTCGCGAGGGCTTCCCACATTGTCTTCGGACGCAGCGCGTCTGACGCTGATGCGCTCCGCCGATCCTGCCACGTCCCCCACGCCTTTCTCCGAAAGGACGGACGCCCCGGGATAGAGTCGCCAGAAAAACACAGCCGCGCGCATACGCTTAACCCTGCCATCGTTTATGCCTGCAACTGTCTCCCCTTTCGTTCCGCGCGCATCTACGGTGTCTTCTTTCTTTTGTTTCTCTCTTTGGCGTGTTTTTTTCGTCCGAGCCGCCCCTGTTGGGACTAACGATGCCATTGACTCGTTCGAGATCCTCGGGCACGATACGCTCCCCTAAGCGCCCGTTGTTGTGTCTGGTGTCAAGGTCAGAAACGGCTCTCGCTCGGGCGTCGCTTGCCGTACATTCTTCTCTTATTTTTTCTTCGCTTTCTCTTCGCAGAGGTTTCAGCGTGGCGTCCAGCAGCGGGCATTACATTTTCAAGCCAGTTTCCGTGCAGGCCATGTGGTAAGTACTCGCCTCCAACCCTCTTTTCTTTTTTACTTTTTTTGTAATCATTATTGCCGCAAATTTTTTGTTTATTTGTTTTACGTCAGTTCGACGCTCAACCACTTCTTGCCCTCCGCCTAACCCCTGGATTTATAGACCAGGAATGTAGGTTAGCAACGCTGCGCGGCCAGCTCGTTCGCTGCCGAGACTCCGCTATGCGGGCTCCTTGTGTCGACGTCGTCGGTTTGCCTTGACGGCACCCGGTGGCGCACCGGGGGGATTGGTGCATGACGGCGGGGCTCCATTCACCTCGAAGCAGACAGTACAGTGGAAGGTTCGTGCTCGTTTGACCGGTCGTATACGTCTATCTTTAGTCACGTGATCAGAATCTCACCCATGCCCCCGTGCAGAGAGCGGGGTCGAGTGATGCGAGAAAGCCGGTTGGTTGCTTCGGCGAGCGCGTATCTTCCGCTGCACTCGTGAACGGAGTATGGCCGGGCCGCACGCAACCAACACTCGTTGTTCGGACACGGTTCGGGTGAAGGACGTCCACGCGAGACCCTCCCCGCCCATAGTGTTCCGAAGACCGGTCGGCCCGCCGTGTCGGCAGTAATTGACGTCGTTAATTACTCGGGCGTTTCAAAGTGTATCGAGCTTCGTAGCGTATCAAACGAGCGGCGCTGTGTTGAAATCGGGCGGTGTGTTTCGCGGACGAGATGCTTGGAGTGGAAGATGGATGAGGGCGGTGTCGCAATCTTTACGCGCCGTTAGCGGTGTAAGTTCGCTTCGTGTTGTATGTCTCGCAGACACGTCGTGAAACGCACCACAGCGTTCTCTCGAGTTCTGGATCACGTGCTAGAACTCGTCTACATCATTGTGGCATTTTTTTTAGATCGTTCAGTAATCAGGGATCGTTGAACATTTTGGAATTGAGCCGCCGTATATACCTCATAAATAATCGAGGTTTGACGATAGCTCTGCTCTCTTCATGTCCGGGTCGAAAACGTAGGAGTTGCCTCACGGCTATGCTATCGTTTCGTGCGGAGTTTTACACTCTGTAACTCTAGAGGTTCGTGCGAATGTACCCGAATGACGCTCGTATACGCGAAGTACAAGCCTAAATTGGCTGCTGTGCTTGAGCGGGGCGTTAGTTATATAGTTTGAGCGAGATTTATTAACGAAACACAATACAGTCTTAATATTCATTTCGCGAGCATTAATTTTTTGTACTGAAACTAATTCCCAACTGGCGTTTTTCATTATTTGTCCCGAACCGAAGTAAGCTGCTTTTTGGGGAGCGCCGATTCGGAGGCATCCGATATTGTGGAAACCGAGACGAAACCGATTTTGAAGTTTTTCCGGTCACCGTAACCCAACTCCCCCCCCCCCCCCCCCCCCCCCCCCCCCCCCACCTTTTTTTTTTGCATAGTTGCATAAGCTCGCAGCCCCGTAGGCAAGGTAATTACGTTGCTGTAAGCATGGTGGAACCGCGGTTGTATTTACACGGCGGCTTCTACGTGGGAGCCCACACTAACAGCTCAGTAAGGTACTGCGGTGGGCTAGTTGGTTCATACTTAGTGTTCATACTTCCTGTCGTCTTCTATCTTCTTTCTTCTTCTATCTTCCTGTCGTCTTTGCGCTGTTCAAACACTAACAGCTCAGCCTCGCGGTGGGAATCTACACACTTTACCAATCCTCACCTCTTCCTACTGCCTTGCTGGGCCACAAAGTGCGTTCTGTTGGCTCGACGTTTCGTGTATTTATTACCGTCGTCGCAGGCCTTGGCGCGTTGCCACACGGGTCTTTAGGATACAGCCGAGCATTTAGGATGTCCGTCCTCTCGGCTGGTTCGTAGCCGGTTGTTTCGAAAACTCCGGACGAGGAATGAACAGTTCAAGGTGCACCGAAGCATAGTGTGCGGCGGCGGCGTGACCGGGCATCCGATTTCTCCATCCCTTTGTTTCTCGGCGAGCGCCGTTAATGCGGCAAGCGCCCTTGGCTCCATGACGCCGTCAGTCGGCCCCCTCGTTAGGCCCTGTTCGCGCCTGCTTTGTGAGGGCCTGAGCTGGGGTCCCCCCCGGCTCTGGCCAGCATTCCGTGGAAGACGGACCTGCATGCCTGCGGTTAGCCGTGCATGTGTGTTCAACGCCACCCTTCAACCTCACGCGTTGTTCTCACCGGCAGTCAGTGCTGCGCAAACTTCTTCCGCCGTACTTGGAATGAAAGACTATTCATGCATTTCTGTTCACCCTTGGCCGTGATCGAGATCCCGTGACACGTACCGGCTTAGAAGGAACGCGTTACAGTTGCAGTTTTCAACGTGGTAAACATATAACCTAAAGCTTGCTTAAAAAAAAAAAAAAAGCGAGTGAAATGTTTTTTTTGTGTAGAACAAAAAGTTGAGACTCTGCAACCGTTACAACCTATTACCGTTGACGGCTTTTTTTGCCCACGTTTTGTGTGGTGTCGTTTTATTCCTTTTCGTTTTGACGATATCGTTATCTGACCAGCTCAGCTGGCGTTTGTGATTTCTGTTTGGCGCCGAGGTTTTATTGTTGGATAAGGCGACGTTTCGTGGAAGTGTCAACTGGTCGAGTCGTGGCTTACCTGTCGCCTCGATGCGGAGGCTGAGGTAGGCAGGAGCTCAATTGAGCACGCGATGTCGTGCTTGCGGTCACGCTTGGCCACTTTTAGGGCGTGGCTTCATTGGGGCCAGAAAGTGGCCCCAATTCGCTTTGGCTCTTTAGAAAGTAGGGTGCACGTGCGCTGAAAATCAATTGCCTATTATCTCCGCGTTTACTTCATAGTTTGCGAACAATTTAGCCAACCCGAAAATATGAAATGCTAGCATAAAACTCTTCTGGAGGTACTGTCGCTTATCGAGTCTATTCGCAACTTCTAGTGATGGTGCACCGCGGTGTGAGAGCTCCTGGATGATCGGCATCAGAATAAAGGTGTTGGCTTGCGCATAGCTTCCTGACGTGGAACTGTGATGTAAGGCTCTTGTATCGATCGTATTACACACAATTAGAATTACTTAGGCGTCGCAGACCCTGCCTCGTACTGCTTTCCTACAACAATCATCCAGATGACAGCCATTTATTTTGGAATACACTGTTGGTCGGGCAAAGTTGTCGTCTCGGTAGCTGGCAAAGAACGTCGTGTTTCTTGCGTGGTAAAGGTTTGTGATGACCAGTCCGGTGCTCTGTGCAGAATGTCGAAGTTCCACAACAAACCGTCTTCGATTCACCTGTCACGTGAAAATAACTTGGGAAAACTACACAAACGGATGCACTTGCTCAGTTTCTTGTCTCCAAATCGGGCTCGGAAGGTGTCGAATGCGTCCGAGTATCTGATGGTATAAATAACGTGTATGCAAGCGACTCTAGCTGCAGGTCCAGTGAGAAGAGATCGAAGATGCTGAAACTTGTCTGGCTGACACAGATCGTATTTTGGAACACGTTCAACTTTTTCAATTTCGGCACCACCAATATCCTGCAGAAACTTCCTTGGACTGTGTGTGGTTTCGAAAACTTTAATCTTTCCAAACCGCCAAAACTCAGCAAAAAAGAAAAAAAAAAATATGCGAGGTGCATGTTTGTTAGTTGCACGATCGTCATATCTGCGGCGCTGGATGCTCGCCTGCAAACAGGAGGTTGGTTGACTTCTCGCAGGCAGTCGCAGGCGGGAACGACCATAGCAGTTAGCTGCTCGCTAACACTTTCTTTAACAATAAACTCATCGAGTCTCTGTGTCGAAACGAGCGACTCGGTCCTCGTCGACGAGGTGTCGCGACGGCATCCGCCGGGAATCGATGTGCGGAATGGCCCGCGCTCTTTATAGCGCCTATTATCGTTGTCGGGACTAGTGGTCCTGGGGATGAATCGCACGAGGAAGGAAGAGTCCTTGGACAGGTGTTTTGCCTCGTCTCAGAGGCGTCCGCTCACGCGTCTGTCTGGTTCGGCCGGAAACAGATTCAGCGGCGACCTTTCCTTTCTCTCGGGGGAGTCGCCATTGTCGCGAGTGCTTTGCCATCTACTTTGTTGTGTGCAGCCTGCCACGCTGAGTCAAGACTGGCCTTCAGAGTCGATCGCCGGTGGTGGCGCCAGTGATAGCGCCTCAAGAAAGATTGGACAGAGACGGCGTAGTCTCGAGTTCGCCGTCTGTGTGTCTGTAAAGGAACTTTGAAGGCACAATGGATCTCGAAGGTCTACCCTTTTCAATGTGCGTCCTTCGTTTGGTTCTGCTTCTGCAGTCAATGCTTGCAGTATGAGCTAAGAAGGGGCTACTAAAAATATAATTCCTTTGGAAGTTTGTTTTAAAAGTGACCAAGAAAGGACAGCTTACGCAGCGATCGAGCTGTCTTTACGTGGCGATTCGCAACGTTCTACATCGTGCTATGGGAGCTGAGTGGTATTCAATGCTCGCTTCGCTTGGAACTAGTTGGTACCGGAGAACAATGCGCAATCACGTAGGGTTCGGGTCTTTGCTACTGTTTTCCATCTCGGCAATCACGTCCCGAGTGGCCCCGACTCGTTCTCAGCCGTTGCCAACTGCTACCCAAGAGGATGGCCTCCAACAGGGATGAATACATCCTTCCCCCGCTGGCGGGCTTTCAAGAAGAGCCATGCTGCAACGAGACGGGAAATCGCACTCGTTCAAGTCCAATCTGGCACCTTCATTTCATTCATTCGTTCTTCTGTTCATTGTGCCCGACAACAACTGACGCACTGTCGATGGTCCGAAGAGAGTCTTGCGGTGGTCCAGGGAAGCTCTTGCGGACAAAGGGGAAAGGGAGATTCTGTTCATTGTGCCCGACAACAACAGACGCCCTTTCGATGGTCCAGAGAAGCTCTTGGGAAGCAACGCTTCTCCTCGAGATCCTGCGGATTCGCCACCACTCACATTGTCATTGCCGAGACTCAAAGCCAGTCTATTGTTAGCATGATGTCTTTTGTCTTTGTCAGCAAGTTGTCACGTTAAGAGAGGAAACACTATAGGGAAATTATACAACGCGAAACGTGCCGCAAACGAATCCACTGGGCTGCAGAGAACAGCTGACTTCCAGTCCTGCCTGCTTGAAGTCCAGTCGAGTGGAGAAGTCGCCACCAAATGAACGCAAGGAACCTTCCCTTTCACTGCCTGCACCCGTTATTTTTCTTCTTTGTCCGTTGCATGTCATTTGAAGAGGAGTAACCTCCCCCCTGCTTTGTCGAGGAAGCATTTGAAAGTTCGCGCCGCCTTTGCATGGGCCTTGGCCGCAGCAGCCACGCGGCGCCTGTCTGGCTCCTTTGTGCACCAGATGCCCTCTTGGAAAGAAATGTCGCGGCTGGCTCCGTTGAGCGATGGCTGCCGCTTTCTCGTGCTGTCGGGAACGTGTCATCAAAGGGGCCCAGAATGGACCTCTGGGTTGGCCGGGCCAGGCAGGGACGGCGTCCTGCCCCGCGAAATGGAAATGAAAGCCATCATCTTCTTTTGTTGTTGTTGAATGTTTGCGCGTTGGAATGCCCCTCTTCAGGACCTCCTCGGTAGCTGGTAGCTGTTGTTAAGTGTCCTCTTCACAACAGCTTTTCTCTTTTTTGCTTGATTACTGTCGGCACGTCTTTTCATGGCATCAAGGGGAGAGGGTTTATATTATATTACTATATTATCTCAAAGGGGAGAGGGTGTAGCACCTGAGGATCTACGTGGTCTTCGACACTGGCTTTGGCAGTCTTTTGGGGCGTAATCAATGACAAAAAAAAATGGTTGCTAATGGAATGTTTAAAGTTTTTTTTAGCTATACTAACGTCTTCATTTCTTTTTTTTTTCCGTTTTACGTTTTTGGGAAGTGAAATAGCCAGCCTCTTTCGTTTTCTGGAACTGTACTGTGGGCGTACACGCTGCTTCGCAACTGGCATTGTTCCTTATGCAGATACTGTTGGTTACCATGCTTTCTGCTTGCGCAAGTGAAGCGTCACCGACTTTTTCATCGTTTGCCTTCCCGCGGAGCAGCTGTGAAGCATGGCCGCACCCTGGTTGAGGAGTTTCACCTGTTCGAAGGCAATCTGCAGACAAAGGGAACGTGCTCCGACCATTGTTACGTTGCCGAGGGCGTCGCCCGATTATGCAGGAACAATAGTTACCTAGTCACGAGGAAAAATAAAAAAAGTGAGTAATTTTGGCATGTTGCGTAGCGGAGGCACACGATCAAAAACAAGAGCGGAAAGGATAGGCGGCTTCTTACGAAGACGAAGAGTCTCTCTTGTGACCTCGTTTTTGCCGCCTTGTACTTGTACGCAAAATATTTGCGAACTTTCTCGGACGCGGGGTATCTTCGTCGTTCTCAGATTCGTTCTTCTGCGTCGCTGACGGGGGCGTACGGCGCAGTTGGTTCGTGTCGCAATGCATGGAGGTTCTGGATCCCACTTCGGTGTTTCGCTTCGCTGAAACACCTCCAAATTATTGCCTCACCCCCCAGATCGCTTGCTACGCTCTACGTGTGAGGCCAGGTGCACAAATATGCGCATTTAATCCATTATGGCCGCCTCCTTGGTTGGTTTCCAGAAAGCACAGGCTTCCGCGGCTCTACCTTGTTGGCAAGTTTGAATCCCGGTCGAGCTGTCCCAAATCTGACGGAAAAGACAGCGAGAGATATCCGTTGAACGGGAAAGGTATCCAGGTGACCGAAACTATTCCTCAGTCCGAAAGGCCGAACCCCTTCGTTGGTCTGGTTACTCTAGTACGTACATTCCCAAGCTGGTCTTTGATCGGGTATAGGCACTGTAGCCGATATCTTCTTGGACTCCCATGGCTTACTCGATGACCGAGGAAAATGGGACCGTAATAAGATTCTTTCGAGCGCAGCGAAGTGTAGATGTGGAATGAAAAGCCATAACGTGCCGAATGAGTTCGGTTTTATTTCTTTCAATCCTGTAGATGTTTAAATGTCTGCATGCTGGTATTCTGTGAATATGTTGCAAAAAGAATAAGTAGTCAGTTGTTGCAATCTTCGAAGTGCTCTAGGAATATTATGTCAGTGACACGCATTTGAAAGCGCGAATTTCGCAAAATGCTCGCTGTGTCCTTGAAAAAGAAAAAAAAAAAAAGTTTTGAAGCAAGTCTTTGAACTGGACGTTCAGGGCCTCAGGGTTCCGAGAAGTGCTCCGAGCCCCCGCGGCGAGCCGATGTCGCCTGGCGAGAGAAACCGTCAATTACGGCCCCGGGGTCGCCCACGTGCCATTCCGCCGCGGCACGGGTGGAGCACGCCACGTGGCCCCTCCGGGCCGTGCTCCAGGACAGACAGTTCATGCACCTCCGCCGTGGCTCCCAGTCGGCAATCGCGAGGCTTTGTTCCTCCGCCCGTATGCGATCACGTACACTGCCCGGGGCGGATGCCTGTTTAGCGCATTACCATGCCTCCCGCTGGCGCGTGCGCCAACGGGGGAGCTTGTTTTCGAATGGTACGTGACTCAGCGGCGGCGCGGGGATGCCGTCGACTCTCTCGGACGGAGCGCGCAGTGCACTCGTCGTGTTTTGTTGCGACTGGCTGGCGGCGCCCAGCTCCACCTGGAAGGGCCTCCGGTTGGTCTTCTTGGCCGTGACGACCTCGTGGCCCTTCGCGGAGGGCGGCGCTTTTCCGAGAACGCCGCTGCCAGACTCAATTTGATACACAGTAAGGCTCGACTGGATTAAGGTAGGGAAGGGATCTCATCCTTGATAGGCTAGGTGTGAGGCGCGATCGACAGTATTTTGTATCGTGCGACAATACTGAATAGAACCGTCAGACGTAGAGGTCGCTTTTCTGCGCGCTTAAATTCGCCAAGATAATTCAGAATTCCTGAAGCGAATTTGTGTTACTCTCCAGGGCTCGATAGCGAATTGAGGGCAGAAATGAGTTCACACAGACGCGATGAATATTGCGTCACAGATCCCGCGCATATAAACTCGATATGCAGTATTGTATAGCGAAATTTTGAAGCACCATGGAAAGGATATCAGCATGTGATTAGCCGACCGATTGCAACCGGCCGTATAAGAAATACCGTGTGTGAGGTGTCAGACAAGTTTCCTTCATAGTTCACAGAAAAGCGTCGGCCATTAGTGATCGCAATTTGTGTTTTTGTTTGTTGGCTTTCCTGCCGTACCTTATGGGCTGCCATAACGTTTTGTGGTAATGGTACGTTCGCTATTCCGCTGACGTCGGTGGCAGCGATGCATACTAGCTGCAGCGCTCTTATGTAACCACGGTCGCCAACGAAGCTGTGTTTTCTAAATCGACCGCGCCTCGTTTGTTTTTGGCTGCATCGAGTGGGAGGAAGGTACAAAGCAAGAGCGCGATGCGCAAATAACATCCTGACTACCCTCCAGTACTGACAGACGAAATCCCGTGAAAAGCGTTAATCGGAAAGGAAAACAAAGACGCAACGAGATGCGGAGACAAGCGAGACGGGCGAGTTACTAAAAACAGCAATAACGTCGGCTGTAGAGGTTAATTGACTCGCACGCAGCAGAGCGGTTCATTTGACGCCGACGCCCGTCGCTCTTCATCGCTGTCCTTGGTCGTCCGCTCTTCTTTGCGAGTCCTCCGGCGTCCTTTGTGTCTACGGAGCCGATGCTCCTGGTCTGCTGCGTCGCGCTGCCGATGCTTATCTACCAGGACGCGGACGCGGCGGCAGCGGATTGCGTAAGCACGGAGGCCCCGAAACGTGAGCCCTTCTTTATGGGAGCTGGCGAGTGGCAGCAGGGCCGCGTAAAGAGGGAGCCGTCTTCTGCGGCCTCTGTGGTGCTTGCTTTTCTACGGGGTTCCTGGCAGGTCTCACTCTGAACGCGAGGATTCGACGACCAACGGCTTCCCGATGATTCCTTTCGCCGTGCCTCTGCGCGTACAAGAGCCGCGCTGCTGTGCGTCTTAGGCGGCGTAGTGGTGTCTGCCGTGGCGCAACTTTACGAACAACAACATCGTGATTTCGTCCATGCGCCTTTTGGCGGCTGATAACTACCTGCCCTCCCCCCTTCTCCTCCTCCTCCTCCCCGATAGGTTTTCTGCGGCCTTACGACTTCGGTTTATTATAACGAAGGTGGTCATCTTAGCGTCTTCCTCTTCCAGACAAGCTGAACAGCGAAGAAGGGAGAAAACAGAGGAACACACTTGTTGGCACGCTCTGCGCATGTTAAGCGAAGGGAATCAAATGATCGAACTAATTAGTGGGGTCAAAGGGGTGAAGGGATAGATGGTTACGGGACATACGGTAGATGGTGAGGCATCTCAGTGCGTCAATGTGTGCTCGATTGCTCGTGCCTCAATGTTTTAGTGGGTGCCTCAATGACGAGAATCGGACATGCCCGTTGTTGAGCAGCGTTCACTAACTTAATGTTTCTGGCTTTTTGATACTGTCTGCTTAGCTTGAAGTGCAGGTATTTAGGGAGCTATTTATTTTTTTTTTTTTTCGAGGATACCATCCCAAATATTATCAGCGTAATGTCACCAAGGCCCAGGGGTTTCCACAGGAATTGAAATGAGGGGGTTGTTTAAATTTAAGGGGGGGGGGGGGGGGGGCATTGAGAATAGAGGAGTCGTTGCGAATTAAGGGGGTGTTGCACCCACTCCCCCCCCCCCCCCCCCCCCCCCCGCTCCCCCCCCCGCTCCCCCTTTAGGCGTAGGGAAATCGCCGCCGAGGCCGTTTCCGGCCAGGTTTGTCGACGAGGCGTCGACCAGACGGCTTCGATGAAGCGATTAATTGCTCCGCCGGTTCGAGGGCCATGAGGACCTCGCGACGGCCCTATGCGCACGCACGCACGACGCACTCGAACTCGGAAGTCCAACTAAGGCATCTCGTCTGGTCGGTCGGCAAGCGTCACCGGCGTAGGCGTGCCGCACGCCCACGTGCGACTGGCGCGGAGCCGAGTGCCGGGAGGAACCAGAAAGCCCAAAGCCGTTTCTTCGAAAGGGCCCTTCCTCGTCCTCGATAGCCCGTAGCTGCGATCGCCATGTGCCTGGGCATGTCCCCGCCGGCGGGCCCCGCAGACCTGGCCGCTTTCGAGTACGCGTACGAGTTCGCGGTGCGTCTCGATCTCAACTTTTACTTTTACCACGTCGGAGATACACCGTGCGGATTTTGGACGGCACGCGTGACGGCCGACGTGACGAACTGGTGGTAAGTGCGTGAGCTACTCGTGGCCGGACCCTGTCCGAACTGATGACTGGAGATGTTGCTATAGGCGCGCATGTAGTTGTGTCAGTGGCGCAGGCCTCGATTGCTCTCAGCTGGCATTTGCATCTTTCGCTCTTGCTGAAGAGAAGGTTGACTTGACGTGAAATGCGATGTTTAGGACTAACTCTGAAACCACTAGGTTTACTACGGTTGATCGAACGCCATTTCATCGAAAGACGTTTTAGAGAACGGACGCGTTTTATCGAAGCTCGGCTTAGAGAAAGTGGAACATCAGTTTAGAGAAACGCCGTTTATCGAAAAGGGAAAGCTGTTTAAGCCCCCTCCCCGCGTCTACGCCGCTTCGCAGCAGCAGTCTGCGGCGGCTCATCACAAAAATGTCAACTCACCTGACCCATCCGTACACGCCGGTCGATTTCGCTAAAAGAAGGCTCGTCGCCATTCTCTCTAAACTGGGTTTCTCTAGAAAGGGATTTGATAGCTGGGGTCGGTAAAACGGCGTTCGCTAAAACAAGCTTCTGTAAACCGCATGCTTCCGGAACTCCATTATTCTGGTTTGAGAGATACGTTTCATGAACTTGCGTGGGCGTGGTAGGGTGCCTACACGTTTCCGCCGCTCCGGAGCGGAAACATGTCGACACCCTAGGCAGAGCCCGAAACGTTATTTTGGTGGCCACTGGGGCTTATCTTTTGTACCCCAAGTTCGTGCAGCCTTCTCTCCCCTTTCTTAAGTTGCCTTTTAGTTTCACGAAGTCTCCCATCAATAAATCCTTGAACCCATCAATAAATCTCCTGACAAAGAGCACTGGTTCGTTCGAGAATAGTGGATTACGAGAAGTGTGTGGTTCGAGGTTTAGATTTTAAAAGGAATCGGGGGGCTTATATTTTTTGTAGTCTGAAATTTGCGCTTCTGAAATGTTTTGGAAAATAGCAGACTTCTTTAAGCTTTTGGTTTCATGCTGCATTTATGTATTCCGCATCACATAAACATTCGCTAAGGTTTGATGCAGTCCAAACTAGACAACCTTTAAAACATTGATAAAGACACTTTTTTTTTTATTTCTTTGCTTTGCATAGCATTAGTTCTCATGCCAGTCATAAAAATGCCATTAGTAGTTTCGAAAAAGTTTTGTTTCCTGCCGCATCGAAAGATAATTCGCAAATGACGCCTTGACGGCTAGACCTATCCAGGAATCCAGCGACGCCCCACTCTCGCGTTTATTTTTGCATAATCTGGCACATAACGCTTGCATAATGTTCCGCATTCTCAGTGGTACGATACCCTCGAGTGCCTGCGAAGATTTATGATGCATCAGTGTGCACATGACACGCAGGTAATATATTCAAATCAATTCCGTTGCTTGCGCAATTTGCTTTGAGCTATAGCAACCCTAGATCCTCGAGCACTTTTGCCCAAAAAATACAACAGTAAAAACCGTTACTTCGAATAATGCAGGAGATGTCTTTTTGTTTTCTTATGTCGCTATCTTGTCGCTTTCTCTTTGAAGCGATCCAAGGTTCTGTTTTGCATTCCTCACGATGGATGTGGATGCATTATTTTCAACTTTACAACCTTGTTTGTTGCTCAGCAGATGTGCTTGTCTGTGATATTTAGAAGTGTTCATGTTACAGTAATGTCTCTCCGAAAGGTTTCCACATGGTGTCACCAAAGTTTATGGCAGGCACAGGCACATTTTGGTGTTTCACTGCTGGCAGCATAGATTTTGAAAAAGGTCCACAAAAATACTTCTTTTTTTTGTGTGTGTGTGTGTGGGGGGGGGGGGGGGGGGGGCAGAGAATTTATATTTGAATAGACAGTGACAGGTCAATTAAAGAAGCCATGACTTTTGCAGTCTTCAAGAGATACGAAAACGAAAATTGAAATATACAAATTTTTTTCGGAATCGAGTCAAGCATGACGGATAATAACTGTAAATGATAATCATACGTTTGTACTGTATTTGGAACGACTGGCTATATTTTTCGTTCCAAACAAACTCGAGCAAGCGCTCGAAGAGAAGCGAACGGAGAGCGCGATGCGTCATAAAACATCCGGCACAAAAAAAAAAAAAAAAAAAAAAAAAAAAAATTGCATTTGTGACGTAACATGGTTGGCGTGGCTGAGTTTTGCCGTTGGTGGCGTCTACGCGTTTACAACCGAGCCGTTCGAAGTGCCCGTGGGGTGGCGAGCGTTTCACGTGTGAGATCAGTCATGCGCGTCGTGTTCGTGTGGCCCACTCTCCCCCTAGAAGATTAGCCCGTCGCTCAAAACTCGGACAAAAATTGCTTCCCCCATCCCGTTCAGCCCTAAGCTGACAGTGCTGTAGAAGCTACGTGCTCCTTGGGCCGGCCACACTTTTGCCACGGGATTACGCTCCCTCGCGCATACCCACGCGCTTCAGGACGATTTCGTTGGGAACATAAACTTGAACGACACAAGTGAAGATGATGACACCGACACCGCCCTCTCTAAATTAATTCGGAAAGGGGATTTGGAAGTACGCTCAACTTAAAGGGACCATGAAACTAATTTTGGGCTGGGATAAATAACTTTAAATTGGGATTTTGCTAGTAGAAAGTCACAAGCCTGACTTTCGATACAAAAATGCAGTATACTATTTCGTCTCTCCTTCCGTCCCTTCGAAAGCTCTCTGCCTTTTCACTGTGATACATCCGCGGTACCCAAAGTGCGTCACCCGGCCCAAACGCACGTAACCGACACCGGACCTCACTTATTCTTTTTACGCCCTAAGCTGACAGTGCGGTGGAAGCTATGCGCTTGTCGGACCAATCAGCCGCCTCCCTTTCATCACCTGACCTCATTCTGTGCGCGAAGGAGCGTGATCACGTGGCAAAGGTTTGGCTGGTCCAACGAGAACGTAGCTTCCGCTGCACTGTCAGCTTAGGGGTGAGCGGGTTGGGGAAAGCAACTTTTGTCCGAGTTTCAAACGACGGGCTAATCTTCTAGTGAGAATGGCGGTGTCCGGGTACACAAACGAGGGTCCGAGCAAAAGGGGAGTCCCACACTTCGGTCTTCTCAAACTGTTTGGTACAACGTGCGATTTGTGAGTTGAAGAGAAAAGCTAAGGAAAAAAGTTGAAAAATAGTTTCATACAGTTAAGCATACTTCCAAAGAGCAGCGATGCTCCGATGTTTAGTGTGGCTCAAAACGGTTCCTGCTACGTCATGGTCATGGCTCACGTAGCGAGATTCCCAACGTTGTTAGATTACCTCCCAACTAAGCTTCAGAGGCATCCACCAGGTTCACATTGGAATATTGTTTGATTAGCTTTTAGTCTGGTTTTGTTGTGCCTTTCAAGGAAAGACTGGTGTTTTTGAGATTATGCTGCAACATGCAACACGTTTAAGCTAGAAAATGAGCGCTGGAATTTAGTTTCCATACCTCTTTAATTTGTAGCGGCTTAAAAAAAAAAATGGGCTACCGTGAGTACTTTTTGAAGAGATCAATATGCGGCCTGCTCGTCTGAGTTTGCCTGGCCTTGGGCTATGATTATGTGGCAGGTGGATATTTATTTCTAGACTTTAAAACTTTCCTAGCAAAACCTTTTTTTTTTTAAAGGTTTCACTAAGAAACCTTAATTAGAAGATGCTTCTAAAGATTTCAGGAATGTCATTGGATAAGAGAGGTATTGCACCCATTAAGTGACATGGTTGCACTTCACTTTGTTTTAACACTACTCCCTTAAAATAAAAAGAAAGAAAAACGACATCATTTGGATTTGCTTTGTTAATATTTTTACTTGCTGGAACTTGAGAAATTTCCACCTAGTAAGCTTGTTCTCTTACGAACATATTTTCCTGCTCTATCGTCCAAATAGGCATTGCAGACTTTCGAGGTGGTATATAAATAAATTAGTTTATGCTGCAGTGAAACCGTGACTTTACCATGACTTTTTCACCTGGGGCCTTCCTCCGAGACAAGTGGGGGTGCAGGATAAAGGCAAGGCGACACTATTTCCCCCCCTTGCTGGTGTCTCGACGCCCATGGTACTGCCTGGTGTGTCTTGCAGGTCGGCGCTGCAGTCTCTACACAAGGCGTGTGCCAAAGCCAGGGAGTTCAACTACTTCCAGGGGGGAGGGACCCACCTGTGGGTGAACTACTATGCCGACAGGATACACTCGGACCAGTCGTGCCTCAACGAATGGTGAGCGGCCCCAGAAGGGCAGTTGACTGTTCACTGGGAGGCATAGTTGTCTTGACGTTTTGAGAGTTCCTCTGTTTAGTTGGTCATTGCAACAACAGCCTCACAAGTGGTTAAAATGAAACACCAGATGGACAACATCACAGATGCTAAAGGACATGATGTTCATGCTGCCTTTCTCAACCTTCTGCTGCATGTGGTAGAGAAACAGGGAATCGTTAGGGAATTCGGCAGAGGAGTATGGGAAGCCAGAAAAATGTTTGAAAGATGAGTTACCTGTTCATGCATCCTTTTCTCCCAATGAAACAGGCTAGGTTTTCGATTTTTAAATGGTACCTCACTTCTACTCATTGGCCAGCATTCTAACAATATTAGCAGATCCTCCTAATGTAAACTGAAATTACTCAACTCACAAAAATTTTATTAGTATGTGGGAGCCTGGTGAACTATAATTGTCACTCAAAGTTTTAGACCCCCTTGGTTCTTAAAGGGTTATTGTAAAGAAAAAAAAGGTTTTTAAACAGCCTAATTGGGACAAGCATACCACAAAACAAATTTTGCGTGAAAAAAAAAAAAAAATTTACAGCAATATTTATTGTGAGAGACTGATTTTAGTTCAGCTATATCGTCCGTTTTAACTCGCGCGCCACAAAGTTGGTATTATACGTCACGGAGTGGTTACTATACGTCACGAAGTGACATGCAATAGCAACTGTTCTCATTGGCTAAGAGATTGATTGACAGCTTAGATCTTGGTTGTTAAACCTTTGTGATATGTTGTAATTTCCTTTTGAGCGACATATTTTTATGTTCAAAGAATAACCCAAGAATAACCGAACGTCTGCGACTCAGACACAGGGCGGTCCCGACACTTTAACTACTGAGCGTCCCAAAAGCTCGGGAGGCTCAGGCGGTGCACCGTCTTTGTTGCTGGCAGCCGTCCTTCGCGGCATATCTTCATATGGCCGAAGACCCAGTTGCTCGCAGCGGCCAAGAAGCTGAAGCTTCAATTCACGGCCCATTTCGCGCGCAGTTCGCACAGAACACAGAAGTTACAAAAGGCTGTGATAGCACACAAAGACGCACCGGGAGACGAGACACTGCTTTTTGTTGTTCAACTTCGCAGCGAAGTCAATCCAAGAGCGAGGAGCGGGGCACCGCGCAATGCGAAAGAGCGGGAGTTCCAAATGTGGAGAGGTTGTGACTACTAAATTACACCCTGTAGTGCAAATATTGGTAAAAAAACTTTTTTTTCACGAAAGATTTGTTTTGTAACATGCTTTTCTCAACTAGGCTGTTTAAAAAAAACACATTTTTTCTTTTGCAGTTACTCTTTAAACGTAGTAAGAGAATTTTGCACAATTAGCAGGGCAAAAGCGTCAGGGGATATAGGAATGTGATTAATAGGCTAGCTCCTATTTAATTCCCTTCTAACTTCTGCAACACTTTATTTGTGAAGGTTCCTTTTTTTAATTTTGTGTTTTTGCTTAAACTCAAAATATTAGCAACTACACTTTAGATCGTTTTGAGTGGTCTCTTCTGCAAAGAACAGTCTTTCCTACAAAATAGAACACTGCTGCATAAAAGTTTTATCTCTGCACAGTCGTCAAAACGGGCAGCATTTGGGCTCTGGGAAGGGCAGTACAACATTTGCAACCTTGAAATGCTAAAATGTTTCTAAACCTTCCTATTTTCTTCTGTGTTCAGTTAATAGTATACATGAATGGTGCTTACATCTGCATGTCAATATCCAGCAAAACTAAACAGATTTTACAGTTAGTGATAGTGAGCATGTCATACGAAGCAATGTGGCAACCTGCAACATGAACCACTTATATACTTCTTTATTATTCTGCATAACTTTGCTTGCTCTTAAAAAATGGCTCTCCATTAACAGTTTAGATTACCTATGTTTTTCAGGCATGCTATGGACGACCTGGTGTCAAGAAGGCCGCCAACTCCAGACTATGATCGCTCAAAGTAAGCCTGCTACTTTTTCACAAAAAAATTTTAACTTTAAGGGTTTCTATTGCTGCAAATAAATTGAATTCAATTCAATTTATTGCATTGAATACATGTGAATAGTTTAAGTAAAGAGCTGGGGTACTGCAACCTCCGAAGCAGTTATTTAATTTTGCATTGTTTTATATGTGGTTATAAATTTCGTGCTTACCCCAGGCAATAATGTTATTACTGGATGTGGCACTATTACAAACAATACCTCTTATGACAAAATTTTAGATTTTTAGAGTATTTAATTTTTCTGTATTTGAGAAAAACTAAAGGAGGTGTAGCTTGCTCTAGCAGAGGCTTTTTTGAGTTTTTGTGTACATAGCTATTTAAATGAGCATTGATAACTTGTGGGCTGGTGTTTATCAATATCATGGTGGGAGCTTTGTGTGCTGGTTACTTTCTAGCTTTGCCTTTACTAGTTCTTGCTTCATCTTGCTTGTACTCCAATGCTGTATCTCATTTTGGGACTGTCATGTGCTAGGTTGCTCTGTAAAAAAGGCTGTATAAAAAAATTGTAGTTCCTAGAATGCTGAAACATTTGGTTACTCTAATTTTGTTGTGCTGCCCTCTGTCAAGGATTGTTTTGTGTTACCATGCTTGAAGAATTTAAAGTATTATATAACATTTTTTCTCTTGCCACTGCTGATTTCTGAGGTTTCAAATGTATTTTGAAATTATTAAGATATCCAATTGAAATTCATTGCACTGCTTTCTACAGGCCAACAGAAAAGGATGAGACGGAGGCCCTCATCAGAAGCAAGTTGAAAGAACTCATGATGTCTGTGGACCTGGACGAAGTGACCAGCAAATTCGTAAGACATGTCTTGAAATCTAGTCTTTACTCACTGTCACAGAATCGCCCATATGTGTATGCTGCGTTTACACATCCATTTCTGTAATATAATATATTTGTTTTGCTATTGTGTAGAGTTTTGTGTATGGGGGGCAGATCAGGAAACTTGCGTAAACTGAATAAGTAATTCCTGGTGAAGTGAGTGTACTGCTTTAGTTAAAGGGGTACTCCACCGTTTTTTTGAGCTACCTCAACTAACTATATTTTCTGACTCCCCCCGGCCTTTACTATTTAGAATCGCTATTTAGAATCGCGAAATTTATAATAGTTATTGCGAAATCGGCAAATGAAAATGATGCAAAAACCAACATTCAAATATACGCGCGCTTTTCAGGGCCGTGACGTCATTGGCAGGCAGGCTTGCCAGTCGAGCCAGCAGCCAAAAAATAGAATATGCCAATCATTCGTTCCGTGCTGGAGCGCGGGTGCTGCAGCGAGCTTCCCAAGCATTCATTTGACACCATGAAACTGCTTCGAATCAGTTTAAAACAAAATCTACAGCCCAAAGAGTGAACCCCTGCCTTCCACTGACATCACTTTTTCATTGTTGCCAGTAGAGACTTCGAGCTTGAAAAACACGGTGAGGACCAAAACTGTAAATTCAATAATTTCGCGAAAAAACAATATTTTGACCTAATATTTGGGATACTATTTTCGCGATGTTTGTTGGTTAGTTTAGCAAAATTTCAAGCAAATCGTAGACAATGAATAAATCGGTGGAGTAGCCCTTTAAGGGGCACTAAGACAGGATAAGTACATGAAACAGTTGTGTTATGTGCTTGCCAGTCTATTCGCGACTCCAGCGACCTATAGGGAACACCACTATCGGGCAAATATGGCGGCCATGCCATGTGCCAGCTCAACGCGCAACGCTGGGGCTCCAGCAAGTAAGCATTGGGCTCAAAATTGGTTCCCCCGCGTTTTATCTTTCACATTTCGGTGTGTTGGGGTAAGCGAACTTCCAGAGGCTTGACTTTCTTCGAGGAAACGAGGAAAGGACTGCCCACTGTCCTTCCACAGTGCTGATGAACGTTGATAAACGCAGAATGTCCAGCTCACGCGGGTATGTAGGTCGCGTGCAGAGCAACCTGGGTCACAAGGCGATACTACGGTTTTGACACAGTCACTGGTAGAACTGTTCTGTCGCGCAAACCACTGACAACATGTAAACACGGAAGCCAGAAGAGACGAGCAGAAATCGCGAAGGGACCTGTTCCGGCCAGTTCAGTGTTTTTCCGCTAGGTGCTGTTCGTTTTGCTGAAGTCGCGAATATAGTGTACTTACCTTTGCTCAGTACCTCGGAGACATAATCAAAGCCCCAAGGAAAGCTGAGAAACATTCCAGTGTTCAGCGATAGTCGATGCACGTTTGCAAGTTTGGCTTCAGGGCGCTGCCATCTTCCTTGACTGGGGTCCGCTTGGGCGAATCATAATCCGATTACGAAGCCTTGTAAAGTGTCATAATCGGATTATGGCCACGCTCAAGAGCGCACCCCGCTGAGGAAGATGGCGGCGCCCTGAGACCGGATTTGCAAATGTGTTTACGTAAGCAGGTTACAATTCTCTGTGCCTTTTAGTCCCCTTTATGTTTGCGAGGAAATTCAGATGAACAGGATTCTTTTCACTTTGCATGTCCACATGTAGTAATAATTTGTTAATAAGAATTTCTTTACTTTATAATTCAACTTTACCTAATAACGCTCCTGAGTGGGACTTGAACAAATTTTTGGGGGGCCAGAGGTGCATGGATACTTGACTGCACTCTTAATGCTTAAACAGAAATGTGGTCATATAGTTAAAGGGACCATGAAGGCAATTAGGAAGTTTTATTTGAGGATTGAAATGGGCGTCAGAAAAGTTTCAGATGCTTTTGACCAAGTTCTAACCCGAGCAGAAGTTTGGGGGCTGCACCAACGAATTAAACAGGTGTGGTAATAATCGTGCTGGGAACAATGCCAGAGACCCCTTGAGACAGCGGCATAAAAGTGGTCTGCGTGACGCTGAAGCATGACGACAACGGGCTCCTCGTCAGGCAATTGGTTTAAACAAATGATGCTCTCTTGGCGTTGCGTCGTCGTCAGTGAGTCGGGCAGAGAGTTGGGAGAGTTGCCCGCTCTGAGGCGGCGACCGAGGCGTCGGTGGCAAGTCTGGGGTGCCCTCATAAAGTGCTAATCCAGAGTTTTGCATCCTGAGAAGCATCTTTCATTCCGTTGGTGTGAGGTCGCTGAACAGGAGCTCCAAATCGTCTGCAAGTGCGGCGTTGTCATCCATTCTTCCAGTTCACAGACTACCGTGCACGATAGCCAACCGCAGGGACCGCACTGAGCGTCCACTAAACCCTCCCGAAAGCCAACAGTGCTCCTCAACATCACTTTAGAAAGTTTGTTTCGGTTTAGCAAATTTATTTGCAGGCACAAATATAAGAGTCGCATAGTTGTAAAAAAATTTAGTGGCATGCTGAGACCCCAATAACACCTTGTTTAAAAAAATAATTTAAAATTGCCTTTATGATCTTTTAATTCCTATATGTTACCATATGTCCCAGTCTTTAGATAGATTGTTTGTAAAGTTAATGTATCGGTAAAAGCAGTTCCTAGGCTAAGGGTAGATGCCATTGTGATCCCCGTTGTTACAAAATCACTGCATTTTCTATTCGCCTCGAGATCGAACCGTGTCGCCGCCGTGCGGCCGAAGTTGGAAACGCGCGAAAGCGGGGATACCGCCGTGCGTCGTCTGCTACGGGCGCACGCTCAGAGCATGGATCTCGACGACGCAAGCCCGTTTCAGGCTGAGCTTGACATTCCTTATTAAATGTTTTATGTTTTTGTTGCCGTTTCTTCTTACTAAAGGTTGTATTTTATCGTTTCCCATGCGTAGAAATTCAGCAAAGCCATTATTATTAAGTCGGAAGCTTCCATAATCTTTGTGCGTTGGTTTGTATACAATCGCGGCAGGGTCCCACGTATTTTTGTTATCTCGCACAAACCGTGGCTTCCATAAAGCATTGAATGTTGAGTGGGTCTGTGGTTTGATTAGAACATTAACCCGACTGATCGCTATCCTTTAATAGACTAATCAATCAATAAATCCGTATGTTGATTTTTCGCCGGTAATATTGCGTGAAAGGCGTTAAAACTACACAATTTTTTTTCTGGGTTTACTATGTCCTAAATGGCATATTGCATTCCCATTCTAAACTTCACGTTATGACTCCTACAGAAATATGAACATGGGAGGCCTTTTAAAGTGAAGTATTTTTTAAAGTTATTATTTAAACGGTATTATCACCCTCGGTGAAATGAAAAGCACGCTGAAGTGGTTTACCGTGCAAGCCTGTATTACAAAAGAAATAAAGACGTCAAAAATATTAAAGCAGACATTTTTTACTCCTTGTTGACTTTCTCCAGCACAAGACTCCACTTAACCGGCAAAAACAAATTGCAATTAAAGCATTACTTGAATAATCTGAAAGTTAATCGATGAATTGCCCAGTCCCGATATGCGTTAGGTGAGGGCGGAGGGTGATCAGAAAGGTCTCGTGAAGGTCGCTAGCCCTTATCAGTAAAAAAGTATCACTGCGGCCGATGCTGTCTGTGTCGTGGTGCGCGTCGTTTGTTGGGGTTGCAGAGTTTACTGTGTTTGAATACAAGATTATTTAGCAAGAAATTTATAGTATTAGACTCTTGACATCCGCGGCCCTCACCGAGAAAATTGAAGCGGGTGAACCCACAGTACCGAAAAAAACATTTAATAACAGGAACATTGCTGCGTTGCTCGGTTACACTCGTTTATTACAGTCAAGGTAGATATATTAGAACAGTTTGTTTCACTTGTTTCAGTTGTCCTGCCAACCGTGCAGTTTGCAGGGGGGCTATGTTCGACAAATATTTCGTTTCTCCTAAAAAGAAACGTGACAGAAGTGACGATGTCACGTCTGATTGGTTAGAAGCTCAAATGACGAAAGAGGGAAGTTTCGTCATTTGAGCCTCTAACCAATCAGACGCGATATCGTCACTTCTGTCACTTCCGTTTCTTTTTAAGAGAAACGACACATTTCTCGAACATAGCCCCCCAGATCTTAACTAGAAGAGACACACCCTCCTCATCGCAACGCAGTAGATTTGTTCAGATTCCAAAAAACTTACCCACATAATGGCACAGTAAAAGAGCAGAGGAACTCAATAGCATGGTAATTTCTAATGCAGCGCTAACTTATCTTCATTCTAAATATTTATATTACTGCAAAAGCTAGAAGTTAAAAAACCGCATAGAAGCTGTGATTTCACAGCCCACAGTACCAGTATTTTGTTATCTGGGTTGGAATTTATTGTTGTTTTTAATTCCCACTTTGATGAATCGATACGCACATTTTAAAAGGAACAAATATTTAACACAAATATTCCAGTTCAGCCGGAGACAGGCATCAGTCGTGGTGATCCATGCTTTCCAACGTCTGCCTAGAGCAGACGACGCACCCACAGAAGCGATTATATAAATTTAGGCCGCACGCTGGCAACACGATCCGATCTTCACTGAAGCACCGAACAGTACCGCATCCTTTTCCGCTAGAATTGTTTTACCACCGATAGTATGCGACAAAATAAACGCAAGAATCTACGCCGTTTTGCGCGCGAACGTGGAGAGCCTAAGGGGCGGCCGTTCTCCTATCCCCGCTTTGATGATGATGATAGCGCGACCGTAGCGCCACCTCTAGGTCGATCTCGAGGCCAATAGCACACGGTGCCACCTTGTAGTGAGTCGGACACAGTGTTAAACATGTTCCTCAAAAAAAAAAAAGGAATGAAAGCTCGTTCCTTCTGATTTTTGGAACGCGTTCCCGTTACAAGTTACATCTGTGAAAAAGGAACTCATTCCCGTTACAGTTTAAGAAATGGAACGTATCGTTACATATACGTTACATTTGTATTTTGCTAATTACTATATTTAGTTTAATCATGCAGAGTATTTTTCTTATCTATCCCATTAGTAGTCAACATAAGAGTTTGTATGTCATTATGGAAGGGCAACAGTAAAAGAAAACAAGCGGAAGCAGGGTTTCAATTGTTGATATATTCAAGTTAAAAATCTCAGCTTTTAACCATATTCATGTTTGTAGTGGACGATTCAGACGAGCCGAATGTACTTTTACCCAACATTGTACGAGCGTTTTCGGGCAACCTCACACGTTTCAATTGAGCAAAGTCCCTTGTTCGAACTTAACAACAGTTGCTTCTCGATGTTGCTGTCCGCAAGACGAGCAAGTCGAGCAGAGGGTAGGGCTTTTGGAAGGTCAGTCAGTCTTAAAAACTACAAATACTTCTTTGTAAGGTTGGCTTTGTTGTTCGTTTTGAAGGAGGGGGAAGAAGAGAAGAAATAATGGTAATTTTTGTGCATATGTGTATCTTTTAAGTGACCAATGTTCGGGATACCAGGGTGCCTTCAATGTCTGGCAGTCTGTGATCTTGTTGTAATTGTAGGTCTCGTTATGGAAGTTCACAAGTGGCTGTAATCGGCCTTAGATTTCTGGGTGTATGAGGATTCGTGGAACCAAAGAAAGTAGCTGAGCTTGAAACATCCTCTTCTTTGTCTTTTCCTACGACTAAAAGTCTTGCTTTTTGTACCGCAGTTTGGAGCACTCAAAAAATAATCAATGTCCACCAGCTCTCCTGCACCTCAAAACTGTTAGCAAGCGAGGACCACACAAAATAATCCACAAGATTAGTAGCCAAAAAGGTAACGAGATCCTGCACTTCGCAAAGATATTGTTTTTGTACTTCCAAAATTTCCCTGTTCGAAACAAAATAAAAATTACCCCACTGGACGAAAAAAAAAGGAACGCCATTACTTTTTCCGTTCCAATAAAAATGTAACAAGTTTCTGTTCCAGTTCCAGCGATGCCAAATGGAACGGCGGCGTTCCTTCGTTCCTCCTAAAAGGAACGCGTTCCAGGAACACCGTTCCGTACAACAGTGGTCGGACACTTATTGGTGATTTTGTCCTGCTTTGTGGTGCCATGTCGGCAGGACGCCGTGAAACATGGCAGTAGCAAAACTTTTGCATCACTTGGCCTTAACCAAGGACGTGGTCAGCTGGGAAAATCTGCCACTTCAAGCCGTCATGCTTCTTTCGTTTGGTTCAATGCCTTTAGCTCTCTCAGCACCGATGTGTTGGTTCTCAACACTGTAGTGTTGGTTCTTAACACTGTAGTGTTAGTTTGCAACACGGATGTGTTGGTTCTTAACATTGATGTGCAAGTTCTCGACACTGCTGGTATGTGTGCTCATTTGTGTTTCTGTACCTGCACACAGATCCGGACTCGTCTGGAGGAAGAGCTGGACATGAGTTTGCGTGAATTCAAGCCCTTCATTGACCAGGAGATGCTCACCATCCTGGGGCAGATGGACGCTGCCACCGAGATCCTCGAGTACCTCTACCTGGGCTCGGAGTGGAATGCCTCCAACCTGGAAGAGCTTAAGGACAAAGGGTAAGGCTCTTTTCCTCCTCCTTCTTTGCCTAGAAAATGACTCTAGAGTCTATTGCAGGTTAAGAAAAGTAGGACAAGCCCCACCTACAGAGCTCTCCCCTTGCCATGATTGGTGATTTCTTCCTCACCTATCACCTCCTCTCCAGTGTTTGCTCTGCTTAAGTGGAGAAATTTAAGGGCTTTGTGGGAGGCACCTGTTTTGCTTTTCTTAACCTGCAGCAGACTGCAGAGCCACTGGATAGTCTCAGTGTGCCGACAGTGCAGTCTCATCCGGTAGTGCAAGCTTCCAGCCGGCATCACGACCTTATTAGCACTATGTCATGTCCCCCTACATGTGCATTTATGTATAGCCTGTGAGTTTGAAGATGTGAATCAAATCAGCCTAGCTGATGGCAAAAACAATGTATTTATATGTCTTGGGAAAGGATTATAAAAAAATAAAAAGTCCGACATTTATGAGCTTTTAGAGATTTTTGTTCAATGCTTGTCTGTTTCAACTCGTGGCAGTGTGATTGTAAGCAAGCATTCAATCGGACAACTCTGCATTTTTCCCTAGCAGACACCCTACTCTTTTTCCTAGTAGAGACTACAGATCTCTGGAGACTGGATACTTCTGGAGACATAAAGACAGCCAGTACAAAAGAAATAATACCGTATTTACTCGCACAATGAACGCACTCGCGTAATGAACGCACCCCCCAAGTCGGCTCTCAAAATCAGGGCTGCCCTCTATTAGAAGGGCAGGCTGAAGATCCTTCCCCCTCTGACATGTTCTCTGTTCTTTAATTGCAGTGTTGGACACATCCTCAATGTTACGCGGGAGATTGACAACTTTTATCCTGGACTGTTTGACTATTTCAACATTCGTGTATATGACGACGAGACGACCGAGATGCTGAAGCACTGGGATCGGACGTACAAGTATATTGCGCAAGCCAAGTAAGCTATTCTCATTGCTCCTTTTGCTGTGTTGCTGACTTTTGATCGTCTACAGCAGGGGTTCTCTAACTTTTTGGCCTCACGGAACCCCAGGAAGCCTCAAAAACTGCCGTGGAACCCCCCCTTCCATATTTGCCAACTGAGAAGCAACAGATGCACAATTGTACGCTATTTTGCTTGTGTTGCTTCCCATATATCCCCACCATATCAATCGCAATGTCAGTACAAAGTGAGATGATGATGCTTTGCATGGTCCTGCCGCACAGCCTGTGGCATGGGAGGGGGGGGGGGGAAGGGAGGGTTGCAATTTGGGTGTTCGCGGAACCCATGAGACCAGCTCGTGGAACCTTTGTGTTCCCCGGAACCCAGTTTGAGAACCCCTGGTCTACAGTGTTACTAATTTGATTGTGCTTAAAGTTTGTTGCTTTAGATTTACAACTGAAAGAACAGTGGTGTAGCAGATTTCAAAAGGTCCCTTCAGCAGGTTCAGGCATCACTAGTTTTTGAAATTGAAACACTGAGAGTTTACATGTAGCTTGTTAACCTTCCGTCTACAGCTGATCGCCAGGAAAATTGCATGAGAATATTTATGCAAGCTTCGAGTAGTAGGGTCGTATGCTTTTTTGAAATGTTTGAACTCTAGGTACTTTCTCAAAACCACACTGATAATTGAGTCAGAATGCCTAATGGTTAGATGTGAATACTATATAGTACTGCTTAAGCTTAAAGGGAAGCTGAAGCAGTTCTGTATTCAAGTAAAACTGCTTAAATCTTTTTCATCTGGCCTCCAGGATTATGAATATCGAGATCATTTTTCAATTAGGGGCACGGAGGTTGCAGAAAATCATTTTCAAAGTACCGCTGAAGCCCCTCCTTCCCGGAGAGTTACGTTATGAAAGGAGTCTTCGGAATCTCTGCTCTTGCTCATCTTCAGTGCCTGCCAAAGCTATGCACGCGCACTTTTGCTATTTTCACTTAGGTCAGAAAGCGACATCGCAACTGGTGTCAGTGCGGGGGAATATACTCGGTAACCTTGCAATTGCACACAAGTAATACGTGCTTAGCAGCCGAAAGATCTTTTTATGACGTAACTACTGGCCGGAGGTTTTTCGTGTTTTCTCGCATTTAGTTACATTTTCGGGGAAAATCAACGTGATATTAAGATTCACCAGATAAAAATACTCTAAAATTCACCTCTCTTTTTTTTTTTTTTTTTTCAAGAGCTTCTTTATCTTTTTTTGAAAGGGGCACCGAAGTGCTTCTTGTAGATGCTTGTTTTTGATGGAATATTGTTTGTTTCGCTTTAGTCAATGAAAATAACGAGTTCTAGATGGCAAAACGTTTTAGGAAACTCGCAGAAATAGAAATATACGGGCACTATTTTCTCTTGCGGGGGGGGGGGGGGGGGGGGGGGGGGGGGGGGGGGGGGGGGGCGCGGAGGCGCGGCGGCGGGACTGTATTTTCGGGTCCCCACCACCTCCATAAAATTTGACCGATGAAAATATTTAATTGCGTGGAGGTTGCGAATGTTACTATTGGTGACATTTTTTAGACGCATTGTGCATTATATTTTGACAAAACCGTCAAATCTTTGGGTGTAGGAGACGTAATACAGCAGTTATTGTTTGAGAACGGTGTCTGACCGCACCCCCTCCTAGACACAGAAAGTGGGGCATGTCTCAATCTTTGATTAGATCTTTAACAGAGAAATCAGCCGCCCACGAGTGTAATTTTGGTTTTTTTTTTAGGATGCTTAGAGCCCATAGATTGAGTTATCACCATAAACAGACACTCTCAGAATCCACTTGAGTTTAAAGGGATACTGCAACGAAATTCAAGCACCTATTTTATTGTCTAAATGTCAACCACATTCTGGCCACACCACAGACACCAATCTTTTGCTCAAAAAGACACCAAAACATTATTTAAAAGGAATAGAGTTAATGTTGTTACGTCACCATGCACTTAAAAGCAGCACCGCTCCGTGGAAGTATGGCAGCAAGCTGCATGCGCACAAGCCCTGTCTAACCGGATTTTCCTTCTCTCCCGGCCTATTCAACTCTTGCGGGGAACGGGGAGAGGCTACTAAAAATGCCCAGGTTGTAACGCGTTGACGACGTCGAGTGGTGGAGCTCATAACCACGCCAGCCCCCAAGCAGTTTTGCTGGTGCTGGACCACTGACGTCACATCTGTGATGTCAATTGGCCCAGCCCCTACGGTGCATTGCACTCTTCAACGGCTGATCTTCGAGCACTTGATCGAATCGGTACTTTGGAACAAAAAATATAGTCATCCGTTCAAAGTACAAGCGTGCAACTGTCACTGGCAGGTAGAGTTGATCATGTTAAACTCGTTTCTGAACGTGAGGGGTATATTTTAAGTTTCGATTGAGTACCACTTTAATTAAGAAACACAGGGCATGGCAGGTCCTGAGTGATTTATTGCCCCACAACCAACGAGATTGCAGCATTAGGCGATAAAAATGCGAAAGAATGAGTCGCGAGGCAAAGGGCCCAAATGAAATAAGCCACACCAGTCATTTTTTGGGTGGTCGGTGACCGTAGCTACCACCCTTTCCATTTCCCAATGGTTGACCCTTAAAAGCTTCCATCTCTGTGTCACACTGCATCTTGCCCCATTCTCTCGCCTCGCAGAGAGCAGGGTTCCAAGGTTCTGGTGCACTGCAAGATGGGCATCAGCCGGTCGGCGTCGGTGGTCATAGCGTACGTGATGAAGGCCTACGACCTGGACTTGGACCAGGCCCTGGAGTTTGTAAAGAGACGCCGCAGCTGCATCAAACCCAATTCGGGCTTCCTCAAGCAGCTCGAGACTTACAGGGGCATACTCAATGCCAGGTGGGTCTTTCCGCGAAAGCCGTGCATGCACTCTCTTGCCCTGCCGGTGGAGATCTGCTTCGGACGTAGGGGCGATGGGGCAACACGACCGTGTTGGTGGTCTCGAACGAGCTGCCCCACCCTTCCCCACACCCACATCTCGAATGTGAGGAGTTCGCTTATTTATGGACCGATCAATAAGGCTGGCTTAACAGCTATTCCTTTGTCGCCACTACAGCTTGCATCCATAGTCGTCCGTCGGCTGCGTTTTCAATTTTCATGTTTTGGTCGATGCGAGTGGAGTTACCCTGGTTAGTCTAGGTCGTCTTGGGCCGGGGTCGTTCAAGCGGAAGGCGGTGTGGCACTTCGGGTTTATTTCATCAGTAATGATTGCAGTGTGCGAGTTATTTAGGGGAGAGGGTTGACAGAATGCAGCAGGGCATAAGCTACCGTATAGACTTGATTGTAGCGCGCCCACGATTGTAATCTTGAGGGGCAACTTTTCATTATGCCCCATAAGAAAAATAAAACCACAATCATAACTTGAGACCGACAGAGGAATGAAAGAGTACCTTTATTTTAAAGAGACAGTGGCCTACACTGGCCAGTTTTGGGGAAATGATTTTCCCGCCGCTCATTGTCACCATTGTCGTCGCCATTGGAGGTGACGACGATGGCGTCACCTCCAATGCCGTCTCGCCGTCTTCGCTCCAGGTGACGTTTCCTTCGCACCGTAGAGGTCATTCAATATCAAACACTTTTTAAATGCACGAACAACAATGCCATGCAGGCAGACACCGATTCGGCGATTTTCAATGCGCTCGGTCGCTCCATTCTTCCCGAAGGCGTCAAGTGCACCGATTCTTGTCAGCGACGAACTCCGGAAATTTATTTTCCAAATCCCAGTGAAGGTCACGACATGATCCACGGAAAACTTTCTGGTCTGGTTCACATTTCAAAAGCACATCCCGCTGGTGCCCACATCTGCGAATTGTGGATTCGTTCACGTCCAGCCGACAAGCAGTTCCCAGCTCTTTGGCCATCAAAATTGTCTTGTTCTTCAATCTAGCATTGTACTGTGTACATTGCGCTGCCATTGGTTTGGTGCGAACATGTGCAATGCCACAGAAGCGCGAAACGTTGGACGTTGTGGAAGCACGAAAGGCAAAACACAAGGTCGAACAAGTTCGCCATAACAAACAGAAGAAGGAACGACAGGTTTTATGATGTTTCAATCTATTTCGATCTGGATTTGTCAGATTTCATTTTAAACAGCCATATAGGTGCACGTTGCCTGCATAAGGTTGAAAAACCGCTCGAACTCCGAAAAGCACAGTTATATTTCAATATGGCGGCACCTTTGAGGCCCATTTCACGGTCACTCAAATATAACGAGGGGCAGCGTCGGGTAACAAAAATTACAAGAAAAACTCGCGTTAGATTCAAGTAAATATGGTATGTTCACAGTATAACTAAAAATAAACACTATATGCCCTTCGAAGGCAGAAAGTGGGCGTGAACAGAAAGGGAATGAATGGAACTGTAGAGCTAGCACGCCAACCATCTGCGATAGCTCTTCTCGCAGCTGACTAAATACGGACTTGTCGTCAACCCGATACAGTATCGCGTCCGGGACACCAACATGCAGAAACTTGTAATCTACAATATTAACGTGAGACCTAACTGGTCTTCATTGTACGACATGACCGAATCACTGCATCTCTGCGCATAAGTGTGTGAGGTTTGCTTCTTTCTCGTCTGCTGTTAGTGTAGCATGTTGCTACCGAACTCTAGCTAGAGCCTGAAGCCCTTGTTCCCCATTGCCCTTGCCTGTGCAGCAAGCAGAGGCACAACAGCATCTGGCGCTCCAAGTCCGAGACTAACCTGAAGTATGAGAAGCCCAAGCGCACCAAGAAGCAGGAGGGCAGTGATGGGCGCAGTGCTACGGAGTCCCTCTGTGGCCACATGAGCCTCCTGGTCCCCGGCAGCGTTGCACGGCCGAAATCCTGGTCTCCTGATGACGCCGCCTCCAGTGTCTTCTTCTCGGTCAGCAACAACGACCTGCCGAGCGCCAGCGATTGTAAGTGGGATCTTGGTGCTGTGTGCAATGCAGTTAGTATGAACAAGCTTTAAGTTTCCCACTTTCGGCTGTAGGAGTGCAATATAAACTTTTAGTGTGCAGGAATCTGCTCCCTACAAAGTGCCAACATTGGAGCTTAGATATTCGCGACTCCAGCGACCTATAGGGGGCGCCACCACCAAACAAACATGGCGGCTGAGTCCAGGTCGCGTCGGCTCGGCCGGGCCGCCTGAACAGGTGGAGCGTTCAATTTAACAGATTTTCTTTTGTTCAATGCCCAATTTTATAGGTATCTGAACTGAGATGGTTAAGTGTAGCCGGTGCACATAAACTTGCAAAGCATATTTTTGTTTTCCCGGTGTTTTTTGTTATTTTCATGTCAAACTTTCCTTTCGGAGATTTCGTTCAAAACCGAAACTATGGGCTCCGGAGAAACGGTAATATACTAATCAGTTTTGATCATCTAAGGAAAGCGGCGATGACTACAGAATTGTTCCACCGAGAGTAATTTTCAGCTAACTGGCATGCCTCGACCATGCGACTTATCGGTCCGCGAAATCGAGCTTTCGTGTGTATCCGCGTTTAAGAAACAGCTCCAGTTGTCTGCTCGGTCAACACCACAGGCTGCAGGAAAATTACAAAAATTAAGCAGGCGCTTCTTGAGCCAAGGACCATGTTAACCCTCCGGCGCCCCACTACAGCTGATACTCGTATTTCAATTCAGGTTTTAGTAGCAATCGAGAAATCATTTTAACGAGCGGGTTATGGATTATATTACATACTATGTTTTGAAGCGCTATTAGTATATTCTTCAGGTTGAAATATGAGCTTAGTTGACTAGATATTAGGTGAACTACTGAATAAAAGTATATTTGACAGACAGAGAGATACTACTTGAACTTAGCCAAATGGTTCTAGCCGGCAGCACGGAGACAAACTGAAGAGAGTCTTCATCGGAGATTCACGCAGAACCTCTCTGCATTGAACTTTGCTTTGAATCCTGAACGGAGAAAATTAGTATATTTCGTGGCTGGTCAACCTGAGCAATGCAGACATATATTGCTGCTGGCTTCGACGGGGGTATATTATAAATATTGAAGGCGCGATAGAGCATAATGCCCTGACAGCTTCTAACGTTGCGAGACTCGTCCCCCACCTTTTGAAAACAGATAATTTCCCTCATTCATCATTTGCAGCGAGCAGGTTTTCCTCAATTAAGCAATTGCGAAATCAGCCCAACTCCTCCAGTGTGGTCCAGAGGCTTTTTCGGCGAAAAGCAGCCAAGACGATTAGCCAAGGCACCGACCGGCGTGGGTGGTTCAAACTTGAAGCTAACCGATCACAACCAAACTCAAGAAAAGCAGCTATCGAACCTTCCCATTCACTTGACTGCAACATTGGTGTTCCCTCCAATGAAATGCTTAGTCTGTCGTCCTCAGTCGACTGTCCTACATCCTTATAAAGGAACCACTTATCAGTTCCCGAGCGCTCGTCACTTTGAATGTGATTCGAGACAGACAAGAAATCAAAACGTTTTTTCCGTGATTCTCCCCATCCAAGAAATCGAAAGCACGCGACCGTGTGTTGTGGAGCAAACGGGCTTTCAAACATGTGATGAAGGAAACAATCTACTGAGGCTTCACCACACTAATGAACACACAGGCAAACTTAAGAAATATTCGGACCTTCGTCAAAGTACATTGTTCGCCGCCGCGCTGACAACACGTATCCATGGAAGCCACCAGAGACGCGGAGGGGCGCGGAGCGACCTGGTCCGGCTGGTTCCCGGTTTTCCCGTTTGGTGGCGTCCGTTTTGCTGGAGTCGCGAATAGCACTGGACACTAAACGTGCAAGTGAAACACTGAAAAGTATGAATGTCTTAAAACTATTTATGTCAAGCAGTGTACTCTAGCTTGCTGTACCCAGGGCAAATTAAGAGGGTATTAACAGGCTGTTTAAGTAAACTATGCAATGTATTTTGTTAAAAGGACAGAATGCTTTGGACTTTGGCAGTATTGTATGCTTAAGTTCATTGTTTCTTTCCAATTTTCATGCATTGTAGCACGTCCAGCATGTATACCTATACCTTTATAATTGTTACAATGCATCACATTATTATTAGTTCTAAGATATCAATTAAATGTAGTATTCGTGAAAAGTTTTTTTTTTTTTTTTTGTGACTTTATTACGACAGTTGTAAATACTATGACTTGTTCCTAAGTCGATTAAAAAAATCGCGTGGACGCAAAGCGTACTCCAGCGGTTGCTCATCGTGCGATGCAAGTCCCTCAGTGCGACCCCCGTGTTTGTGCAGCCATCACGCCTCCTGGCAAGACGCGGTCTTCCCGGAAGCGCCTGAGCCGGCCTCGCTATGGGACGGACCCTGCCTGCTACCCTGCCGCCTTCGTGCCTCCCGATGCCCCTCCAGATTCCCCAGCTGTGGTCACCACCGGCACGGCCACCATCCCGGTCACCTTGGGCACGGACCCGAACCCCCGGGTGGGTGGCAGTCCCAAGCCCTGTGCCCTGCCCTCCTCGCTCCTCCCTTCCAAACCGGGAGAGGAGGAAGACCAGGGACTGCACCGGGTCGCCTCTGTAAAAGACCGCATCTGCGAACTGGAATCTCAAGCCGTTGTCACCAAGCCCGCAAGTGGAAAAGCGCCCTTGAAACCGGACGCACCGCGAATCGCCGCCACTTCGGCCGCAACGATGACGACGGCAGACCCCAACGTGCGAAGCAAGTTGTTACTCAATCTGGCCAATCCGCCTTGTTACGGCAAGAACGACATGCCTCTGCCGACCGAGGACTGCACGACGGTGGCGATCTACAACGTTAGGACGTACGAACCGCAGGGCGTGGAGCCTGTGGCGTCGCAGACCAAGCCTCCCACTCCGAAGCACACGGCTGTGATAGTGAAGCCGACGCCTCCCTGGTCGTCGGGAGGAGCGGGCGACGTAGACGGAGGGGACACGGCGGACGTTGCTCCAGCACCGTCACCAAAAGACGTCTTCTCGTCCGCGCTGAGGAGGGATGCAGAGGACGGGTGCCCGAGGTTCCCGGCCCCCACGGCGGGCGTCCCCTGCCACATGGCCGACGACATCCGGTCGGCCGACGCTAGTCACTCCCCCGAAAGGGTGCCGTGGGAGGAGCCCCGTCCTCGGGGCACGCTCTTCCCAGCGGAGATATGTAAGTTGCAGATAGGGTTTGCGGAAGGGGCCGCAGCAGAGGCGCGGAAAGAGAATGTAGTCCCTGTCCTGGCGGAGCTGCAGGTGGACGGCCAGAGGTCGGAAGACCCTTCTCGGGAGAAAAACCAGCAGGGAAAGGTGTGCAAGACCAAGTGCCGACTCGAAGGCTTTGCGCAGTCGCTGCGTTTCGACGGGAGAGCGTTTCCTTCGCAGACGAGGTCGATGCCTTCCACGCCTCCCGAGACGGTGGCGGGCGTCTGCCCGACATCGCCGAGCAAGCAGATCCTACGGTCGCAGAGCCTGCGCTCCGAACGCCGGCCCAAGTCTCTCGCACTTCCCAAGTATGTAGCGCGGAGTCCGCCCAAATTTGCACTCCAAGAGTCCCCTCCGATTGCGGACGACCAGTTCGGCCTCGAGATCAGTCACAGTGCGAGCACGCCATCAGTCGTGGAGGCAGTCAACGAGGTGCTGCGCGACACGGAGCGCGTCATCTCCGGCGCCTTCCACTTGCTTCCTCCGACGGCGACCACACCCCCAAGAGCCCGCAGCGCGGACGCGGACTTCGGGAGCCCCACGTCCCTCCTTGTCGAAGCCCAGCAGTGCCCTTTGGAGCATGAGTCGAGTTGCGGCGACGTTCCGCTGGCCGGAATCGTCAAGCAGCAGAGGGCAATGCTCGAGGGACTGCAACCACAACACAGAGCCTCGGATCGCAAACCCCCCGCCGGAGACTCGCGCTCCAAGAAAGACCAGGCCCGCTTCATCAGAGAGCTTGGAAGCAGCCTGGTTCCTGGTGACACCCCTGTTACCGCGGAGGCGGAAGAAGAGGAGTCTGCAGTGGGAGTCGTCAAGAGACTGACCAAGGAGCTTGAAGCGAAAGCGCGGAACGGTAAGGCCAAGCCGGGAACGGCGGACCGACTCGTCATTGTGGAGCGGGACGGCCGGGAGCAAGACCCCGCCTCGACTGGCAGTTCCAGCACTCCCAACTCCCCCGTCTGCGAGCGACACGGCTGCGGGGCCTGGGGTCCCCGCGGACCCCGCGCCTTCTCCGAGTGCCGCCCACCTCCAGCCGAGCCGCCGCCACCGCCCAGCCGCCACACCAGCCTAGACGCTGCGGAAAAGATGCGGAAGGCGTCTGCCTCGCGGGGCCCGTCGTCGGCGCACCCGACTGCGAGCAATCGCGGCGGGGAACTCCCGCTGCCTCCGAAAGTGCCGCCACCCGGTGTGTTGTTCGCGATGATGCCTCCCGGCGTGTTGCCCGGCGGCCTTCAGCGCAAGATTCGAAAGCAGCAGGGCAAGACGCATCCACTGAGCAAACTGGCTGCGCGGCAGAGGCATCCAAACCCTCTGTACAACACCATGTGATCCCGTGTGTGTCTCCCTCGTCCCCTTTCGTCCCACCACTTTCTCCAAAACCTACGTCGCCTTCCGGCGAGAATGCCGAAAAATTCTCGTACCATTTGCCGCTTTCGTTTTGTGTTTGCGTCCGTCTGCTGTACAGAAACAAAGCCGAAGCTGCCCATCGAGTGTCAGTTGTTGCTGTTGCGCGTGTTTGTCTGAGCGGGGTGATAGGAGTTAAGGCGCCGAGTCACACCCTGTGATGCATGCACCACTGCTGTGATGAGTCGGCAGTTTTGAGTGTTGTCCCTCCAATGTTCGGGTTAGTCTTTGTTGTCGTTGGCATGTTTTGTGACAGTGAGGTGCGCATACACAGTTTTGAGTGGATGCCCAGGGCAGAGTGTGGGAGAGAGTTTGCTGCCCATGGGGAATAACAAAGGCAGGAATATGCGAAGTTGCCCAGGCTTCATTTCCCTTCACGGATGACTAATATGCCGACTGAAACCTGTTGTTCCTTCACCTTTGCATGCAATATGATCACCATAATATTAACTGCCATTCTTACAATGAGGGTAATGCATTTTTATTGCAGTCTACCTTTAGAATCTCAATTTGTAGTGGCATTTTCAGTTTTTCTGGTAAAATGCACTAATATTCCAACAGCATAATTATTTAATTACAGCTTCGTTAACCTCGTTCGATTTAAGGCAGTGCAATGAAATAGTGCGGGAACTTGCATAACAGTGTCTCCGAATGCAGGAGTCCCTTTTGCCCTATTTCAAAAGGGGCTTTCTGATCTGCCGACAAAAATAGACCCTTTCAATTTCCTGGTGACTACCTTTTCTCACGGTAGAGTCGAACGAAAAGAAAGGAAGTGAGGCCAGCCCGCTTGCCGCTCCCCAGTGCACCTGCGGCGGCCACCAGTGCTGGATGCTCGCGCTTAGTGAAGACGGCCTCTGCAAACACTGCCTGGTTGCAAACTATGCTTTGCCACGCTGACAAAAGGCTCTTGTCAAGAACCACGTGCCATATGATGTGTCCTAGTTGCCTGCCCCACTCTCCCCTCTCTGCTGCTGCTTAGTGTGCTCCAAAGCTCCCCGTATGTGTGTGTGTGCGTGTGAAAGCAATGTTTTTTGTGCATCTGGCCACGAGAGAATGAGTGACGACAAAGTACTGTGTGATGCGCTAGACCGAGAAATTATTTAAGACGAACGAGCAGAAGATGATTTCACCTTCTGGAATAAAATGGATTTTAGCAACCTGTACTTGCTCTCCATGTTTTTGTTTTTTTTGCTTTTTGAGAGGGGTATGACTATTAACGGGACATTGTCTTTCGTTGTTCTTTGACTGCGCATGCACACTTGGACCTCACAAGGTGCCAAAATGTTATCGAAAGTAGGAGTCTCGCATCGGAAGTGGGGCGACTGAGAGACAGCACTGCCATTCTTATCCTGCCAGTGGCTACAGCGACTACACTGCATTTACTCGTAAGCTGAAAGTGGAGTGGAGGTTACCAGCACGAGTTAGCTCACCCTCCTCGCTTTGAAACGTGCCCTTCTGTCGCAGGTGGTCTTTCCTTAAAGGCACAGTCGGAAGTTGCTATCTCGTGCTTCGGCATGAGCAGTGTATCTACCCGCAAACACATTCTGTGACTCTCTTGCCGTATCTCTGCTTGTGCGGGCAAGAGCGTGTCACATTCTGTGACATGCTCTTGCCCGCACAAGCAGAGATACGGCGGCGGCCAGACGCCTTGCTTGCAATCGTCTTGTCGACGTCGGCCTTGTGCCGCAGCTTTGCTGGTCCCAAGACGGGCTACATCATGATTGCACCAGATATCACGTGCTCTCCGCTGGCTGCTATTTGAGCACTTACTAGAGTGGGCCGTTTCTTTTTTTTTTTTTTATTTATTTCATTACCCTTGGGGCCCATCGAGCATTACAGAGGGGGTGGGTACAATAGGTTTACAAACTACAATGATCAATTCACAGTACAAAAAATAGACAACAACAAAACAAATGAAAAAGTATAATCAACAAATTGCAGTTACAAAAGTAATCAATTATGGCTGCCTTGAAAGCAGAAACATCTTCAATCGCAGCGATGTGTGGGGGAAGGTGGTTCCACTCTGTATACTTTGTTTATAACAAAATATACAGCCATCAGGCTCAAAATACAAATGTGCGATTGTCGCTTACGGATCTTGTGGATCATATTCAGCCCATTTCTGAACACCGCAGGTGTATTTCAAATTTTGTTGAAGTATCCCTTTAAAATTGGTATTAGTGGATATGCGGCTTCACTTTGACATAATATTTCAGCTGTGATCGTATTTCGTGCCACTAAAGCGATACCAGTCATTTATTTGAATTTCGTTTTCGACCGTAGTTGCCCTTTCAGCACCAATCAAAGTTGTGCACACACGGTCTTCACCTAAAACGATAAAATTTTCGATAGAAATTTCTGGTTGGGGAAAGTTAAATGTAAAAAAGAACTCCCACCAAAACCCCCAAAAAGTTCAGCCCGATGTTTTAAAACCTGTTGGGTTTCTTCATCAGGGGTGACTAAATCGTGTGGAGCAGCAGCAGCAGCTTTCATCATCTTGGTTATTTACAACTCTAAGCATACGAAAAGGTTTTTTTTCTTATACTGTGTAGTGTATGTTTATACAGCCGGAAGTCAGTCAACCCCCCTTGTCTGGTGTCTCAGCTGTAGGCGAGAACTTTATTTAGCCAGTGCAGTACAACCGCTAGCCTGGGGTCTGTAATGTGCACCGTGCAGCAGTGATGCACGACCACATGACGGTACGATGCTCATCCAGATCGAAACGGGCAGGGGTGGGGATCGAACCCAGGATCCCTGGGCTCTGCAGCGCGAGCTTTCGCTTCATGAGCTCCAAGCTGGTGTGTGCTAGCCCACTCGGCCACTGATCCCTTAGAGTCTTGGCACCAGGAAACAAACAGGTCCCTGGGTGCTTTGTGTGGGTGCTTTGCTATCGGTGTACATTCATGGATTGCACCACCTGACGACGGCAATAAACAAGAGACCATACAAATAGAAAAAAAATAAGTTTTGAGTTGTAAACAACGAAGAAGATGAAAGCTGCTTCCGCTCCAGGCGATTTAGAAACTGAGCATCTTTTGAAACGTCGGACTGAAGCTTTTCTGGGTTTTGGTTGGAGTTCTTCCTTTTTAAATTTAACTCTACACCTCTTTGAAATGCCACAGAAAGTTGTCTGTGAGTATAGTAAGGACTCCAGTCGTTTTTTAGATGTTCATTCCCAAGCAGCTAATGACACATCAGCTGTATACGCTGCATTAGTGTGGCATAGGGTGCTCTTATCCAGAGGCCATCTCTCCTTTTAACAGGACTATGGTTAGACCCCCTGTTGAGTAACGAAGGATTTTGTTAGAAATAAGTAAGATTTGTTTTAGAAAAGTCTACCTTTCTACAGTTGCGTCGGCATCGGTTTTTTATCTGCCTATGTTTGTGTCCACATTTTTGGGCAATTGCTCGCAGACCCGCGGCAGGGGGAGAGAGCGTGAACGAGGAGTCGTCTTGCGGGGCTCGGTAGAGAAGAGTCTGACCCTGGCCGTTAACAAACGGATTGGGTTTCAGTTGGGGCGCCGGAACACCCGTCTTGGGCTTCTGTCCGCACTTGTGGCTTTTAAGCGGGTGTGCTTGTGTCCGGCGTATTTTGCCGCTTGGTGTAGAAAACTTCACATTTAGTCAACGCAATAACTTAACTTGGTGGTGCCAGCCAGACGGCTGAGAAAGCATGTGGTTACTCTACAGAGAATTTGGGTTTGACCGTTGAAGTGTCGGAGGGCGGTCACGTTGACAGCTCGCTGGTCATTGGGTAAAAGTGTACCACGTGACAATGGGCAAGTTTGAAGTGATTGGCCCGTCTCTGGAGGGAAAGGAAGCCCCTACGAGTCTAGAAAAGGGCTGCCGAGAGGATTCTTGGGGATTCGGCTTTTGAGATCAGGCAGATGCGGCTCTTGAGACTGGGGACTAAGTATGGGTTTTAATTTTGGGAGTTTTGTCATGTAAATTACTGTTGACTTGTTGTCGTTGTGTTTTGAAAATAAACGTGGTCACACTGGCCACCGTAAACCAACCAACGTCGTAATGTGTCCAGCGGGATCGAATAACTTTTAGTTTTTTTTTCTTATTCGACTTGCCGGGGGACTACCATCGGGCGAACACCATCATCGGTCGTCACCATCCTGACCGGGCCCCCTCTCTCTTGGTAAGTTGACTCCCCCCCCCCCCCCCCCCCCCCGCCCCTTTTTTTTTCCTTTTTTTTTTTTCTTTTTACGAGTAAGGTATTTCTTTGTTACAACATGACTTCCTCTATGGAGGACAAAAATTAATGTGCTATTTGGCACTTCCAAATAGATATGTCTAGCTTTTTGTCAAAATTGAACGAGGTAAGGAAAACCAGTGTCTATATTGCTAGGTACAAATTACATATTTTCATTTTTCACAACATATGAAAATCACATTCAATTCCACTGGAAATTAATACACTGCAAGTTTTTTTTTTATTACTTGCGAGGAAGGCCACCAGGAGGTATAAGACACAGCTAATTTATTAGTGATCTCATATTTACACGGCCTAAAACATAAATTTTCAATCCTCCAAGGAATATTTTAAAGCATAACCAATAACTGTCAAAACAAATATGGTATTTTCTTATCTCCCTCTGCAGACATTATCAGATTATGCTGTGCAGCACAGCACAGTTAACGCAAGCACTACATTGCCACTTTTTCACGCTTTACCTGGGCACAGAAATTGCAGCAAATTTTACTGCTTGGGTTGGCGCCCCAAGAGTACCCTCCATCACACTGGGAGTTTCGATGGTGGCCTTTCAGTTCAGCAAAACAGGAAGACCGGAGATAATCTGTTGCCGCTGTAGCTGTGTCACGCTCTGCACGTGCATTATCTGACAGCCTCTATCTTCAAAGATCTGCTTGTACTATGGCCAAAGCCATGAAAAGGAGTGCACTGATGGAAATTGAGATAAACAATAGGATGGGACAATAAGGAGATCTATACTATTACATTTTTTGTTTATGTGAACAATCATTCAGTAAGCTTCGTAATTCACATAGTTTTTAGGAGTGCACGTTACGTCACATTAGTTGAACAAGTGCATTTCATTTTGAGCAAACATACAAAGTAGCAGGTCGAAACTTAAAAAAGAAGAAGTATATAGCATAGGCGTTTCTAGCAAATCTAGGTGCGTGAAAGGCAAGATACCACTAATGCTGCAATCTCTCGCATGCTTCATCATTTGTAATCTAGGGTGGGCTGCAAGCACGATAACTTTACTCGGCATTTAGCAGTCGTGGAAACCCTTGTTCCACTCGAATTGTATTTGCTTGGTCATGCAATTTCCCAAGTTATAATCCCGTTGCACAATTTGGAATGCATGTGATTCCAGGTGCTCGTGTTGCAGCAGATAAAAACAACCTATAACTAAGCTCGGATTTGTAGGAAGCTTTCCCATGTGATTGGGGTCTTTACAAGAACCAACTAGACGACAGAAGGCATTGCATTCATTTTGGCAGCTCGAAAATACTGCAAAATCTGCAAGCAATCTCAAATAAATAAAGGTGACTTTGAACCACTTTTGCAACAGAACAAAAATAAAACAAAAACTTCACATGTTTTCTTCATCTAGTACATACCAAACCGGTAAATCGGGGTACTTGAGGTAATTTGGCACATCACCACATTTTTTGTAAACTCTTGAGCACTTCACAGGCTACATTGTGCCAAGAAGCGTCAACAAGTTCTGTGCCACAGTTGATTCTTTGCCGCCACTAGAGGCCAGGGACTTGACCTGGTCCAAGAGATTGCTGTTTTCCACCAAGCTTTCTCTGAAGACGGGTATCCTAGATGCAATATTCCCAAGAAATGAGAGTACCTGCAACACAATGTCAATGAATCCCATCATTAGACTATGTACTTGATGTAGATATCTGTGACATGCAGGTTGTGAACATCTCATTAGTTGAAACATCACTACCAAAGCAGAACTGTCGCGATTACCGCCGAGATTACAGAAACACGTGTACTACAAAATGCAACACAGATTAATATTCTGGCTCTTTTTCGCTGTTAAAAGGCTATTACAAAACTACCACTTGTGTCATGGAACATGCTAATGAGCAGTGCCTAGTGTGGTGTTGAATGCTCACGTTTACCACCAATGCCATGTTGAAGTTTACTGTGCCGCACAGTTAAAGTGCTTACTGGCACATCCTCCAACCAAAGATATATGTGGGGTGTCCATTATAAATACAATAAAACTTTCCTTCTTTCCTTGTGCATTTCATTTTTTTTTACATTAAGGTTTTTTTAGTAACTTTTGGGAGCCAAAGGAGATGCTCTGGCAGGAATGTCACGAAAGCAGATAATAGAAAACGAAAGATCAAATGAAAGTGCCGGTGAATGACTACCCATCTCAATGTTGCTTACATGTGACTCGGCGCAAGGCATAACTGAAAAGCACCCACCGTTTCTATGTGCGACGATTCACAACAGATCAAAGGCAAAATGCCGTCCGAATTGCAGATAGTCAGATTGAAGTTCATCTCATTCCAAACCAATGCAGCTGTGAAGAGAAACAAACACATTTTGTATTTAAGATTAAAAAAGAAGAATTACAAGATGCAAATTCAGTTCATAGCACATTTACTGCTTGCTCCTGGTAAAGTTTAAGAGCTAGAACATCCCTGTATAACGAATACCCTGTACACCTTGCCACATGGAGATGCATTGTGGGAAAAGTACCAAGGAGAAACTGTGACACATGCATATTTGCTAGATTGCGCTAGTTCCCAAAAACAAACCGCCCGTCCCAATTGTGGGCACCCTAATGACATCACTGTTTACTGGTTGCTAGGGTGTACGCCCATCTGCACAGTGCATGCACGGTTGCACAAGGGGGCATTGCTTGGCTTATGACGAGCAACCACTACAAGTGACCAAGACTGTCCTGGGGCACCCCTAGGGAACGTCATACACCAACTGTTTCATTCTTTAACTATCTGTCCATCAAACATTACATGTAATTTCCTTTTTGGAAATACTGACTCCAGTTTGTTCCTTTAAGCTGGTCTTGCAGCAAGGCAAACCATCCAGAAACTGTCATGAGAAAACTTCTTGCTAATATGGGCAAGGATTCTAAGTTGTGATGGCATTGTGAAAAGGGCTGAATTCATATTTATGTATTGTTACTGATGCTATGATCCAATATCTTCTTGTATTTATGCATGCAGTTTAACTAGCATTGTTTTCTTAAGCACAAACTATGGGGATACATATACAAAGAAGGGCAAAGGGGATTTTTATCCACCTGCAAATCAGCCAGGAGAAGGTCAGGGGCCACATTTAGCTGATATTTTAACATGAAGGGCCAGTAGCCTTCTTAGATTTCATGGAAATGTTGGCACTGCTTGTGCTATGCCGGTAGCCATGCCAGTAATCTTTCCCCATCACAATGCATCTTCTGCCAAAATCTGGAATGTCTAGAAGCAGTTTGTTCTTTGAAGCTTGTGGGGATTCCTGTGATCTCCCTTCCCCGATGGCTAGCGATAACAGCCGCGGGTCGGAACGCTTGGCCTCCTTCGCCGTGAGCTCCGACCTGTTCGTAAAGCAGTGGGTTCCCTGTCTTAGAGGGCCTTCCCCTCACTCTCTCCCAAGGGGCCTTCTTCCGTTTCCCCGCTCGGATGTGCATCACTGTTGACAGGCGAGGAGGTTAAGGGGGGGGGGGGGTAAGTTAGAAACAGTCATTGTGTGTTTCCCAGTGCTTGTGTTACATTGTCCGTGTCGAAGTCCTTCCGGGTGCGGTGGTGACGACCTTCTGTTTCTGTTTGTATTGGACCCCGTGTACTGGGTAAAGATGGAAACGATAGCGCACGCTTCTCTTTTGTTTTAGAGCGCAGCTCTTAGGCGCCCGTTCCCGGCTTGAGCGGCGTCGGCGTAACAGCGAGTAACCCTCGTAACCCTCGTGAGGGTTAGAGGGTTACTCTCACGAGGGTTACCTTCACGAGGGCTACGAGGATTAGTTACCCTCAAAAGGGTTACCCTCACGAGGGTTATGAGTTACCCTCACGAGGGTCACGATGGTTAACCAGGTCACGTGACCCCCCCGGGGTCACGTGACCTAGGGATACCCCCCCCCCCCCCCCCGAGGTCACGTGACCCCCTGTTGACGTCATCGCCACTGATGACGTCATCAGTAATGTTATTGATGACGTCACCGGCTTCCGCATCGTCATCATCAGCGATGACATCATCAGTGACATCACTGATGGCGTCACCGGCATCCACATCGTCATCATCACTGATGACGTCATCGGTATCCGCATCGTCATCGTCACTGATTACGTCATTGGCATCGTCGCGTGACCCCGCAGGTCATGTGACCCCCCGACGTCACGTGACACCCACGTGACTCCCGCAAGGTCACATGAACCCCCGCCACCCAAGGTCGCTTGACCCACCCCCCCCCAGTACCCTTCCCTCCTCCTCCTGAAGAGCTGCACTCTAATTCAACGTTACAGGGAGTTGTAAACGGCTTTCATTTCTTTTTTATGTACTTTTTTCAGTTCGGTGTATTGTGATTCTGGTGGATTGTTTGGTAGTTTGGTGATGAACCGTATGGTGGTGGCAACGTTCGGGGGAGGTGTATATAAGGCGTAGAGGCAATAAAGTTTTTAGCTGAGTTTTAGACGTTGTCTGTCCCTTTTTCTTCCTGCTTCACGAGTTTCCGTTTTTCAAACCACGGTCTCAGGTTTCATTCATCATGTATATCAGCTGCAAGTCAGCGCTGCGTCCGTGTTACTTCTTCGTCTGGTCCTTCCTCTTTTGTGGTGTTTTTAATCCCGAAGTACTGGAGGTGCTTCAAAAGCCCAATAAATGCAGAAATTCGCTAGACCCAAGGTTTGGTGAATTAACACATTACAACCAATCACTGAATTCAATAGCTACCATACTCCACGAATGTTGGGAAACTAGTCTGGCACACAGACCGATGACGTACCAGCAAGGTTGTTGAGGAGCCAAAGGCACTCCCGCCGCAGATGCAGGTAAGTGGAGTTGAGAAGGACTCCTAGGCACTCTGCCATGTCGGGAGACTGTGCCACCGTGCTTGCCAACGAATCCTGGTGTGCCGCAAAGGTGGCCAGGCACCTCACCAAAGGGGTCAGGGTCTGTCACATTGTATTCACAAAACATCAGCAAACAAGCTCTACACTGAAGAAAGACAACAGGTACAAAGGACTAGCACTTTTTGGGGGAGAAAAGCGTCGAGCGTCGAATCCTGCGATGAATGGAAACTGCCATGTCCAACCAAAACAAACATCAACATTCCCGGCAACCCCACCTCTGAGAACAGCCAAAGCTCAGGAGGGCACCATAATCCTTTTCCTGGCAGCTTGACTGCGGTTATCGTGCCTCAAAGAGGACTCTGCCACATAAAGTTAAAGTAATAAAATTAAGTTAACGATAACTTAAAGAGGAACATGGCAGTCTGTTTGTCTTCCATGTCCCTTATTAATTATCCTAAATTAGAAACCAACACGCTCAACTATCTATGTAATTATGTTGTTTGTATGTTTAGACAGCGGGAAGTTAGTCAGCCCCAATGGGTGTCTGGTGCGTCCGCTGTAGATGAGAAATTTTCCCAGCGCGGTACTACTGCTAGCCTCGGGTTTCTAATGTGCATCACGCAGTAATGATACACGACCGCACGCCAGTACGATGTGTTAAAATAACATACAACAGTGCGCCTTATTTTTCTTTGTGAATGTGTTCCGACCCCACGGTCATGGAGGGAGAGACTGCAACTCCGACGGGGGGCCAGCTGTGTTTATACCTCTGGCAAAGAGGGGTGCTCAGACAGGAGAGGAGGATGATTGTTTGCTGAGCGTCTGCTGCCGCAAGGCCTCGACCACCCCCGCGGGCGCTGGGCGTTGCCAGGGAAGGGAAAAGAAGACACTCGGCTTCCAGGTACCAATAGAAGACGTTCGCGTCGGAAACCTTTCAATGTACTCTTTGTCATTGTTTTAATCTCATCTAACTGTAATAAAGTCTTTCTTTTATTCGTTACTTTAAAAACGGTGACTTCTTGGACCATCAAGTTAACAAATCAGAAGTAGGATTTACATTGGAACCGTGCTTTTGGAAGCTGATGTCACTGGAGAGCGTTGACACATCGGAGGGCGTCGACAACGAGGCATGGCGAGCAACGCATGACTTTCAACTGACGCCGCTGCTTTGTGAGGAGCAGTACAGCCGAGGTCAAGTCTTAGTGACAATGCGTTTGGGCATTGCTCCGTGAAATCTACTTGCCTCAACATCTATAGCGATCAACTGTGTGTTCATCGCGGGGAAAAAAAAAAAGAAACTGAAAGTCGAAGATGGCTGAGGGCAACATGAACCAAGGAATCATTGCAGCTTTATTAGATCGAAACAAAAAGCTGATGGAACTCATGGACAGAAAACCTGAAATATTTCACGCAATGCCCGATCTCAACAAAGCAATTGCCGACTTCGATGGCGAGGAGTCCAGTCACACAGCCCGCGGCTGGCTGAAGACTGTTGACACGATGGCCGTGTTGCATGGCTGGCCGGATCATTTAAAGCTAGAAGCGGTTAAGCTACACCTGAAAGGGCCAGCTCGTTTTTGGTTACAAGCTCAGATTGAAGAACTCGCAGGCTGGGAGGACTTTAAGTTAGCTTTCAACAAGACATTTGTTGGCCAGACAAGTACCGCGGAAAAGTGGCAAAAAATGCAGGAGCAGGCGCAACAGAAGAGTGAATCCACCACCGCATATTTTCTTGAGAAAATGTTACTGTGCAAAGAATTAAATCTCAGCCTTGAAGATGCCAAAGAACAGGTCTTAATTGGAGTGAAATCAAGAGATGCTTGCATCTCACTAACAGCAAAAGAGCACAAGGATGAAGATGAGCTTCTGGCGGATCTAAGAAGATTAGAAAGAGTCAGCGGTTCGAGGATTCAGAGGTCTTCTGCCGACAGGGCGCAAAAAGTAACTTCGAGTTCAGCTCAACTTGTAAAGCCTCCCTCGTCCAGACCATGGGCTAGTGCACGGCAGGGAGTCCAACCTAATTCGGCTACGACCCAGGTAGATAAGACCAGTGCTACACCCACTGACAGGAGACCAGGAGCCAAACCTCCCAAGCGTGACGCCACGGAATGAAACCTTGCCACAGTAAGATGCTATGGCTGTGGAAAATACGGCCATTTAGCTAAGGACTGTCCGTAAAAAGCCAAACCCCCCAGAAACTTTGTAGTGAATCTAAATAACAACGATCCAGCAAAGTTCCTAAAGACAGCCACTATCAACGGGGTTCAGCAGGTGTCTGCCATGATCGACCCAGGAAGCTCAGAATGTATTATGGGACACGCTGCAGCGGTTAAGTGCAAACTGCAGATTACCTGCTCATCAAAGGGACTGTATGGCCTCGCAAGCACTGACGAGTATGCCGTGAAATCGATTGGATCTGCTTTCATCGACATCTCCATCGACGACATTGTGTGTAAGGGGGTGGAGGTCGTCATTGTGCCAGACAGCGTACAACCTGTAGACATCCTAGTTGGGCGGACGTGGACGGAGCAGCCCCACATCGCATATCTACGAGTTGGCAACGAGCTGCGAATTGGATATAGGGATGACCTGCCCTTTTGCAACATCGAGCTGCCCCTGCCACCAACAAAGGACAGCTTAACAGTGAGTGAGACGACCACACTTCCCAAGAAAAGTGTGTGCTGGGTCACCCTGCAGCCCAGAGAAAAACGAGACTCCAATATCATTCTTCGTGACGAGCTTGGAGGAGAGAGTCTGCACCACTTGACAGATAGAAATGTGAACGTCCCGATCGTCAACGACTCATCCACTGACAGACATCTTCGGAAAGGTCAGATGTTTATGCATGCCGAAATCTTGGATGACGAGGACGAGCTGCATGTGGCACGCATCGATACTGATTGAAAGGAACCGATCTTAGAGAGTCAAGTGAACTTTGATCAGGACACTGCAGAAGCCAAGGTGTCAGCGCTGATGGTAGTGCTCAATAATTACAGAGACTGTTTTGCCCTCTCTCTTGAGGAGCTTGGATGTACCCATTTGACTGAAATGACTGTCATTGAAAAACCTGGCAGTGTCCCTGTGCATTCCAAGCCCTATCGCACTAACTTGGCAGAGCGAAACGCAATTCGAGAAATTGCTACGGAGTGGAAAAACTGCGGGTTAGTAACGGAGACGTCCTCACCATACGCTAGTCCTGTTCTCTTGGTAAAAAAGAAGAACGGAGATGACAGGTTGGTCGTGGACTTCTGCAGGCTCAACAGCCAAGCAATCCCAGACAGGTTTCCGCTGCCTGACATCGATGACCAACTTGCGCAGCTCGCAGGCGCGAAGCTGTTCTGCGTTCTGGGCTGTGCTAACGGGTATCTTCGGATCCCCCTGAGCGAAGATTCCAAGGCTAAGACAGCACTCATAACCCCAGACGAGACTGGACAGTTTGAGTGGATGATTTTCGGACTCAAAAATGGCCCAGCCGTGTTTCAACTTTTGATGTACCAGGTACTGGGACCCTTGCGAAACAATGTAACTATGTGCTACCTCGACGACATTCTTATTCCTGCAAGGAATTGGGAAGAGATGGTGGAGAAGCTGAAGAAAGTGCTGGGCGCCATCAGAGAGGCAGGCCTTACTCTAAAGCTGCCGAAATGTTTCTTCGGAAGAAGAGAGCTCGAATATCTCGGATTCAGGATACGGGAAGGGTTTCTGCTTCCTGGAAAACAGAAGACGGAGGCAATCGCAAACATGAAACCCCCAGAGGATGTACATGGCGTGAGGCAGTTTCTTGGGGTGACAGGTTTCTTTCGGAGGTTCATCGCGCATTACGCGACAAAGGCAGAGCTGCTGTCAAGATTGCTTCCGAAGAATAGCGACTTAGTGTGGGGTGATGAGCAGCAAGAGGTGTTCGAGCAGCTGGAGGAGGAACTAACCTCGTCACCAGTGTTGAGGCTGTACGACCCTGCCGCTCCCACCGAGTTCTACACCGATGCAAGTGTTAAGGGCCTTCCTGGCATGCTGCTGCAGCAGGATGTGGATGGGAAATGGCACCTAGTATTTTGCGTCAGTAAAAAGACCACAGACGCTGAGAAGAACTACCACTCTGGGAAGTTACAGTTGATGGCAATCGTGTGGGCCGTCGACCGCCTAAGGGCCTTACTTTTGGGGATTCCGTTCGTGCTCGTGACGGACTGCCAGGCTACCGTGTACCTGAACACGCACCCGCATGCTGAAGCCGCAAATCGCAAGGTGGTTTAATCTTCTTCGAGAATACGCATACGAGGTGAGGTACCGGCCAGGAAAAAAGGTGGCCCACGTCGACTGCCTGAGTAGGAGTCCAGAAGGACCAGCAACGGACACAATGGATGAGTTTCTGAGTTCTCGGGTTGATGTCTACATCACCATGAATCTCGATGATCAAGTGATCATGATTCAGCGATCGGACCCAGACTTAGCAGGGCTGGCAAGAATTCTGCAAAAACCGACGGCAGAAAGGACAGAGGAAGAAAAGCGAAGAGTTAAAGAGCTGAAGCTCAAGGATGGCAAGCTCTTCCGCATCGAACAGGACGGACAGAAGTTGCTCTTCGTCATGCCAAAAGCGATGAGAAAAATGCTGTGCGTTAAATTTCACGACATGCAAGGACACTTCAGTGTTGATTGAACTGTTGCCAGGATAAAGGAGCTGTATTGGTTTCCACAAATGAAACGTTATGTAAAGCAGCACGTCCAAGGCTGCTTCGAGTGCCTCCTTGCCAAAGTGCCAGGAGGGAAGAAACCTGGATTTCTTCACTCAATCCCTCCAGGAAAACGACCGTTCGAGGTGGTGCACCTTGACCACGTTGAACCGTTCGTTCGAAGTGGAAGACGCAATCAGTGGATCTTGGTGTTGATTGACAACTTGACCAAGTTTGTGAAGCTGTACCCCGTACGAGACACTTCCAACAAAAAGCGTGCTGCGATGCTTGCAGAGCTTTATCACCAAGTTTGGCCTGCCGGATCACATCATCTCGGATCGAGAATCTTGCTTCACATCGCACGAGTTCGAGAGCTTATGTCAAGAGAAAGGTGTCTATCACACCCTCAACTCGGCTCATCACCCAAGGGCAAATGGCCAGGTCGAACGCGTCAATAGGACCTTGATCCCGACAATAATAACTACGGTTGAAGACCCACACCACAAAGACTGGGATCTCAAAATCAAAGAAGTTGAGAGCTACCTAAACGCAGCCTGTACAACGCGTCAACAGGCACCAGCCCGTTCAAAATGCTGCATGGTTACCAGCCCCGAGTCGAAGACGGCCTTTTGCGTTGGCTCAACAGAGAAAATGAAGAATGGGAACAGCCGGAGAACCTTCATGAGTTGGGCCGAGAGGCTATACAGCGCAAGCAAGAGAAGTCAAGCGAATACTTTGACAAGAGCCATTTCGCCGCTCAAAAGTTAAAAGTTGGAGATCTGGTCGTGATGCGTCGTCCTCCAGAGTGCACAGGAGACCCAACAAAAACACAAGCTAGATTCAGGGGTCCGCTTTTCGTGACCGAAGTCCTTCCAAGCGACACGTATAGAGTGTCGGAAGTGAAAGGCACAGAAAAGCGGATCTACGCGACCACGGCCCACATCACTCAGCTGAAGTTGTGGAGGAGGCCAGGTGGCGAAACTTCAAGTGACTCTTCTGGTGAAGAACAAGAAGACAACCCCACTGAACCACCACCACGGAAAAGTGGGAGGTCTCGCAAGCTGCCTGTTTACCTGAAGGACTATACGTCTATGTGAAGTGAAGTGATGTGATGAGTGCAATCTACGGTGTAATGTAGTCTTTTATTTTGGCCTTTAGAAACTGAGGACAGTTAAAACCCAGCATGGCCGAGTGTTAAAATAACATGGTACAACAGTGCACCTTATTTTTCTTTGTGAATATGTTCCGACACCGCGGACGTGGAGGGGGAGACCGCAACTCCGACGGGGGGCCAGCTGTGTTTAGAACTCTGGCAAGGAGGGGTGCTCAGACAGGAGAGGAGGACAATCGTTTGCTGAGCATCTGCTGCCGCGGGGCCTCGACCACTTCCGCGGGCGCTGGGCATTGCCCGGCAAAGGAAAAGAAGAGACTTGGCTTCCAGGCACCGATGGAAGACGTTCGCGTCGGAAACCTTTCAATGTACTCTTTGTCATTGTTTTAACCTTATCTAACCGTAATAAAGTCTTTCTTTTATTCGTTACTTTAAAAACGGTGACTTCTTGGACCATCAAGTTAACAGATGCTCATCCAGATTGAAATAGACAGGAGTAGGGATTGAACCTAGGATCGCTGGGTTCCACGGAGCAAGCCTTCATTCCACATGTTCCGAGCTGCTGTGCTAAGTTAACAAACCCAGTCACCAATACCCCCAGATTTGGTCACATGATTGCAAATACTTAGAAACTTCCAAACATAGTATTCCCTGCTACATGCCTCTGCATACGAAAGATCAGCACAAAAAGTTACAAATGACTGAAATTCTCATCTACTGCCGAGATCGGTTATAACAAAGTCAACGGGAATTGGAAATCACTTCGCTAAATCCGTTTCTTCACCATATCTGGAATTCATAAAAGTAACACACAAAAAAGAGATACCACGGTCCGTCACGGGCACATGTTTATCGTACCTGCATAAAGCAGTCGAAATTCTTTGCTAGATTGGAGCTGCTTCTTGCAAACTGCGAGAAGATCCAATCGAGCAAATATCTTTCGAGCTGTGTACAAACCGTGTTGACAGCTGCGGAGGATGCCAGCGGTGGACTCCTTTTGTTACATTTATGCGGACTTTGTCCAGGATGGCACACTTTTGTTTCAAAGAAATTGCTTTCGTCTTCCCCGTCAGGGTGCCGGCGGTGCCGGGACTCTCCATCGTTGAGTAACAATGATTCGCCGAATTGGTGCTTGAGCGAAGTTACTTTTGCGCAGAGAGCGACCACACCGACCAGCGACGCCGACACCGAACACAAAGCAAACAAAGAAGCGCGCACGGCACCGATTTCTTGCTCAAGCTCATCTTTCAACGGTATAGAGAGCCCAGATTTGAGAGAGGGGGAAACTGCTTATCTGGGTCACGCGGTTTGTGGGCCGCATTTGCAAAACGAGCTGCAGCCTGCAAAGAGTCAGAACTCAAAAGCATTCACCATCTGCACACGCCTGTCCGCCTTCTGCCCAGTTTCCTACCCACGCTGCCTACGCACAACCAAATGTAGGCACACTTGCGCCAATCTGCCCAGGAGGCATCCGGCATTAAATTGCAGATGCTCTGCATGATTGGAGTTGCTCCCCTTCTTCAATCTAGGCTCTCTCTATCGTCTCTGTCGGTACGTTGTCGCTAGTGCTCCAAACGCCCCTATTGGCACTCCACAACGGCATCTCGATGTGCGATGCAGAGAAGCCCCTTCCCAGGTAAGGACCAGGGAGCAGACGACGATGCTGAAGCTGCCGCCGGCAACCTTTGCAGCATCGTCTGCAGCCTGTTCTGGGTGGCTGCTCGCCTGCAGCATCAAAGTACAAAGGTCAAAATTTTCCTTCGCTATATTTGCAGGAGCCGGTCAATTTCATTTGCTAAAAACAGACACAAATACATACATTAAAAAAAATAGCAATTGGGAATGGGAAATCGTGATTGCTTTTCTGTAGCCGCTTGTTTGTTATAACCGACTTCGTCATAACCGGTCTCGACAGTACAACAATTCCATAGATCTGCAGAGATGAATGAGCAGGCTATCTTATGTCATTCCTGTCAGCGTGAATGTGCCAGGTAACAAAAAGTACACACCGAAACGTCTTGCTCATTTAGCCGAGCACAGGCGACAAGACGTTCTGCCAAGACCCTGCACAGGCTTGCAGCTTCCTCATGGTCAGCAACAGAGCAGTCCTCCCTACGAGCAAGCAGAAACTATCTGTCCATTCTCGTGTCTCACCTTGGGGGATGACAAATTCAATAGGTCCCATCGTTTTTTTAGAGTGCAGCTCTTAGGCGCCCATTTCCGGCGTGAGCATCGGTGTCGCCGTCACCGTAACCATGCGCTGCATTATGGGAAACATCCCATAATGACGTCATGGGGGTCCTGCGCATTGCATTATGGGAAACGTCCCAAGATGCAACGTGCGGGTAGGAGGGAGGAGGATGAAGAGGAGGGGAGTGGAGTGGAGGAGGATGGGGAGAGGAGGAGGAGGGGGGATGCCAGCTACCTGTTGTGCAGGCAAGTGATATCACCATTCATAAATCACAGAGAGGCACGTATGAAAACATGCACTCGTTATCCAAGTGGCCATCTACAAGGGTATAGGCCTGTGCTGTACCCATCGATCTCTGTGGCACGTCAGACGAAGTTGGTAAATTGTGTGCCGCCAAGGTCAACAACGGCTTGCTTGTGGTAGCTCTGTGTATCTTGCCTACGGCACTCACCAAATATATTGTTGAAGACAAAGAACTTTATACCAGTCATGCAGGAAAACATCCCATTGGCCCCGAGGGATGTGCACTCGCTGTTCTGTTGTGCCAACACCGAGCAGTCTTCGACAGAGCCGAGAGCAAGTAGGATGACATAGGGAGTACCACATTCTTCGTCAAAGTGTTGACTCTGACACTGTCTTGTTCTCCTGCCTTGCTCCTGCTGTCCTTTTCCCTAGCACCAGCAGAACTTAGACAGGGTAGAGCTTCCAGTAAGAGAACTATATTTTCTTTCTCTGGACAAGGAGTGAGCGAGAATACCACAATAGTATACATATATATATCATTCCGAGATTGTTTAGTACGGTATACCGCAAAATCGAATTACAGTAAAACCTCGTTATAACAAAGTTGAAGGAGCGGTCGTAATTATTTCGTTATAACCATTAGTTTGTTATAGCCAATGTCCATTTCTTCCCACTATTAGCAAGCAAGGGGAATTATGATTCCTTTGTTATATCCATTAGTTTGTTATATCCCATTTTGTTATAACGAGGTTTTACTGTACCTCAAGAGTGGAGGAAAAGCAGGGGAGGAGATGAAAAAAAGTGGGTATGGATAAGGAGGAGGGGCATACCCTCCCCTCCATACCCTCTCCTCCTCCTCCTCAAGAGCTGCACTTCAATTCGGCGTTACAGGAAATTGTAAACGTCTTTCATTTTTTGTTTTTTTGATAGGACTGCCTAAAAAAGACCAGCACCTTGAGAAAATGTTGAAGGTCACCCTTGCAAACTGAGAGACGAACCAAGGACTCGTTTCTTTTCTCAGAAGGTCTCGGAACTTGCACACCACACCTAGATGCACCAAGCACCTGCAGATAACATGTCAAGCCGTGTGTGTTAATAAGAATAATATGATTTGTTTCTATTACAAGTAAATAGTGGGGACCAAAAAACAAAGCTGCATTAGAAGGCTTGACATGCCTAGGGCCCCACACATCCTATGGCCAGCAGCACAACGGGCAAGTTCATACAAAGTAAACATAATTAACTTAATCATTCAGTACTCCGAAGACGAAAAATAAAAAAAGACAGAAGAAAGCAACAAGAATCTGGATTACAAACAAGTTGAACAATATAGTTCAATAATCAAAACATTTTATCATAAATGAAGAGACATGCTTAATGCTACGTATGTAACTTCCAAAATTCGTGGTGTCCATATGAATATATGAGAATATAAGACATTTAAAGATCTTGGGATTAGACAGGTCGGCAGGATTCGGTCAATAATTAACTGACACCGATTGCTGAGAATACTGATTTGATCAACCAAGTTGATCAAAACAATATTTGACAAACTATGTTCTGAGTTCTAGAGAAATGTTACCGACTAGCAGCACTGTGTTCTCAAGATCGGTAAAAAGCATGGAGGTGGTCTTTGTGGCAGTCGTGCAGTATTGGGTGAACCTAATGTCCGTACATAATCTGCACAGAAACATTTATCTTTCTGTGATAGCAAGAAGCTACATACTTAAAATAACTGTTCTGGTATCTATGGGGACAAACCAGACAAGTTATATACACTGTCACCAGCAACACCTAGAGAGGTTTTAGAAGTCCCGTCAAAAGCAGCATGGAACATTGTAAAGGTTGATAGTGATGATCTATCCCCATGTGGTATCTGATGTCTGTTGCCTCCCACAGATGAAATTTAAAGGTACTCCCACTCCCATATTTGGGACAAAGCTTCATAGTAAGTGAGTTGACCGACACATAACTAAAAATAGCCAATCAAAACACTGGGGTAAGCACAAAACATTGTTGTGCAACCTGTTATTCACAGATGAACATTAATCCTTCTTCCACACCCATTAGTATTTTGATGATAGCATTAAGTTGTACAAGATAACTGTGAAATACTAGTTAACTTGGCATTTGAAAAACAGGATCTTGCATTGCATGACTGATTATTTTCTTATCACACTATCCCTGTACGTTAAATTAATCCCTTCTTTAAAAGAACAGGCTCTACTTATATGCAAATTTAGTCTGAGCAGTCTTGACTAAAATCTTAATGCTACAAGATACTTTTTTTATTGCTTGAAAATCATTCACACTAAATTCTTTATTATTAGATAACCAACAAAATCATGCCAATATGAGAAAAGCTACAATTAAGTTTACAACAAGATAAACTCTGCAAGACACCATGATGAATTTAACCCAAGTCTGGGGCCGAAAGAAAAAGAAATGTTTCCGTCCGTTTCTTTTTCTAACACTATAAAATAAAAAAAAATAAAAAAATAAAATCTTTCTACTGACCAGTTTTGGGTTTGATTTCATCATTTATAAACTTTCACCAGCTCACCAGCACAATGACTGTATTTTCCGCAAGACAGTTGAGGCTTATTCGGAACATGCAGAGCACTAAAAACATCACTACTGCACGAATTAACATTATTTTAAACCAGTCGCAAGGTTGGCACTTACTCTACATCAGCTGAGGGAGAGCGGGTGTACGCTTGAAGTGCAAACAGGCATGATTCCAGAAGCTGGTTGTGAGGAGTCTACAAAAAAATAAAAGAGCTGGCATACCCAAGCAATGTGAAGAAGGTGCAAATGCAACTAGGCATGTACTCAATTAATTCTTCTCTCCAACTGGGCGTGGCATGTGTCAGTCGAGATTCCTGGCACGACCACCCTGATACGCCAAGCGCATGGGCCAGATTGTTTGTTGTTTGTGGTGGAACAACCACCGAGCTCCAAAGCTCTACGTCGTGGGGTGGCAGTGTACGCCCCTATAAATGACACGCACTGTACCCAGTGGCGTAGCTAGGCCATCTGGCGCCCAGGGCCCTTATGTCTTTCGTAAACACCCCGCCCCCCCCCCCCCCCCCCCCCCCCCCCGGTCCCCCTCCCTCCCTTTACTTCCCGGGATCGCAACCAAGCAGTAATGTGGGAAGGGAAGGGCGCAGGGGTTTGCCGGGTGCTGCCAGAGGTGGCACCCCCCCACGTGACTGGGACGCCTGGTATCCGTGGCCCAGGGCCCCCCGGTTGCTTTGCCAACTGACTGTACCATATGTAAGAGAAAACACTGGGTTGTTGTTCATTTGGCTTTCAGCATCACAAATATTATAATTAGTTTGCCATTTAATATGAGGATTAGGTAAAAAAATGTCTTCAATATATAGCGTTAAAACTTTGCCTCCCCTAGCATATATCATCCCCAATACACCTTGTATCTCCAATGCTCGCTGCTAGTCCCCTGCCAATTGTGGTCCAGGAAGCATAATTTTTTGTTACTTTAGAGGGTGGACAAAGCATGCACCAATTGTAAAAACAAACATTGTAAAATATTATCTAGGTTTTTTAAACTAGTATTATAAGTGACATTTTCAGAGAATGTTATATACAAACATGTAGTATTTTCAATCCAGTCGAGTGGAACTGGTACTCATTTGTCCTAATTCAATGTACTTGATGTCTTTTTTGCTTTTGGATTCTTTTTTAATGCAAAAGCATTGACCGTCCCATGGAGCGAAGAAGGCGTTGTCTTCGAGTCGTAGGTCCAAGGAACGCCACCCCACAGAGAAAAGCCCTCTTCCTGGTGCTGCGGCCCGCGCACCAATAAAAGGGAGAGGGAGGTGCGCACGGCTGCCGCTCTCTCCCTTTTCTTAGGATATGTGTCAGGTGTGGCCGGAGGGGAGGGTGGGGGGGAGAGCGGGAAATTCCCCCTCCCTCTCCCTGTGCACTACTGTATGACGTGTTCTACGCTCTGCTTTCAGCCATGTCGTGCCGCCCGGCCGACCTTTGTGGAGGACAGCGGGGTGTGCTGCTTGTAGGAATGCGCTGTGTGTATGAATGCTTTTGCATTCCTACACCGTAAGCAGTCTTAACTGCCCTCCTATAATTTTAAGGCCCTTATCTATATTCTTTAAGAAAATGATACAGCTCTCCAGAAGCCAACCCTGGAGGACTATTTTCTGGCAGGGAAGAGTAACCTCTTAATGTTGCAAAATCATTTGGTAGCTAACGCCTCTAATTAGAGTGAAGGATAAATAGGATATAATTATGGCAAAAAGAAGCCAGAGATGTTCCCCTGAGGCGTACGATTCAAACAGAACTGAATAGAACTGACGAATAAAAGTTCTCGACTTTGCACAAAGGTTACCGTATTTGCACGAATATAACGCGAGTTTTTTTCCGAAATTACGTGCTCCAAAACGCACCTCGCGTTATATTCGGAATCGAGTTCAGCCACGAGGCGCGCGAGTCTGGAGAAAGCCAGAGGAGAAAGTCATCCCTCCGGCTCAATGCAAAAGATCCAATGGGAAAAGAAGTGGGGGTGTGGAGGGCCATTTTCTAGCCATTGGGCCACGTGAAGGGGCGAATAGAAAACATAAAAAAGCATTTTTATCGCTTTTGTGTTTTTACATCGCGCGCACGCTGCACGCGCGCGCGCCATGCGGGAATGCGGGCACCGGCCAATTCGAGCCAAGCCAAGCCGGGCCAAGTCAAATCAACACAAGCCAAGCCAAGACCACCGACCGCGTTTACGCAATCGTGCAACACGAGGCATTTGTTTACGAAGAGGGACCAGAACAAGAAGTGTGATCGTGTATCGGGTTCAGCAGTCTTTTTTCTGCCAGCGCATTGTTTAGTTTCTGCTCCAGAGTGGTCTGGTGTTTGTGTGTTGGTGCTTCTGCTTCCGCGCCTTGTTTGGATTGTGGGCTGCCGAGGAGCTCCCACGGAAGAAAAAAGAACTACCAGACAAGCAGGTGCCGTGCTGCTGCATACCTGCGTAGTCGCCAAGTGGATTGTAAACGGAAGGACCTGAGCAGTGAGGATGAGTGCAGTCAAAACATAAACAGATATTTCTTCCATTTCCATTGACTTTTCACTTCTGCTATGCCCCCAAGTGCGAGAAATTGACGCGGCATCGGTTCGCGTTATAATAGTAATAATATTTTTTTTCTTTTTGGGGGCATCAAAAACTGCCCTCGCGTTATATTCGTGGTCGCGTTATATTCGTGCAAATACGGTATATACCTCAAGCGTCTTCACCAGAGCATAGCAGATCCCTTGTGCAGTCAACCATGTGCAGCACTGATCACAGTCCGAAGCCATGTTGCCTAGCGCCCATGTACATTGGTCCTGAAGAAGCACAAGAGCAATTTATTTAAAAGAAGCTCCGGTCAGAAATAAAAATAAAAAGCTTCAAAGACATGCAAAGGGTGAGGCACGTGGGCCGGTGCAACGAGCCTGAACACCCACAGGCAGGGTGGGAAACATTTTTTTTAAGCAATGAAATTCAATTCAATTTATTTAAATCAGATTTGTTTGATTTACATCAGATTTATTTGCTTTAAATCATTGTAGCCAAAGAAAAATAATTAATTATCATTAAATGTATTTTTTAAACATGGTAGATGGATTGGCCAATTCATTCAAATAATGAAAAACAATTTGTACAAAAGAATTACTGTACATTTTTAAGTACACTCCTAGTGACAACTTTTTATTGATGTAAATCCAGCCGTACTTGAACAAATGCAGCTTAATTTTTTAGTTAGTAAAAAAAACTTTTTTTGCATGTTTTCTGCTTATATTTGCTCGCGATACGGCATAATCTTGTTTTCATTTCTTTCTTCTGCGTTATGAATTGCCTGCCATAAAACACCCCTTAACTGATAACGAAGCACAAGGTAGAAAGAAAGCTCAACAATCTGATTGCTCAAAAGAGCACTGCTTTTTGCTCATGTTCAGCCTGCTACAATCTTTCTTGCTAGTTGATTATGTGAATTAAATACAAAACAATTGCAGAAACATTTTTTTCAAGTAAACGACACACTCTAAGTAAAAAACTTTTAGCCTTTCCACTCTGGTGAAGAGGGAAGACCAGCAAAGCTGTACTATGCTGGGAATGAAGTAATGGCCGACCGCAAGTTGGCAAGCCAGAGTGGAAAGGCTGGAAAGGTTGCCGCCATCTATGAACGACGGCGGCAACCAGATAACCAGCAAGCCGGTTGTTTAGTTGCCGCCGTCACTAATAGATGGCGGTAGCTGTCCAGAATTTGTGTCGAGATTTTTTTATGGACACAATACTGGAGAAACTAACCCATAACAGCTCCGCTGTAAAAATATTTTTGGAATTATTGTTGAATAAAATGTTTGATTTAAAGGGATGGTGAACCAATCTTTGGATTTCATAAAAACAATGCTGGAGATGTAGGCGGGACGCTACAATCCCTACAACACTACTAGTAAGGCGATATCTCAAGTGGAGGGCCGTATTTTTGGAAAAAGAAGTCTAGATTGAACCAGGCCGACGAGGCGCATGACGTCAAGATACCTAGTTTCCTCCCCTCTTCGCTTCGCTCCCTCAAGGCCGCGAGGCGGAGAAGACGCGAGGCCGTTCCCTCTCCTCCTCGGAGAAACATGACGTCAACACTCCTGCCAAATGCGCCTCTTTTTTCGAAAAATACGGCCATCCGTTTGAGATATCGCTGTATGAGTGATGTTTTGGTGTTTGTAGCACCCCGTTGCACGCTTTTGCCGCGTGTTTTGGGGAACCCAGATTTCGGTTCAGCATCCCTTTAAGTCATCACAGTAAAAGGGGTGTGATTTATGTCACGATTTGTAGCATAATTTAAGTCACAATTTAACTCGTCTTGATTTTTATTTTCCCCCATGTCCACAAGGTAGGGCACTCTTTTCTGCATTTTTATCGCACTTAACACTAGCGTATAATACTCCTTACAAAGTGGACGATCAACTGAGGCCTACAGCCTCGTTTAAAAAGGCAGAAGAGGAAATGCTTATCTAGGGAAATATTCTGTTTAAGTATTATTTGGAAAATGGTAAAGGAAACATATTTTGAAGGAAATTCCTGCCGAGAATAGACTGACTGTAATGGGGAGGAGATTGAGGAGTGGCGCACCCTAGCGGCTGCCTTGAGAACTAACGCTGTGTGGCAAACAAACCCTTCAACCGCAGTCACTGGCACATTCGCTGCCATGGTAGACGGCGATGCGAGGCCCGCGAAAGATGTGTAACACTATTTTTTTCTCCTAAACGCATCTAGATAGAAGTAATCTAGTCCCCCTCTTGCATTCAATGTCATCGAAGTCCTCTTGGAAGGCAAAACAAGAGCATGTGTGGTCGCGCGCGGGAGTGCCAAGCCAGCCACGTCGTGTCGGCCACGCGTGCTGGATCATGCATGGCTAGCGCAGCGTCCGTGTTTTTCTTAATGATTCCCAAAACACGCACTTCACTTTTCAGTTACCGTGTCTCTTGTGACAATCATGGACGAGAATGGCCAGAGCAAGCGGTGCATCGTTGAAGGAGAGGACGTGCTCAACTGCGATCATGTCATAGAGTGCAGCGTTGCACCAGAGCCGATGGTGGACAGTGTCCACAACATTGTGTATGTGTTGGAGTCCTCCGCTCTGCATATGCCCGGTTCAAAAGCATGCTTCGAGCACTGTGGTATGCAGCAAGTGCGCACCATTTTGCTACATACAAATATGTAAGGAGCACGAGAATGATGCGGCGTACGCTAGGCGAATGCTAGTGTCAGAGTTGTTTGCCACACAGCAATTGCCCGAGCTGCTGCTGATGATAATGAAACTGCGCCCCCTATAGACCTTTGCAAAAAGAGTGCTCTGGCTGCCGCTGTTTTTTTTGACTTGAGCTACCCCTATTGGCCAGAAATTTCTGCCACCCGCCTCAGCTGTGGAAACCCGGTCAGCACGACTGCTCACCTGCATTGTGCATTCAGAGTTCGCTGGCTTTTCTTTAAGGTTTTTACTTTATCTATGTGTTCAGGATGCTTACCCTTTTTGTGTTACTTTCTATCGTAAGAACCAGGGAATACCAAAGCTCGTAGCCTGCTCGGTCTTTGCAGGAAACGAACGAAGAGAGCGAACGTCAAGCAGCCCGTGACGCGGGCTGCTTGACGTTCGCTCTCTTCGTTTATTTCCATTGATTTAACCCCGAAAAGCCTTCACAGCTATGTTCCCGGTCTTCGCGAAAAATAGCTGATAGGGTCAGGTTCGAGGTGTGGGGACAAGAGAAACACATTCATTCATTAGCCTTGGTGCTGTGCAAAAAAAAAAAAAAGCAGCTCTCTTTAAAACGTGCCTTAAAACAAGCTGGATTCCGTCAAATCGTCATGAAGTGACATCGCCAACACTGTATACTAGGTATGCTGTGTTATTTGAGAACTACTCAAACCCTGTTCTGATAAAGCACCACTGTGGGGTACATACTATATATGTTGTTCGATTGATAAGACTCGTTGAATTTCACGTTGTGAGCGGGGAATACCCATGCATCCTGGCTATCCTGGTGGTCAAATATTTACGATAGTTAAGACCTTTTTTAGATTGACACAGGTGAGTGTTGGTGTTGTAAAAAAATCAACATAAAATGCAACCAACATTCCAGTTGCATTTGTTCTGTCGTGCATAGACTTACCAAAAATAGCTTTCACTTGTTTGGTTTCATTCCCAAAAATAGTACAATGCTTTCTTAAAAACCTCGAGAAATTCTATTCGCCATAGAACACAATATTTTTTTAGAAAAATGCGGCAATTTAGGTGTTGCCAGCATCTGGAATTGTACCTATGCAGGCTGCCACAGCCCATTAATAAGAAAACCCACAACACAGCGCAGTCGGGCAACACTGACATACACTCTCAAAACCAGGGACGTGCGCTGTAAATTGGTTCGTTTGAGACTGCCACTGGAGAAGTCTATAGTTCAATCTCCTTGCCAATAGCATGGCAAGGCGTCCCTATCAAAACGCCGAAGATAAAGAGGCTGAATTATAAAAAGGCCATACGTCAGAACGCAAAAAAATTAAAATGCCAAAAAAATGAAATGTTAAAAAATCAAAACATTAGAAAGAATAAACAATGGGATGGACAAGACGTTCCTTCGGTTATTCTTTCTCATGTTTTAATCGCTTTCAAAGCGCTCACCATAACTTTAGTCGAAAAATCAAAGTGCCGAAAACTCAAAACGCCAAAGACTACAAAAGGTGTAAAGAAACCACTTAAGCGTCCCCCGGCTCATCACACCTCGAAAAGACAGCAATCTACAGTGGAAGACAACGAAAATCAATAAACAAGGAATCACTGTGCTATGCTACAAGATATACAGAAATAGAGTTTTCCTTCTTTAAAACTTGAAACATGTGAAGCAAAGCTACGAGGTGTGATCAAAAAGTTCTGGGGCTGAGTTTGTAGCGCAAAAAGAAAGGGCAGCAGTTGAAGAAAGGGAACTTCGTGTCTCGTTATATTAAAGGGCGCCGCTCTGTGAACGTTTGTATCTGTGCTGAAATCGCCAATGCACGGGCGCAATGGCAATTTCACAATAAACTGCAAACCAGAACGAGAGCGAACATCAATTATGCATCAAACTTGGCAAGTATAAAATAGAAACCTTTGAAATGATTCAGCATGCTTGCATCAAAAGGCAGTTCATTTTGCAAATTGTTTTAAGCGGCACTCATGCTTCAGGAACGGCAGAACATCGCTGGAAGACGAAGAGCAGTGAGGCAACCTTATCCGAACTCTCCTTGACTTCAGTGACATCTGTCATTCTTGAGTTGCGAGTGCCACTCAAAACACCCCCCCACACCTCACTGCTTCTTGACATGAGCCTTCTAAATAATTTCAGAGGTCTGTTTTAGATCTGTCGAGTTTGACGTAAAAGTGATGTTCGCTTTAGTTTGCAGTCTATGGAAAGATTGCCCTTATGCTCATGCGTATGGTCAAACAAACTTGTGTAGCGCAGCTCCAAATGTTCATTGAGAGATGCCCTTTGGTATAACAAGACACAACGGTCTCTTCTTTCAACTGCTGTGCACGCATCACTGTGCTGCTTTCTCTTTTTACACAACAAAATCAGTCCCGGAACTTTTTGACCACACCTCGCATACTATTCAGGAATAACTTTTCATGGCTATTGGAAAAGAGGATGAAAGCATGTGCACATGTGCAGCTTGCACAACCTCTCCCCTAACTTTGATTACATTGACAAGAAAATTTATCTCCTAGCATAGCTAGGTGATGACAGAGTAATACCAGCATTTTCATGTTTCGGCATTTTGATGTTCTGATGTTTTTACTTTTTAAGTATTTGAATTTTCCACTTCTTGAATTTTTGGCTTTTTAAATTTCCGGTGTTATTAATTTTGGCATCCTAATAAGACGGCATTTTTGATTTTCAGCATTTTGAATGGCTTCCCACGGCAAGCAGCTCTGCTCACACAAGTAAATGATCAAATACCAGCTACCTCATAAACCTTCATACTTAAGAGGTTTCCATAACAATCTTTTTTTTTTCCAGTGTTGTACTAATATATTTTACCATTCAAATTAATGAAAAATGTAAAAGTACTGTTTGCTCAGAGTTAAAATGTACCACAACACCATAATAACAACCAAAATTCCTAGCACAAGAAATAAACTTTCCTCAACGAAACAGCTCAAAATAGCTTTTGGTGCCCTCCAAAGTCAAGTCAAGAAGTTTACTTGTAGAAATGGATTGTAGCCATTCAGGAAGGTGATCAAGTAGGGTGCCACTGCTCTGACAGCCCTGAAGGTGGCCTTGTGATTTCCACATGACAGGTTAGTCACGCAGGCAATCGCTTCCAACTGGCGGCAAGGATCGTTTGAGGACACCACATTTGTCAGAGCTTCCATGGCATTCTGGTTTCTGGAGGTAAACGAAAAGCATCTCAAACTGTACGTGCAGAAGCTTCAAAGTTTTTAGACAATAAGTATACAGTATAGACCACTTACAACATAACCGCTTATAGTGCAGGACCGGGTATAACGCAGCTTTTTTAAACCACCGGTTCGCCTCCCATAGAACTCCATGTAATTACATACCGCTTAAAATGCAGGAGCGCGAAGGGAAATACCGGTTATAGTGCGGTTTCTGGAACAGCGCACCGACAGCGCTGACCGACCAGCGCAGCGAGCACGCTTCCCTGTGCGACTCTAGATAACGGCGCGAGCCTGGCTAGCCGCAAGCGGCACTCGCGGGGCAAGGAGGTTGCTCGAAGGAGCGGGGAGAAGCAAAGAGAGGGGCTTCAGTTGCCATAGCGATGGAGGGACGCATGCACATGTCTTTCATGTGCGTGCGTCCCTCCGCTGCGTTGGAAACAACCGCAACGACAGACCAATCGCAGGCCGAGGAGAAGTGTGCGTGCGCGTTGCATGCCGGTCGCGGGCCGGTCGCGGGCCGGCTTCATCTATCCGCAAACATGGCGTCGGTTGTGATCGTCGACGTAGATGGCGTGGTGGAAGCTCATTGTTCCGCGTAAAAGCGCTATCCTTGACTGTCAATTTTCGTTGTGTGTCGCTATGATAACCCAGCTTGTACTAGAAGGGAAGATCCCCCTACTCGTGCGGCGATGTCGTGGCGGCACTCTCAAGACGGCAGAAACGCCAGTGTCATCGTGTTTGTTTACTTTGACTACAGTGGTGCTTTCTAAGCATTTGTGTTTTCGAACATCGCCCGGATTTCTTATTTGGAGCATTTCATGCCCGTGCTAAAGTTGAAGGTATTACTGGCGCGTACCGTATGAAGGATGCGAATTTTTACGCGTTTTCGTCTCTGGAGAAAAGTGATCAGGGTTACCAATACTGAACGCTCACAACGTCCGTCCGCAACCCGCGACGCCGTTAAAAGGCTGCGCCAGGCAAAAGCCGCTCATTTCTTTCAAAATGTGTGACACACTTGAGAGAGAAGTGTACTACTCTGGTGAAATAAAGACTTTCCTCAAACTAAGCTTTATTTTTCATCTAACATAAAATAAATTCTTTTACAAAGGTAAGCTGTCTCATGGCATGTATTTTGGCCTGAAAAATTGATGTTTTGGTTATAACGCGGTACCGCTTATAGTGCGGATTTTCGCAACTCCCGCGACATACGATATATGCGGTTTACACTGTACCAGGTACAACTTAAAGGGGCGGTGCAACGATTTTCGGACTTCCGTCAAAGATTTCTGGAAGTTGCCCCCTGACATTTGTGAAGTAAAGAACAGAAAACCGATTTCGCCTGCGTGTCCTAGTTCTTGCGTAAAAAAAAGATAAAGATTGGCATTTCGGGCACTTCTCAACTCACTCCCAGCCTTTAGGGTCACACCTGGTCGCACTCCCAGTGACGTCATTCGGAGTGCCGTGTAGCTTCCCGTGTGCTATCTCGGAGGACGCTTCCCCTCCCTCTCTCTGCGTACATTAGCGGGCGCTATGCTGCAGCTTAGAGCCGAGCGAGGTCACGTAATCTTTCCGCCGTAGTTCCTTCGGCTGCCACTTGGGGCTGCAGGTGGGGGAAAAAGCTCGGCTTTTGCTTTGCGATTATGCAGCGGAATCGCGACATTTTTAATGAAGGAAGTGTTTTCTCTATCCTCTGGGACACGATAAACAACGTAAAAATGACGAGATGCAAATTGTTTTAATCATAAAATCGTTGCACCGCCCCTTTAATGGCACGCACGTCAGCAAGCAAGGTTTTCAGGAGGTGTTTGCGATTAAATTGCAAACACTCTACATGCTCTCAGCAGCTTGCTCTCTTAGACCTAGTCTGTTTATCAAACTTCATTGCCGAGTAGACATGGCTTGTGCTGTCTTTTCTGATTTCCTCACAGTTTGCCTACCACACTTGAACTCAAACATGTACTTACGCATAGAAGGCACTTATGAAGTCGTCTCCCATAGCGAGTCCAGCCTTCAACCTTCGGAGAAGCTGCTTATTCTTCCGCCAAGACTTCAACTCTGCCACGAGGCCTGAAAACTGAAATATGCCCATGTTTTAGTAGTAGTCAATCTATGCATGAACTCTGCCACAGGGCCTGAAAAGTAAAATGTGCCTCTGTTTCAATAGTGGGAAATTTATGTGTGAAGGCATCAACTGCCATTGCTTCAGCCAAATAGTGTTCTCATAAACACTCTCTTAGCTTTCTCTTTGCCTTTAACAAAAGATGAAAATCTGTGCAATACATCAGGCCTCCATATGCAACTGCTTCGTAGCATGTCAAAATGAAAGGCTGAAAATGTTATTTGCTAACCATATTTATTTGTTTTTAATTAACAGATAATGATTCTTGCGGCTGAAAGCAGTGCCACAACAACCTGAACAAAGTGCTGGCTATAAAAGTGTGGTCCCTTGCAAGGATAACTGAAAAGAAGGTAAATGTCAGCTCTGCTCACTCACTAGTGCCTTTCTTTAAAAAGAGACATAACTGATACCATGTGCCATTTAATATGCTAAGTGCCACACAAACTGGGAATGATGTGCCTTATTTCAATGTCCCTCCAGGATGCAAATCTCTTAAATAACGAGTTTGCTTGCTCTGAACGTCATACTCTATGATGTCAGCAAGCTCCCCCCCCCCCCCCCCCCCAAAAAAAAATAAAAGGTGCCTCAGTTGATTTAATATAAAGTAGTGATGGACCAAACTTTTGCCGAATCTTAAGATTCGGCAAAGCAGAAGTTTTGCCAAAGTTTTGCTAAACTTTTCTAAAGATTCGGCAAAAATACATTGTTGCCAAACTTAAAAGATTATTATTATTTTTCTTTTACTGGCAAAAAACGTTTTTCGGTTTTGTTTTTTAAATTTAAATGCAACATATAATGCATATTGACACAGTTGTTACCAACTGTGTAAATAGTTGGTAACAACTGTGTTGTTACCAACTATTGACTATAGAGAGAGCATTGAAACCTTTGGGGGCGGTTTTATCGTTGTGCCATTCTAGTATGTTGTTGCTAAATGAATGATGTCCTGTTCCCATCCTCGTCCTCGCTGTTTTATACTTTCAAGTCTCGTATTGTTACCAAATAAGGCAATATTCTATAAAACAGCTGAATTCGTGTAATTTTTGTGTGTTTACTGGCAATTTTACAGTAATGTGTTACAACCAGGTTGGGACTAGTCAAGATACGCAAGTTTCAGTTTGGAGGCCTCATCAGCACAAGCGTGCAAGTGTTTACATTGTTAAAATAAAGGCAGTTACACTGAGTTTTCACTCTCTCTGCGAGTCACCATTTCGTGCGCAAAAATGAATGCAACGGCTGCTGAGCTTCCACCAGAAGAGTTAACAATATTGTTGTAAGTATGCAAGCTTTTCGATTTGAGTCACTTGACGCCAGCTTTGCAAGAAAGTGCGTGTCCCATGTTTGCAACGTCTCCTTCTTAGCTTTTAAAATGTCAGTGTCTGATGTTAGTACACATGCACAGGTTTAGGAAAATGGGAAGAGTTGAATGTCGGATGTGCAACGTCAAGCATGATAGTTCTGTGTTTAGTGTTATGTGGATAGATGAAAATTGCAAAATAATGCTAATTAAAGCAATATTATTTTGTTTTGGCACAAACTACATGGGAGCTGAAAATTGGATTACTATAATTGCAAGGAGTGTTTTAAAACACTTCTCAGTCAACGTTGCAACTACCTTGTTGCATCACTGGAAAGATCATATGAAAATCACGTTACCCAGAATGTACCGAATCATTTGTCACTTGCACAGTGGACTGCGTCAATTCCTGGTCAAACTTCTGTTCTTGAGGCAGAAAACATTGGAGAGAACCACAGCCACAAAGGCTGATAAACAAAAAGTTACCATGTACTCCGCACCTTGTCGTAACCGCTGGTAGTAGTACTGTTTATGATGGCAACTGCACGACCGCACGGCGTACCTTTGCAATCCAAGGCCCTGTCGTATTCCCGCGCATGCGCAGACGTTTCATGAACTTTAGCCAAATCTTTGCAAAGCTTTCCTTCAAAAGTTTGGCCTGTGCCGAACTTTGCCAAATCTGAACTTTGGCAGATTTGGTCCATCATTAGTATAAAGTCAGTGATTAACGTCGGGGGGGTCTCAGACCCCTTGCCGGTCTTGAAAGGGGGGGGAGGGAGGGGCAATCCATCTTGTATTCAGAAACGTTAGGATTTCCCTATTCAAAATCTTAAACAAAATGTAAGGGCGCAAACGAGCTGGTGTACATTGCACATGGTTGAAAAAAACCCGAGACTGTGGGTAAATGACACAACACTAAAAAGTATCTTTTTAGACTTTTTAGTGTTGTGTCGTTTACCCGCAGTCTTGGGTTTTTTTCAACCATGTCAAAATCTTGTTGAGCAGCTATCTCCAGAGAGAGAAAAACAGTGTTCTGAGTAGCCATGTTGATTTCGTGAGAAACAAAATGGCGGGTATTTCAGGGACACTATAAATTCTTGACGATAAATCAATCAAAATCCACGTTGCTGGCCGGCTTCGTTCCCCAAGAAACATGTCGGGTTACGGATACGTTTTAATCAAGTCAGTTTTTTGTGCATCTAATATGAGCCCCCCTTGCCAGAAACCGCAGACAGACACCCTCCGCAACATATGGGAGGCTTTAAACACTGTAAAGAGTGCTTTCTACGGTGTTTACGACAAAGTAGTGTCTGAGGTGGCATTTTTTACACAAATAAGGCCAACCGTTCGCGTGTCTACGCTCAAGACGTTCAAGCAACGATTATTAACGGACTAAAAATAGAGTTGGCTCCTCACCTCATCCACAGTAATTTCTTCCCATTCGTGGGCCGACGAGACGTCAACTCTCTTGTCGTTTACCAGCTTCCACCTCGATTCTCTCCGAGTGACTGCGGGACAACATTTCATAGAATGAGCAGCGAACTTGCTCAACGCATGCGAGTATGAAAAAAAATTAGAGCAATAATTTTGATATGAGTAAAGCTATACGCACTCCGGAGTGCGCTTCGCGCGGAAATGGCTATACGCACCCCTCCGAGAGATCATGCCGCTCGGGCCACCCTTTTCGAACGGCGCGTGAATCACTGGGGCGCTCGTTAACACAGACCCCCGCCTGCGTTCACGCCGCTTCGCGGCGACAGTATCGGCTGCTAATTACAAAGCGTAACCAGTACACGCCGCTTCGCGGCGTCCAGCCGGCAATCCAAGCCCCGCTGTCCCCGATCGCACCTCCGGAAAGGGAGTCCGCTACCATTTAGTTCTGCAAAGTTTCTCGACAACATTCGATTTTTTTTTTTTTTTTACTGTTCATCGAAAAAAAGGAAATATCGTAAATATCGCCAAATGCCTCGACAAAACAAAATGTCTGAGAAAAAAAAAAAAAAAAAGTTGGCCCACCGCGGATCGAACCCGCGTCCACTTGTGTATGAAACGGACATCCTAACCCCTATGCCATGGCACCTTTTTTTTTTTTTTTTTTTTTTTTTTAACACATTTATTTACATATTATTTACAGATGATTTCCACTCGCAGGTGGTTTGCACAACAGTTGAACAGATAGACTTACAAAGCAGAACGAACTTGACCGTCACTGGCCCGAGCAAAAAACAGAGGAAAGATACGTTATATGGGCATGGGCATGACGTATTTACAACACAACAGGGCGCCCCTGCGCAGCGCGCCCCTCACTCAGCTTCCCCGCACTGGTTCTCGCAAGGTAGCCGCCAAACCCCACCACGCTGAGGCCGGTGCCTACGGCGGATACCCCCGGCCTCCAGCTGTCTTTCCACGCACCGCCACTCGTCGGTCGCTGTGCTTGTCCCCCTGTCAATCAGTGATATCACCCAGTCCAGCTTGGCCACGAAGTAGTCCCAGGTTGGGCGTGCGTCTATGTGGCATTGCACCATCGCAGTGCGCGATTGCCAGATGGCGTGCAGTCCTAGTAGCGCCAACACATAGGTCACCTCCGCCGTCTCCCTGCCGCCTAGAGCCAGATACTTGAGGTTAACCCACTCTACGTCGAAAGCCGTTCTTAGGTTGAAAATCGTCCTCATCTCGTCCCAGAACAGGTAGGCGTTCGAGCACTCGACGAGGACGTGTGGGATGGTCTCGGTGGCACCGCAGAGGTCGCAGTTGAGCGACCAGGGCACAAAAATCCCCCTCCGGTGCAGCCATGTTTTGACTGGAAGCACCTCCAGATGCATGCGCACAAAAAAGTCCTTGCTGGCCGCAGAGACAGGGAGACGGCGCACGAGCTTGAAAAGTCCTGCTGTGCCGTCGGGTACTGGCGGCGGCCTATACAAAGGTGATGGAAAGGTCACAGAAACTGTGTCCCAGTAGAGTTTTCTTTTGCCGACGGTCGCCAAATAGTCCCAGGAGAACCGAGCCAGGAAGAACTCGATGGAGGCCGCTATTTCGCTGTAAAAGCGCAATGCGGCTGCCTTCGCTGTGCGGCCACTGGTGGTCACCATCCATCTTCCCAGGTAAGGGAAGCCGAGGTGGTGTAGCGCACTCAGGAGAACGGGGTCCTTTGCGTCCCGGAAGAGGAGAAAACGATGTACATGTAGCTTGAGCACGATGTTTACCAGGCCAAGACCTCCGCCCTCCTGGTGTAGAAAGAGGTGCTCCCGCCGTGTCCGTTCCATGGATGATTTCCAGACAAAGACGGCCCAGCTTCTGTGTATCCTCTTGGCCGTCACTCCAGGGCAGCATACGGCCTGCGCCCTGTAGAGAACGGCTGGGTATATGACAGCGTTGCATACGTAGGCACGGTTGAAAAAGGAGAGATGTCTGCACTGCCAGGGTGAGAGCTTGGATGCTACCGAGTTGGCAGCCTTTTTCCATACTGTGGAGGAAGGTCCCTGTGGGTCAATAGGAACACCGAGATAGTTTCCGACTGACGTGGTCCAGCCAATCCCTGCGAAGAGCTTTGGCGTTGTTGCCCATCCCCCAAGCCACGCTCCCACCGACTTTTCCCTGTTTATCTCCGCGCCTGCTGCGACGGTGAAATTCTCCACATGCCGCAAGATGGTCTCCACCTGTCTCTTGGAAGAGCAAACGAAGGACACGTCATCCGCAAAGGCTAAAACGCGGACATTCTCGTTTCCTAGTTGTAGTCCCGTGATAGTTTGGTCTTCATTGATCGCGCGACATAGTGGCTCAAGCTGCAGCGCGAAGAGAATTGGCGAAAGGGGGCATCCCTGATGGACCGACCTCCCTATGCGGATGGGCGCTCCCCTGTCTCCGTTGATGAGTAGGCGTGTGCTGATGTCGCGGTAGCAGAGGGCTATCCACCCCCGCAGCTCCTCCCCCACACCGAAGTGTTTGAGTGCTGCACGGAGAAATTTATGAGACACCCTGTCAAACGCTTGACGCAGGTCCAGCTGAATCACAGCGAGAGGCTCGTGACCCACAGCGGTCGCCTCGCAGACGGAGCGCATGGCGTGCAGGTTCCGCGCTATCGATCGGCCACGGATCCCGTAGCTCTGATGGGGCCCTATGACGGATCTAAGCCCAGTGTCGAGTCGTCTTGCCAGTATCTTGGCTAGAATCTTGTAGTCACAGCAAAGTAGGCTGATCGGGCGGAAGTCAGTGACCTCAGCTATAGGACTTGTCTTTGACTTCTTCGGTATCAGTGCCCTACCGGACGCAGAATTTTGCTGAAGCACTCGAGGGAACCGTCGGCATGAAGCACGTGGTTGGGCTGGGAGCTTTTCAGTTCAACCACGTGTGGATATGCACGCTGGACTCCGCTGATGCAAAGGAAGGCCTCGTGGCCCTGAAAGAAGTCACTGTGAAAGGAAAAAAGTGCGTGGTCATTGACCCCAATGTCAAGGAGGCCGTCGTCCGGGTCAACTGGCTACCGACGTACGTGACCGATGGAGAAGTGTGCGCAGCATTCGCGGAATATGGAAACGTAACACGAATCACCAGGGAGAAGTGGAAGTCCCCAAGTGGAACTTACGAAGTCGAAACCTCGGCAAGGGCAGTGACAATCACCATGAAGGAAGGAACTGCAAAGGATGAGCTACCACACCAGGGAAAAGTGGCCGGGTACCCTGTTCTAATATCTGTCCCAGGCCGACCTCCGATGTGCCTCCGCTGCAGCAAGCTGGGGCATATGCGCAAACAATGCCGGGCGCCTTGGTGCCGCCATTGCCGAGGTTATGGTCACCTGGAGTCTGAATGTGTGCCCACCTACGCCGCCAAAACCAGGCGACATGCGGACACGCTTCAAAACAGCGACCTTCTGGACGACGGTGAGGTGGGTGAAAGCGAACCTGCCGCCAACTCGATGGAGGCGGTAACACCGGCCGAGGGGGGGTAACGAGGAGGAGCCAGGACCCGAGGGAAAGGACAAGGTGACGGACGTTGCGTCCACCTCCAAGAACGCAACTTCGCTGCCGCAGGTTCCAGCAAAGGTAGACAACCCTAAAGCGTCGAGCACCGTGGAACAAGGGAAACGCGCAAGGGGCTCTAACGAGTCCAACAACGAAAGCGCGTCGGAGAGGCAAGCATCGCCGAGCGACATGCCAGCGGACGCAGCCGCTCCGGTGCGGTCTTCTCAGACGAGCGAGGAGGAAGTCGCCAAGGGCACCACCAAGGTCACGCGCCACAAATCGCGTACTAGAAAGAACGAGCAGGCGGCCATCCCAGCTCTGCGCCCCCGGGAAGTGAATGTGTCATCCCTGGACTACCCGCCGCTGCACGGGAAGGATTAGCCCCCTTCTCGGTCGGTGAGAAGAATTTTCCCTTCCCCTTGGGCGGCCTCGCCGTCGTTCCCCTCTTCACGGTCTTTTCTTCCTTCTTCTCCCTTCCGCTTCTCTTATCATCGCTTATCTCTTGGTCCCCTAGACGTCTCTATAACTAAATAAGCCAACCTAATGAACAACATTAAAATAGCCACTTTCAACTGTGTAGGCGTAACAGCACGAAAGAGGAAGCGGTTTTTAATGAATCTTCTGAACGAAGAGCACGCAGACATAATCTTTTTACAAGAGACGAAAATCTGCTCGGCAGAGAAGGCAAAGAGTTTCGTCCAATTCTTCGGGCACATCTTTTGGTGTGTACACACGCTAACCTCGGACCTGAACCGCGCCGGAGGCACCGCCGTCCTAATCAGGAAAAGTACCGGCATCCGGATTGCTCATCCTGAACTCTGCGCCGATGGACGTTTCGCGCTGGTTGACGTCTTGATCGGGAATGAACTAACGCGGCTAATATCCGTGTATGCTCCTAGCAACCCATCAGAGCGAAAGGATTTTTTCATTGGACTCCGTACACAGCTCGAGACCCCCGCGACGCTCGTCGTCGGGGGAGACTTCAACTGTGTGCTGAATGGCCGCGACCGAGTGCGCGGATCAACGGTCCCCAGAATCGATGTGGGCGCCAATACGCTTCGCGACGCTGTGCGCGACTTCGATCTTGTAGACGTGACTCAGGTGCTCGACAGTTTCTCTCCGCGCTTTACCAGATGGCAGGGTGCATCCCAGGCCAGGCTGGACAGAGTATATGTATCAAGTGAGCTATCCGACGGGGTTCAATCCTATGACGCGAAAATCGCGCCCTTCTCGGACCACGGCTTCGTCGCCACAGTTCTACGAGCAGGCGCGCCGGTGGCCGAGCGAGCGCGACGCAACACAACATGGAAGATGAACGCCAGCGTCCTGGAGAGCGAGGAGTTCGTCGGGAAAACGAGGTGTGCTCTGGAGAGGCTGGTCAAGAGCGGCGTAGATGCGGTCACCTGGGAGAGTTTTAAGGCAAATCTCCGGGAGTCGGCCTGCGCGTTTGGCCGTCGCAGGGCTGCTGAGGCACGTGAGACTCGAATCCACCTGGCCAAGACCCTGCGGATGCTTCTAGAGGAGGAGGAGCAAAACCCTGGAACGTTTGCGGACGACATAAAGAACTGCAAAGAACAGCTGCTCGGTATACTCGAAGAGCGCTACAGGGGAGCTCAAGTCAGGAGCAGAGTGCAGGCTCTTGAGGGGGAAATACAGCCTTGCAAGATCTTCCGCACACATGAGAGACAGAGGGTGAGAGAAAACACCTTAAGGGAAGTGCGTGGCGAGAGGGGCGTAGCAACATCGCAGCAAGAAATTGCGGGCGCGTTTGAGGAGGCTTTCGGGAGGTTGTTTCAGGAGGAAAACCTGGACGAGACCGCCTTCGAGTCAATTTTACATGAGTCGCCGACCGTGCCCGAAGAAGCAAGCGACCTTATGAACTGTCCAATTCGACTGTCAGAAGTCAAGCAAGCTATAAAAAGACTGTCACGCAACAAGGCGCCCGGCCCGGACGGCATTGGAGCAGAGTTTTATAAGATCTTCTCGGATGCGCTCTGCCCAATCCTGGTTCAGGTGTTCGAGGACATAAAGAAACGCAAGCTGCTCCCCCCCGTCTATGCCATGGCACCGCTGAGGAATGTCGTTGTGTCCACTCTTTTTATACGAGAAAAGCGGAGTGCGTATAGCCATTTCCGTCCGAAGCGCACTCCGGGGTGCGTATAGCTTTACTCTTTTGATATATGACCGACTTGCTCTTACGATACCTATATGCATCCCCTACACAACTATCGAAAATTAAACTTCTCCAAACAAATGTCAGGCACTTAGGTGACAACACACACACAGACGCCACAAACACAGCTGGAGCTTACTGGATAAAAGATCTCCCAAAGAGGCATTGAACAGAGTATATATAAAAACAAAAAAAGGAAAAAAGGGTGTAAGGTTTTCACAGTGCTTAAAAACTTCTGCTTATTCTTCTGTCACCGAATTTCACAGGTGTGTAAGGTAAAACGAACCTACCGAGCTGTTGAGTTCTCTGACTCTCTCGTAGGATGTCAGCCATGCTTTCCTGCTTCAATGGCGATTACTTGACGAGGCTGTAAAACATTTTTTGTTCTTTCCAATGAACTGCGATGATGTTGACGAAGTCTCACCAAGTTTTGCTGGAAGGCGCCATGTTTTGAATTGTTGCTAGGAGTCACTCGGTCACCCCGTGGGCCGCCAAACCCGCCCAAGCATGCCGACGGTGCGCTTTGTGTAATGTAGCTTAATATTGTGTGAAACATAAATAAATCAATTATTTATGATTATAATGCAATTAAATGCAAAGGTGCAAGCGAGCTGGACAGTAATGAATGGAGAGGTCCCGGGTTCGATACCCGGACCAGGCGGATTTTTTCGGTCGCGCACCAGTCACCTAGCTGTGTTTGGAGATTTGTGTTTGTCCTTTGTCTCTCTTGTTCCCCTTCTCCAGGGATTATTTTCATCACAATTATTTATACTCGTAAAACTTTTATATTATTAAATATTGTTTTAAAGTTTTTTATATCTTTGTAACAAAACTAGTTGTAAATACGTTGCGCCATCTGTTTTGTTTAGGAAGTTCGCGAAGTTTGTAGTTTACGAAGTATCAGAATCAGAAGAAGCGCCAAATTCGCTCGTCTTCTAAAGCGTTTCCCGACTTTTCTTCCAATGGTATGTCATTTATTTCTGTATCTTGGACATGCACTCATTGATGAAAAACGCTTCATCTTTTTAGCGTAATGTTGTTCGCTTTTCCCATTTGAGAAACGCTACATTTAATGTCCCGTGTTCTCTCATTGCAGTCGAAGCGAAAGGGCGTCAGCGCCGAAGAGAAGAGGCAACGCGTGCTACAGCTTTTTTACGAGAAAGTAAGCATCTGCTCGCTGAGCAAATAAACAAGAACTGCGTTTCGCAACCAATCACTTTGTGGTCCGATGACTATCCAGAACTCGCTTAATGCACATACTTGTGTTGTTCGACATAACTCTTTCTACTTTTCACACTTTCTCCTGACATAAGTCGGATTGCGCTGTATACATACAAGTGTCGTCATTTCGGGGGACTGCCTGTTAGTCCCCCGAAATGACGATTTCGGGGTACTGTTATTACTGTTATTTCTACTTAATGGTTGCTTCGAACTACAACTTGTGCGGTGTGAAACTAACGCCGTAAACCGAACGCTCGCGGCGCATAAAATACTGGCATGGCCGCGAATGGCTTCACATGCAATTGGCTACCCAGAGAGACATCATGGTCCCATATACGTCCCTAGGGCGTGCGTGGTACATTGCGATCTCTGGAGGGCGTTTGCAGGACAGTGTGTTTTGCTGCGAATGTATGCCCCCTCCCTCCCCTGTAACGAGTAAATGATTTAATGTTCCTCTCCCAAAAGCCATTTATTGGCACACGGTGAGAACACGCCACAGACATGGGCACCACTTAACGAAATAAACAGTTCTGGAGTATAGGTTTTATCAGGGGAACGTGGTCATCCATCGTCTTCCATTTTGCCATGCTACGTGGCAGTTGCATTTGCTGAAACATTTACAAAGGGTTATCCAGATATTAAAGGTGACTCACATTTATTGGTATTGTCACTGACAGGATGTGAATGACAGCGCATCCAGCACACGCTCGTCGCCTTTTATCTGGTTTTTACCTGCGCATGCACGCTGGAGGCTCGTGAGGTGCCGAAGCAGCAGCTCGGGAACTCATGCTGGAGGTGGGACAAGTGAAGCAGAGCCGTATATCTAGAGAGTTCGGTCATAAATTGGTAAGAATAGGGCGAAAATAAGGGCACATCCTTGGCCGCAATTGTTTCAAATATTCTCCTAGTGGAGGCAATGAGCTTAACTTTAACCCTCCAATTACATTTTTTAGGTAAGGACGTGTTCAAGTATTTCAGTTGAGCACGCTAGAGTTGAAGTTAATTTGCGACTCTTCGTAACTGAAAGGGCAACGCATGTGACGTTGCTGTCACAGTGATATTCAGAATGCACTCAATCTTTTTTTTTTATCCGCGGCCACGGGGGAGCAGACGGTGAAAACCGTGCAACCGGCTCCGTGGGAATGTTTTACCCTAACCCCGAATGCGCACCCCATGTTTGCAGTTCTGCCTCATGTTTCGAAAAGATCTCTCAATAATGTCACTTTTCTGGCTCAGTAAATGTACTCAGCACCTTGAAACAACCTATTTCCATCAATCGCTTACAATTATCCATTCATGTACTTTCAGCCTCGTTCAGAAACAAAAAACTTTTGCAGGATCATCACGGGGAGAATATGCGGTGCTGGTGGCGGCACCACTTTCGCCGCTCCACCCCAGCTCTCGCTGGCTCCTCCCATTGACCGAGTTCTCTTTATATACGGCTCTGAAGTGAAGGACCTCACCGCCATTCTCATGAATGGATGGGGGCTGACGGCTTAACCCTTTGTAATGGGCGATAGCTTGTGCCACTTAGCCTGGAAACTAAAAACCAAAAGTATGATTCCTATCCTCGCCTTTCTAAACCAATTTGCTTCCCCTCTGCAATTTTGTAACCATCACCATATGGTATGAGATATCACCAGGGCCGTACACAGAAAATTTCTTTGGGGGGGTTTTCTGGAACACGGTGGCCATCTTAAATGGCCATTTTTTGTATTTACTTTTTTAAAAACGGAGGCATGTGATCGGACTATAATTAACAATAGCGAGCAACGAAATGTTTCACATGCACCATCACAGCGGGAGTGAATTGTTTCAAAGCTTACTTTCAGCTTACGACAAAATTTATTTATTTGACTAAACTCCGCCCCAGTAACCATGGCTTGGGTTAGAGGAACCGGGGGTAAGTGAATAAGAAAAATATATGCAGCCATACTTGACCCAGCTCCCTAACCGCAGCCCCGCACATCCTCCGCAGGGTCCGGTGACACTCGGAACCCCTGCAACTATAGACACAGCTCAAAACAATCTTCGTCATTCTCTTTCCACCCTCTTTTCACCGCGCGAAACACCCCATACCCCCGGCAGGCCCCTCAAAGCCCCTCAGGCGTCGCACGCTCGCGGTGTTCTGGGAAGTTGGACTAACGAACAGAAAACCGATACGAGCCTCCTTCAAACGTACGTGTTTATTGCTCAAGCGAACATTTCCTCCGTGTCACCTTATAACGGACCGCAGAGGGCGCTACGAGCCATCCCAGCCAATCCAGCTCAGAGTGTCATGTTACCCTCTATGGTGTGCTATGCGAATCTCAAGGTCATGTGATTCTCTCTCAGCCCTCCAGTGGCGAAGACGGTCTCTGGCATCCGCTATGGTCCACTGTGCGGGGGAACGGAGCGTGGCACGAGGATGGGGAAGCGAGGCGCCCGGGGATCTTCTTTCGAGGGGGATGGCACCCAGGCACTTGGATGAGAGGGGAAAACAGGAGGGCACTATCGGAGGGGTTCCGAAAAGACCGGTCGTGGCCGGGTGCGTTGCGGTTTTCGGGGCGCGGCGAGCACACACTGGAATTCACGCGCCTCTGGTTAGCAGTAATAGTAAGGAGTTCTGCGTTGTATATACAGGCAAACAGGCACCCTTAACAGCTTCGTTGGAACTACAGCGGGTCCCCCACTGGGTCTCCCGATCCAGTGACTTTAGCGAAATCAAGGCCACCCCGGGACTCTTTCGAAATGCGCCCCATCGCTCCTCCCTTCCCCAGCCAACAGTGAAAGGGGGGGGGGGGGGGGGGGGGCACTCAAATATATTTTTGGGGGGGGGGGGAGGGGGTCGTTCGAACCCCGAAACCCTCCCCCTGGATATCACTAAGATGACCTTTCGGGGATCGAGCAAAAAAACTAAACACATCACGTCCCCCCACTCCCACCCCCTTCCTTCCCCCGGCGAGGAAGTAGCCAAGTTTCCTCCAGTCAAAACCTAGTTGATGTTATTCCAACACCAGGCGCACTGGGAGACAGAGTTGTCATCTCACTAGATACATGGTTTCCTTCCCTTTCAGAAAGATGTGTTCCAGCTGAAGGAATTGGAGAAGATTGCTCCCAAGGAGAAGGGAGTCATTGCACAGGCCGTCAAGGACGTCGTGCAGTCCCTGGTCGACGACGGCCTGGTCGACTCCGAGAAAATCGGCACTTCCGTCTACTTCTGGTCCTTCCCGAGTAAAGCCATTAGCACGGTTAGTCTACCATACTGCCGCAGCTGAATGTTGTGTACTTTTGACTAGCTCTTATTTCTTTGAATAGTAAAGGCCGTCTCACATTTTCATTTGAGTGCAATCGACTGCATTACAACGGCTTGTAACTGCTTACAGTGAGAGAACACGCTGGAACACTGATGCCATCCATGATGCAGTTCTGAAAATACTTCCAGTCTGTGCATAATTGGGCTGAAGGCTTTCTGGTATTTGTCAGTTCAAGTCCAGAAAGATGTGTTCCAGCTGAAGGAACAGTTCTTTGGATGGTTACTCATTGTCTATGAGAAATGGCAGTTTTATAACATTGGCAGGATTATTTCCAGCCCACGGTGAAATGATGGGCCGTTAAAGAAGAATGAGGAAATATGCGCAAATCGGATGTGTTCCAGGGCTACTATACATGTTCTCTCATGAGCGATTATAAGCAGTCAACCACAAATGTGTGAACCAGCTTTTAGGCGTTACTTCTCCTAAAGGTGCTTTCGGTTGGTCTGTGCATCTGTTGAGTCTGAAATGTGGTGGTGTTACGCTGCGTAATGAAACACGGGCAACCGTACATAGACTTTGAGCATGGTGCATGCTTTTCCTCGTAGACATCTTGGGTTAGTGTCATTGGGGAGACTGCCCACTGTGCTCGCGCTAGGAACGTAAACAGCTGCATTTGATTTTATGCTTACCGGTGATATTTTCTGCATATTTGATACATGCTCGTGAGCTTCTGTAGTACTTGACTTTAGTTTGCATCGTGAAACTATAGTTATTTTCAGGTGACTCTTAGTGACTATGCTCAGGTGGCGATCGATACATGACAGACTGCTCTCATGCTTTTACAGAGGAAGCGAAAGATAGAGGACCTGAAGGCAAAGCTGGAAGACGTGTGCAAGAAGCTCAAGGCTGTGGAGGCTCAGGTGGACAAGGTGCAAGCCGGGAGAGAGGACTCTGTGCGTAGCCCCCTCCAGCATTTTTGGGGAAAGGGAAACTGCGCTTAGTCTCAACTTCATTGAAAGCTTACCCACTGGCAATCCCTAACATCCCAAAAATAGTATATTTGAGAGCCTTGTACACTCACATTAAAACATTTTTTGCACATATAATTGCAGGGTGGTGATGGCGACTTTTGCCACAAACGTAGTTGAGAGCCAGGACTTGTTCACATAGTGTGATTGACTACGTTGTAGCTGCTTAGGATAAGACAGTGGCACCACTTAGCCATTTGTCAGTTGCCCCAGGCACACTTCAAGCCGGCATATATTTTAGGCACCACTCTTTTGTTGTTAAAAGAAAATATTTCTCATAGATGTGGTGTATGGATTTTATGTGGCAGATATTGCAAAACCTTCAGTCTAGTTATGTGCAGATCAGAAAGAAGTTGCAAATGTGTTATCTCGTCGAAAGCAGTCGATCACACTCGGATGCGAACCAGACTCCTGTTCTCATTCGCTGTCCGTGCTTCTTCTCTTCTTTCACATTGTGTTTTCGGGACTCGTGGCGAATGTCCGAGTTAGAGGAGAATTGCCCTCACCCGTCTTTGCGACCTGCGAAAATGCACATCACGTCGTGAACTGCCCGTTTCAGTCGGAGCGCACACAACTCCTGGGCACCCTTGCCGAGACGGAGGCCGAGTGCCAGGCGCTCAAAGCTCAAGTGCAACAGCACAGGGACTGCGACCCCGAGGTGCTGGAGGAGGTGAAGGCACAGGCAGTCATTGCCAAGGAAGCCGCCAACCGGTGGACAGGTAAGTTTCATTCGCTGCACCGCACGGGTGTTTGGATTTGAGTTTTTCATCTTTCCGGACCGTATAACAGTGTATAGACTCTTTTTTATAAAGGTGCCGGAAGGAGGCACTGTTGGCAATTGACTTCCCGCAAACTTCCAGTCAAATGAGGGGGCAAACCAATCCTCACCGTAGCACCGGTTCTTGTAACGGTCGTGGAATATTTTGTGATCGGTTTTTGTGACCGGCAATTATCAGTATTTTATTTTAGGAGGTAAATTTTACAGCGTATGTATATCGCCATTTGTCCGTCGCTGTGTGTCAATGTCAATCACCGTGCAAGCGTAGCCGTGTGTTCATTGCTGGTACCACGGCGCATGCGCCGGCGAGCACAAACCTGAAAAACAAAATGCTTGTGCCAGCTGCGAAGTTGTGGGGGTAGAACCCAGGTTCCTGTGCTTCTGAAGTATTAATCCACTGGGCCACGAGTCTTTATGTTCTCTTTAATACATGGAAATAAAGCCTGTGACTCCAGAATATCAGGTCAAATGCTCATTAACAAGACAACTAAGGATCATGGCCCAAGGGGGCACGAGCCCCGATGCCCCCCCTTAGTCTACGCCTATGACTATGTACTCATTTCATGTCACAGATGTCACCATAAAATAATGCTACAAGTGCAAGATTGAAATAATGTTTTCATGGCATCATATTGGTCATTTTATATTGAAGTGGATGATGCATGCTGATGCAATATTTCTGACAAAAAGTTTTAGAAACATCAAGATTCTCTTTTAGAATGTGAGGGAAAAAAAAAAGCACACAATGAACCGGTTAGTTTGAATATTTAGGAAATCACAAAACCTGGCAAAGACCAGAAGAAAATATGCAAAGAAAATAAAAATGCTGCCCTATGGTGATTGAGTGTGGTGCATATGGTTCACTCGACACAGCTTGAGCAATGCGTCCAAAAATTGCATTTAAAAATCTGCATCTGATATCAATCATTTTCCAAATATAATGAGCACACATCTGAATAGGCATAATGTGTTGAGGGAACATAATTGGTTTGCATTAATGTTTCATGGAAAGACTGAGAATCCTACAATTTAGTAAACAGGATAACTGGGCGAGTTGGTATGGATTCATAATGGAACAGCGCGAATTTTGCAAGGACAGAGGAAGGAACTGGACAGGACGAGCGCTGACTAACAACTGAAAGGTTTATTCTCAGAAAACCACGAAGAAAAACATACGACAACACGACTCTCTAATCACGATGGAAATGCGCATGCGCCTCACAAAATTGGGTGCTATCAGTTACACAATGTTATATGCGTCATCCCCGGTCTAAAAATTCGACCTCATTGTCCAGCCGAGAACACAACAGGTGTTGTGCCTGTTGTGCCGAGAACACAACAGATGTTGTGTTCTCGGCACGTAACAAGCTAAGCAGTATTTGCTCTGCAGTGGAAAAGCGCATTAACAAGGTAGAGAAACAGGGGGAGAGCCCGTGCGGCATAAAACACCGCATTGAGTTCGTGCCATGCACCTTGGGTGTAGTATACAAGATACCCTTCACCTGCGGGAAGGTATACATTGGACAAACGGGGCAGTGCCTCAACATTCGCCTGCGGGAACACCGTAGTTCTTTAACAGGTACGGCAAGCTCCCACTTGGCGTTACACTGCAGGGACTGCGCCAGCACCCCGTTACTTGAAAAAGCCGTTGTTTTGTATAAACACAGGGACCAAAAAGCTCGAGAGATTGTTGAAGCTCATAGAATAAAGAAGGAGGGGTCAGCCTGCGTGAGTCAGGCTTCCTTGAATTTGCTGGACAATGAGGTCGAATTTTTAGACCGGGGATGACGCATATAACATTGTGTAACTGATAGCACCCAATTTTGTGAGGCGCATGCGCATTTCCATCGTGATTAGAGAGTCGTGTTGTCGTATGTTTTTCTTCGTGGTTTTCTGAGAATAAACCTTTCAGTTGTTAGTCAGCGCTCGTCCTGTCCAGTTCCTTCCTCTGTCCTTGCAAAATTCGCGCTGTTCCATTATGAATCCTACAATGTTGACTTCCTGTATTGAGCCACTATTTTTGTTGTTTGTTTAATGAAACATAAAAAAGATTTCGGGGCTCTGAGCCTTTCATATCATCGACCAAACATCCAACATATTGGAGCCCGGCACCTGCATGTTTCAGAAAGCTTGTAGACACTTTACTGCGAAAGATATGTTGGCCAGCACCGAAATACACTGATAAATGTATTCCATATGTTAGTGCACTAATGGTTGGCGATTATATGCTGATTCTGTATGAATACAAAAACTGTAAATAAGCTACATAAAAAAAAAAAAAAATCCTAAAGCAAACGGTACAGTTGGAAAGGGCTCACTGGACAGTTGCTTTCTTCGATTTGTCCCATCTGTTGTGCACTTTCTTCATTGTGTCGATCAATCAGCAACTAGCCCTGCGGAACACTATTTTATTTTATTTTTGCATAAGCTAGTTTCATCACTTTCGTAGCACATGAATGAAAGTGTGACCTGTTTTTATAGCTATATGATCTAAAATTGCGAGACGGGAAACAACCAAATTTTTATGTTTTGCTTTGCAGTCTCAGGGTTCTGTGACAATGGTACAGGTTTAACATATATGCCAATGTTTTTTTAGTGAATCGAACAGCTGTTCAGAGCTAGGGAGAGGCTCCCTATCCAGTTTTATGCAGGGTTTGATTGATATTACCTTAGATGATTGTTTCATTCTTTTATGTATGCTTCGTTTTTTCTTTTTTTTTTTTTTTTTTTTTTCAGATAACATTTTTGGGATTAAGTCCTGGGCAAAGAACAAGTTTTTCATCGAAGAATCTCTTCTCAACAAGCAATTTTCTATTCCCGAAGACTTGGATTATATTTGAAAGGGCCTATATTAAAGAGTTCAAAAGCATTAACGTTGTCAGTTCTTTTTTATGTGGTTTATTATTACGTTTCTCCCTTTCGAAAGACCAGGGAAAGTGGAAAAGTTTCAACAATCGACTGTGCGTGCACGAATAAAAGCTCCGGGGTATGATTGCCAGCGATAAACATAGGCAAACATTGAGTATCGAATAGTTAGATTTCACCGTATCGTCAATAAACACGGTCTTATCACAATGAAAGCAACGCCTGCCAAATATTGCGTCAGCAACCTAAACCAAGTCACGATTCCGGAACCGCGGGAGCCAACAGCAGCTGTTGTCCGCGACCCGTTGTGATGTCACCATGTCACGGGTCATCAGCCATCCGTGACGCCATTGCCACGTGACGGCGACTGTCCAATCGGGGCTTGCCATGGCGATTGCGGTCAGCCAATGAGCGTGCGCCACGCGCGCCGCTTCTTCCTCTCAGTTCGTTCTCGACCAAGCAACAGGATGGTTTCGTGAGAAGTTGGTCCGCGATTTTCGCCTTGGGTTGGCCGATGCCAAGCGTCAGGTATTCTCGACGATCCTAAACGCACCTTCTCTGTAGAACACATCGTCTACAATACCTCGGCGAGCCATGGGCGTCCCCAAAAGGATTCTCATCACGGCAGTGCGCGACAGGTCAGAAAAGTCGGCCACAATCATCGCTCCCCAGCATTGGAATTTAAAGACGGAAATGGAAGTCGACGTCGCCGAGACCGCTGCCAGCCCTCCGGTCAGAAAACGGCAGCGACTCGATCATCTGACCAGGGAGGAAAAGATCATGCGAAGGTAAGATAGCCGAAGAACGATCTCGATTTGTGTCAAGCGAAATCGAGCGTCCGTCACAGACGCTCGGCACTTGGAGAACCGGTTTTCTGACGCGATGAGTTTGTTTTCCGCGTCGCGATCACCTTCCGGTAGCGACGCGCCAACGACGCCACCGAAACAATTCGAGAGTTTGGAATTTTTGTCGGCGTAGTGCATTCGGCTTTAATCGTGATCGCTAGCCGCTGCCACGTTGGCAGGGAAAAAGCGGGGGCGCGTGATGATAGCATCGATGTATGACGTCAATGCGGGTAGTTGTAGCAACGGCCGTGGAGATTCGAGGATTGATTGTGCTTGCGTTCGCTCTTTGCGAGATTGCGTCAGCGCCTGCATGCGTTCGAACACCCACCGGTGGGGGCGGTGTTGGCGATTTGGCCTTTTGGCGTCTGGCGTTCGATGGAAGAGCAGCTGTTCGTATGTCTGCACCTGTGCCGAGCTTGCCAACAATAACGATGCAGGAGCCGGCAGCTTACTTCTCGAGAATACGTTCGTGACGTGATTGTTGTCACCTGACAGGAACTCAGAATTGTGTGTAAATATTCTACCCACTAAACATTCAGGCATCTCGTAAAAAAAACAAAAAAACCTCGGTAGTTTGTTAGGTTTGACAGATTAAATGTACTGCATACTTTGTACTTAAACTATTTGTACCGAAATGAACTTCGATTTTCAAACTTTGTTGTTTTCTGGGGGTGCTTGTACAAGTTCTACTTCTGTATTTAGCGTCATTTCATTGCGAAGCTATCCTTTGCAGAAAATTTATTTGCAATTTGTTTGCAAATGACCAGTGTGCTGCCACTGTTGAGCTAGGGGTTGTTAATTTAATGCACAAAAGCACTGTATTGACGTCACAGTGTGACAGTCTATTTTTGGGTGTGCAACTAATGTGAAGGAGGCTTGCACAGGGTTGCCCACTTTTCCTTAAAATTATTTGGAGACATTTTTTTTTAGGTTTCATCATAACAAGTTAAAACTTATTTTATTTTGTTGTTCCTCTTATCTGCTCCTTACCAAATTTCGTTGCACTCCCTTTATTCCGAAATTATTCCCAAATAATTCCAGTGGCCTCTCTCGTCGCTGCTGCGCAGTAGAAGCTAAATGAAAGCACTTTTGCTCACACTACAGTGGCTTAAAGGGGGTAGTGTGGTTATCGCGTAGCCTCCACCATGCATCGGGAACGGCCACTCCTTGGAAGACGATGTAGGTGGCGCTTCGATACGCAGCTCCGTTGGGTGCCTCAATCGGCCGGCACATAGAGGCACCCTAACAAGCTCCATAACTAATATAAATACATCAAAAACAATTATTTGTTTCCAGTGAACTTCCAACGACATGGTTTGTGTTTGAAGGTGAATAAAAAATGTGAAACTAGCAGACGACAGTGTAGTCGACAGCTGCGAATCGGCCGGAGCCATAGCCGGAACGACTGTGTTGAAAGCGCCAGCGCCACCCGCGGCCGTCTTCCAACGCTGTGCCGCTTCTCCTGTTTCGTTCGTTACACTACCGCCTTTAAGCCACTGTACTCACACTGTGAAAGATTCTACTTCTACAGTCTGGATGCAGAAAGGCTTTGACACATATTTTATAAGTCCCAGAATTGTTATTAAAAAAATGTTGGAACCCTAGCCACATTGTTTGATGTTCATAGCTCCACTACTTTTTTAGTTGTTGATCCTAGTTCGTTATAAAGAAAGGTTTCTTTTTTTATTATTATTTATACTTCATTGCATTCTTAGTTCTAATATGTCATTTTACAAAGATACCTTCTCAGTGATGTTTGTTAGTCATCAAAATATTGTGTGTACAATTTTCCTTGCGAGTTTACTCAGAACTGGGCTATCAGTTGCTTGTCCGCCCAGTTTATCGTTCGGCGACTGACTTTGCACTGTGCTTTGTAATTTCAGAAAACTCAAGAACCGGGTGGCTGCCCAAAGTGCAAGGGACCGGAAGAAGGCTAGGATGGACGAGCTGGAGGAGCAAGTCACTGTGCTTCAAGCTGAGGTTCGGTGCCAGTTCATTTTTGAATGTGTGTCGGCTCTACACAGTTTTCTTTTTGCTAAAGCTGATTTCTGTAATTTTTCTTTTCTGGAGCATCATGTTTATATCTTGAGCATAAGTTCTTTCCTTCACTCTTTGTTTCACAAGTCTAGCCACAGCCCACGCTACGATCCGGCAAAGCCAATCAAGCAGTGCCATAAGTGTATTGTCATGTTGGTCATAATCTGAGTGTTTTCTATTGCTGATTTGACCAATTGCACACATTGAATGTGCTTTTCTCTGTTTGGACTGGTCTAGCCTGTGTTTGCGAATCCTCGGAGTAAACATGCGCCATGATGGTGCACTTTTGCCCTTGCTTGATCGACTTGATTGGCCGAGAACTCTAAAGTTAAACGGATTGTAGGTGGTCTTGTACATAGCTTGCATGTGACGTCATTCGTGGCCATGTCAGTATTTTATGCGCTGTTGGCGTTCGGTTCGCCGTGTTAGTTGCACACTGCAGAAGTTGTAGTTCGAAGAGACCAGTAAGTTAAAATGACCGTCAGTACCCAGCAAGCTATGTACTGCAAGTTTTGACCATCACAACAGCTAAAGCGCCATACGCACATTCGCGTTTGAACGCGTTTGAGTGCGTTGCGGAGTCCATGCGGCCAGGCGCAGTCGCTTGCGGACCGACGCGCGCCTTCCCGCAACGCTCGGTAGCACGACGCAAGCGAGTAGAGACTCGTTCAACTTTCCGAAGCGTTGCGGTGCGTTCGGGCGCGTTCGACCAATCAGAAGCCGAAAGAGGCGAGGGGTGACGTGTTCGCTCGCCCCACCCGGCCGACTCGGCGAGACGTATCCGGTTCGCCGGTCGCAGAGCTTGCTTTTGGGGAGCGGTGGAGACTGTATTTTCCAAGGCTGCGATGGTTCAAGCTTTACAAAACGTCGAGGAAGCCGGCGAGATTGTCCCAAGATCGAACGCTTCGACGCTGTCGCCGTGCGCCGCCATGTTGCCTTGGATTTCGCTTACTATTGGTGAGCCACTAGCGACAATAGCGCGTTCTTATTGGCTCTTGACTGCGGTTGACTGCGTGTCAACGCAACTGTGCGTACAAGTTTGGCGCAAGCGGACTTCGCAACGCAACGCGTCCGCTTGCCGCTACGGAACGCACCGCGCTCAAACGCGAATGTGCGTATGGGCCTTAAGAGTTAAGAGTGGAGGCTATCTGTAAATAATGGTACCAAGTTGCGTGACTGCATAATAGGCTGTCTTCTGTAACGGAGGATTGCTCTGGGCACTTGGGCCACTTAACCCTCGCAATAATTTTTGCTGTAAGATGGTCTATTTCTGGATGTTGGGAAAGGAGCATTGTCCTGGGATCAGGAATGAAACTGGAGTTTGAGCTCGACACAGCCTAGGTCTAAGGTGTGGGCATCCTCATTTTTATTTGTTTTCTTCTCAACAATGTATAGCTGGTTAGGATGCTGGGACGGCCAGCCCATGGGTGCCAAGTCCTTTTCGAGGTTACGTCTGACAATGACTAGTTAATCGGTTTGACAGCAACAAGCAATGAAACTCTTTGCAAGGTGTGCACAGAGTGCAAGGTTAGAATGGGTAGTCCTCCTGACCTGCATGTTTTTCTTGGTTGGGTGCAGAGAAATGCGTTGGTTGCGGAGAACAAGCTCTTGCGTAAAAGGCTCCAGCAGTGCGAGAAGGAGAAGGAAAGGCTCAACCAGAGGCTGGAGTCCCAGCCCTCTTCCCCTCCTGCCATCATCACACCAGTCAAGACAGAGGTGGGCAGTCCCTCACTTGTGTTTTGGAGGGGGTATCTCGCACTCCCTAAAATTGGGAAGGAACCCGGATTATAAATACTTTGTCTAGTGTACCTGGCATAGTTGCATCCTTTTATTGAGATACCTTCCATCGTAAATGTTTAAGAAGTTATAAGCTTGGCCCTTTGTATCATAAGGCTTTCAAACAGTTGTGGTGTGCACCACATTCTGCTCGTTCTGTAGCAAAGATCCATTCCTCTGTGTTATGGAGGGTGAGAGCATGTCTGAAATGTAGCAGTAGTAATTGCAGAGCTCTTATTACAAGCCTGGCCACAATTGACGTGATTTATTGGGGAGGAGGTCGAACAGTCATGCCTCTAGTGGTATGCTTCAGCTGTGGGGACAACAAACCAAATTTTATTGTTTGTTTTTGATCAAAGAAATTGAAGATAACGATTTGAAGGCCGCTCCTCGTGCAATTAAAGCACTGGTCAGGCAAGGGTTCAATTTTTTTGTTATGCCATGTTAGTAAATAACGGGCTGTGGGGACAAGCCTGATAAAGCATGCCCTATAGAGGCTTTACACACGCGCCAGAATACAGCCGCCATTGCTGACCTTCTCTTGTCTTACGGAGATACTGAGCCACTGGAACGGGTGTTGACGAGTTTCCAGAAAGGTCAATGCTGGGAAGAAGGACACAATGGAATCTAAGATGGCAAAAACCTGGACTGCTATGGTAATGACGAAGTGATGAAAATGGAATAAGCGGAAACAAAAACTGAAGGTCAGTTATGGCGGCGCCCATGCACAACTGCTGTAAAGCGTCTATAGTTATATCTCCTGCCCAATACTCAAAGGGAGGGACACAGACACCCCCCAAAAAGTTTTTGTTTATTTTTTGTCAGGCGATTCCTTATTTTGCTACAGCGTCACATGCTTTTAATAAAGTAAAAAAATGTTGCTGCTCCGGACCAAAACTGGGGTGGGAGAAAAAATATAGAGGAGAGAGTTGCCAAACGTCACAAGGCTGTGCAACTCTTTTTTTTTTTTTTTTTTTTCAATCAGCATATTTGCAGTTGTTTAGAAGCCAGAAGAAAAAGGGGTATCATATTTTTTTTTTTTTCTATTTTTAATAACAAGTGTGAGCCTTCAATGACCCACGGCTTTGATTTTATTTGGTGGTCGTGTCTGAACCATAGAAAATGGCCCATGACCACTGAGACGAGAGCGAGCATGGCTCAAATCGGCCAGTTCTCGATTGGCGGTTTTCGGGTGGAGAGTAAACTTTTGAGCCGCAAATTGTGTTCTGGGTAGTTGGGCTTTCATGTGTCATGTGCAGATAAAAAATCTTGGTGAGCATAAATACCCTGTCAGTGTCCCTTTAAGCCGAGGCTGCAGCCAAACCTACAAGTGCGAACTAGTCTGTGCTCCAGGCTTTGAGACATGCTTTTCTAGCATGACCGTTCGTTCTGTGGAAGAATGTTTCAAAGCCTTGATATCATGCTCGTAACATTGGCTGCAGTCTTAGCTTAAGGGTGAATGGAGTATAGTGTCTTCTTTACAGAGCATTGTGACGACTCTGCACTGGTTGAGAGTGTCAAGAGTTGCGGGTCTCGTTCAGCTGGTGTAAGATGCACCCTCATAGTTTCCCTCGGTCTGTGTGTTCCAGCCGTTGCGGCCAGCGTCGCCCACGGAGAGTGTAGCCAGCAGTGGGGCCATTGAGTATGCATCGCTCATTAGTGGACCTCTGCAGAAGGATCAGGTTCTGCTGCTGACTCTTGCTCTCTGGATGACGCAATACGGCTTCTGGCATCTGATGATGAGGTGAGCCTGGCTTCCCCTTTGAACTGCTTACACGGCTATTTTTGGGTAGGTGCTGTTCGTTCTGCCAAAGTGAGTTTAGGCTTCCCTCGTATTTTCAACTGATAAAGTATGAAACCTAAATTTGGTAATTACTTTTAGAAAATCATTCGAGAGTAACTTCTTCCTTCAGCATGGCTTGTTCAAGTATGTTCTTGCTGTCAATCCACGTAACGTCATTGGCACACACTATTGCATACATTGTGATAATTGTGGACTTGCGTTTTTCAGTTTCGACGTAACGAGAGTGCAGGTTATTTCCCGACATGTAAGCTCATGGTTGACTTTCCCGTTCCAGTGTGATGACCTCTTTGCACTGCTACAAGAGTGCAGCGAAAACCTTCTCGACCTGCCCATCTCCGATGACAGCACTCCTGCTCCTGTTCCTGTTGAAGCAGGGGGACAAGCCAGAGAGCCGGTGGGTGTAGCTGTTGTTTTGCTCGTTCCCCTCTTTATTGCTGTGTGAACCAAATCTGTCCGTAGCCCTTTCTTGACCGATTTTCTCAAAAGCAAGTTGTAACAGGATTATGTTTCTGTTAGGGGCTTCACTGAGCTCTTGAATGATGTCAGTGAGATGCAGACTGACGGGTTTATGATACATTTAAGATTTATTGCTGGCTAATGCATATTATCAGTTGGATGAAAAAGTTATTTGGGAGACACTGCTTTGGAACAGGTCAATAAGGAAAGAATGGGATCGTTACATGTTTTCTTTGATAAAAAGCCACCGTCAAGTCCTCGCTCGTTGAAGTCTAATTAGGAGTTTTTCAATAAGATGTTTATTTTAATCTGAAACCCTCACGGTCAACAAACTTCCCCGCAACTTCTTTTCCCTTTTTGCCAACGTACGTACCAATGCCTACATTGCATTCCTTTCTTCCCTGCAGCTTGGTCGAGAACGTACACCCCCAGCGTGTTTGGTGGGGGCCTCACCAGAAGAGCTGGACTCCATCAAAGAACTGATCCACTTCGACCATGTGTACTACAAACAGGAGGACAGCTGCGACGTAGCCACCAGCGATGCCGACATTGTCATGGAGGACTCCTCAGCAGCACTGGAAGCAGCAGCAGCAGCATCCTCGCAATCAGGAAGCCCCCCCGCCTCTCCGTTCCCCCAGAGCCCCCGCTCGCCACCCCCCACTCCCGGCTCCGCGTTCGTGGAGTTGGAAGATCCCGTCGTGGTGATAGAAGACGACGACGACTGCACGACGTTGGAGCTGAAGTCCGGGGTGACTTCTCCCTCGTTGAGTGCCTTCCCCCGGGACCATTCTCCCTTCAGGACTGCCCCCAGCCCCTCCCTGAGCGTCGAGACCGGCTATGAGTCGGCGGTGTCTCCTCTCAGCGACTGCAGTCTCCGAGACGACAACCTGTTTGAGGATTCTCCCTGGGATGACTCGCTTACAGAACTGTTCCCATCCCTGGCATGAAGTGTCAATTTCACGCGTTCTTAATTTATGAACTTTATAGTTTTGAGAAGCCATAGGAAAACCACCTGTACATACTGTAATATAAGGGAATTTTTATGTTATCAGTGCTGCTGCTTGTTCTTGTATGATAATTAAAGCTCTCTGGTTCGTTTACGTCGCATAAGTGCTCCCCATGTTCTTTGCGATGACTTCCAGTTGAACTAAGCTTCAAGTAAAATAGGAAGTGAGGTGAATCACTGAAAGTTATTGTGAATGTTTGGGGTAAGTGTTCTGCCACTATTTATTCACTAGACGCCATATTTGAGGTAACTGCTCACAGCGCATGCCCGGAAAAAGTTTCCCGTAAGCTCTCTGGCAACCGCTCGAGAGGAGGGGAAGGAGAAATCCTCTTATCACCGGGACTCTGCTTTGTAGGTCCCAGGCTTCCCCAAACGTCGCTATTCTCCCTCTAGAAGATTATAGAAGATTAACTTGCCACTCAAAACTCGTACAAAAGCATCTTTCCCCTCTCTCTCTTCTCCGGTGGTAAGAAAGCAGCTGCGAGCTCAGCTATGACCGCCAGTGATTACTCCCTATGTGCGCGGCCAAAAGCGTCGCTGTGGTCAGCTTTCCACGATTGGCCAAACCATGGGCATATGAGATTGGTGAGATGGTCAACTTTGACGGTGTTAGTTTCGGATTGCGATGGCTCCTAGCCTCTACTGTGTTTTTTAAGCACACCATCGAACTCGTCGTCCCTCCCGATGGTAAGTAGCCAGAATAACAACTGGTGACGTCACGGCGAGGCAAATCTCAGTCGTGACATCACGGAGGGAAACCATAAGAGGGCGCCACCGAAACATCTCGGCGCTAGTAGGTTGTCCTGAAGTATACGCTAGGACGATAGTTAACCTGCATTACTGCATCGTAATATTGGGGTTGGCTTGATAGAAACATTCGGCTGAGGCTGGGTGAAAGAACACTCCAAGGGAACGCACGAGCTGAGTAGGACTCGAACCGCGTTTCGCGACGCTCGCGTGCCCCAGCCTTTGCAGTGATTTTTTATTTTTTTTTTCACCCAGTCGGCTGAGATGCTGTTGTAGCAAGCCGGCCCTCGTCTATTTTGTTTGGATAGTTCTTAATTTTATTATAATGCATCCAGACATGTACGTAACAAGTTACTTCTACCTATTTGCTTTTTACGGTAACTAGTAACATATTTAGTACTTTTTAAAGAAGGAACGAGTATCATACTTTTAAGGTCAAGTATCGAGTAACGGTGTTTCGTTACCTTTGAGGAGCAACGTGTACAGCTACGTTTAAACCCTCGTTCTAATTCGTACTAGAGTATGCGTCTGTTGCGACAAGGGAACCCGAAAAACAACTAAACAGTACTGAACGCCATATTTGAGGGCGATGTTTAGAGCGCATACTCGGAACGAGCTCACGTTAATGGGCTGCTAAGACCGACAATCTTGGTGGTGCGGAATGCACGTGGCGAAAGAGCTGTGTAAGCACGCCGTCAGCACGCGCTCAGCAGTCGAGCACACAGCTATGGCCGCCAGTGAATACGCCCTATCGGCGACGTACGCGATCGAAAGCGTCGCTGCGGTCGGCCGGCCATGATTGGCCGAATGCTGACTATGTCGTCAGCAAAGGATTTCTCATCGAAACAAATAAGAGGAATGTAAGAGCTTGAATTTCGACGGTGTTGGGAGTGTCGCTTTGAGAGGGCAATGATTTCAAGCTTCTACCATGCTAATTACAAACACCATCGAACTTGTTGTTCGCAAGGTAATGACGTCACGAGAGGGAGCCATGGGAGGGCGCCACTAAAACATCTCGCCGCTAATAGACCTTTCCAATGTTTACAAAATCACAGTCCAGCGTGCGATCTTACAGCCCAGCACGCGCTTGTTCGTCGCTTCGGAAAGCGAGGAAAGCACGCGCCATACCAGCACCTTCTAGTCAGCTTTCAAGCCTGCGCGTTACGTGACATGACGTCACGTCCCGGAGGACTGCACGGGCGCTGATTGGATGCGAGTGCCGCGTCAGCGTTCGCGCGGGACTATGGTAGGGAACGAGTCCCACGCGAACGCTGATGCGGCACTCGCATCCAATCAGGGCCTGTAGAGGCCTCCGGGACGTAACCTCATGTCACGTGACGCGCAGGCTTGAAAGCTGTCTAGGAAATGCTGGCCATACTCACGAACGCTCAAGATGGCACTGGCCACACACTCTTGTTTTGGAAACGTCTATATAGCAACGTTTATCGCTGAAAACGTCAGTCGAACTCTACAACCGGGAACAGTGGCGCCTGAAGTATTTTTTGTATGTGTGTTTGTGTGGGGTGGGTGGGGCGGGCGGGGCGGGGCTGAAGCCAAGTTCCTTGTCTTTTTTTTACTGTTTATATACTACTTTTTGCAGGTATTACAATTTGAGTTTCGTTTCTTATCCTCGCGGGTTCCTTTCTTCCTTCCACTACGTTGTGTGAAAAGCGCCTGGCGTCTCCCTACCAGGAATTCTTATAAAGCGGGGCTCTGGCCCCCCCCTGAAGTCACTAGATGTGGGACTTTAGCCCCCCCCCCCCCCCCCCCCCCCCCCCTCCTGTTCCGGTGTCCCCTGGCTGGGAATGTTCCCCCTTCGTGTACAGATCGAATGTAAACCCGGAGGTAGTCAACACGGGAAGGCAACGAATCCATTCTCATGTTCGAACTTTAGAAGCATAACTTTATTAGAGGGGAATTCCAGATTCACAACCTCGTCCTGAAGCACAACACTGCCGTTCATGGGAGCGCGTCAGTAGAATGACCCGTCACCGTCGCCGGAGTTGTATTCCCAATGAAGTGGGGAACCATAACTGATGTGAAACGAAAACAACCATGAAACAAAAGCAGTTGTGCATTTGCTCGTCAAAGCAGCGAGAAAAGTAACTCGTTGCTTTGGAGGTAAAGTAACGCGTTCCTTTTGAGAATCGCCAACGAGTAACATATTTAATTTTTGATCAAGTAACGGTATTTAGTTACTTTTTTGGGGTAACGTGTTGATGTCTAGTTTGCACTGAGATTGTTTCGATATTTCGAGCCCATTCCTCTCACACCCTAAAAACAAGGTGATGTCTATGAAACCGCGCCAATCAATGTGCCGAAATCGGCCTGTTGACTTGCTTCACAAGCTTATATGAACACATGCCCAAAGCCAACTCGGAAGGAGGGGGGGGGGGGGGGGGGGGGAGGGGAGGGGAGGGCAAGCGGCCGCTTCCTCTCCACGCCCAAAAAAAAAAAAGAAAGAAAGACGTATACAATTCTCTGTAATGCCGAATTAGAGCGCAGCTCTTGAGGATGAGGAGAGGGTATGCCCCTCCGTACCATCCCCTCCTCCTCTCCCGTTCTCCTCCCGTTTACCGGGAAATTTTCGCTAAAAATCTTGCCAAATTTAGCAGGGAAATTTTTACCGGTAAATTTAGCGGGGAAGTTTTTCCGGGTAAATTTGGCGGGGAAATTTTCCCGCTAAATTTAGCGGAAACATTTCCCCGCTATATATAGTAGACAATTTTCTCGCTAAATTTAGCGGAAAAATTTCCGCGCTAAATTGAAGGGAAAAAGTTTCCCCGCTGAATTTAGCAGTAAAAGTTTTTCCGCTACATTTAGCGGGAAAATATTCCTTCTAAATTTAGCGGGGAAATTGTTCTGTTAAGTTTGGCGGGTAAATGTTTCCGCTAAATTTAGCGGAAACATTTTCCCATAATGCAACGCGCGCGGTTACGCCGACGGCGATGACGACGCCGCTCAACCCGGAGCGCAGCCCCGGGTTGAGCATCGCACCTAAGAGTTGCGCTCTAAAATTCTGAAAGAATGCCTCGTTCTTGGTCAAGTAGTTACTATCTGGTCAACAAACCAGATTTGTGCAGCCGAAGCAGGACAGTGGATTCGGCCAACTGTTTTTCCTTAGGAACGTCCTTGGTGTCTCAATCAAAAAGAGAGAAAAACGGGAGAAAGATGAGTGGACAAGTTAACCAGACGCGAAATGTACCGACGAAGGGAAAGCTGTGCTTCTTCGAAGTAAAGAACGTAAAATGGCAGCTTGGCGGCGCGGCGTAAGATGGCAGCTTGGTAGGGTTGTGCGAATATTCGAAATTTCGAATAGTAGTTCGGAATAATGCACTATTCGATATTCGCTTCGAGAAGAACTACACTATTCGCGTTTTTCGAAATGTTGATTGCGGCGGGTTAGCCCCGTGAAGTGCGCTTCTTACCAAGCACCGGTGCGCTGCAGAGAAGCAATACCCACAGAAGCGAGCTCCGCGGGTGTTGCTTCTCTGCATTACATCGCTGCTCGGTAAGAAGCGCACTCAACGGGGTAACCCGCTACGATAAACACTGGGAAAAATAGGAATGTCGTAATTGCGTGCTTGGAAGAAAATCATACATTGAAGGCGGGATGGTGCACCCGTACCGACTGTATGTGAAAATAAATGAAGACTTTGTGAATCTATATATCTACATTGTAGTAAAAGTTACAAAATTAAACGGTTATGCAAGAGTACACTATGTTAGGCAGAGATGCCCTTACAACCTGCGTTCATCATGCGCGATTCATTCTTTTTTACGCCAGAATAAAGAAAGAATATTTTATGTAGCAAGATTCGTAAATTCACTCAATTGGGTATAGTTGGCCATTTTTATAAGATTCGTTTTATGTCGAATCCGTCGTTTACTTGCCATCCCAAGACACCTGACCTTCTGAGGTCACAGTTCATTGATATAGATAGATTAAACTTAGCTTATAAATGAACAAGTGGAACAAAATTCACAGGTTTAGACAGGTTTAGCTGAGGTTTCGTCTAAGCATTATGCAATGGTAGTGAAAGCATCTGAAAAAGCGCGAAAAACAACTGCACAAGGACGAGGAAGTATACAGACAAGAGCGCTCTGTCTACTTCCTCGTGCTTGTTTTTTTTTCTTTTTTTGGCGCTTTTTTAGGTGATCATGAACCAACTGGTCCAAATTGCTACCTTAGTGTTACTGAAAGACGTGGAAAAACTATTCGATATTTGAATCGAAAATATTCGGTCAAAACCACTATTCGCTTCGAATTCAAAATCCACTATTCGCACAAGACAACTTGGCGTTCGAACCAACACACGTTGGGTCGAACGTCACGACGCTGTTTTGCAGCTCAGAGAGAGCCTGGGAACCACCGCAAAGGCGTTAGAAACGGTTTACCGGTGGTGAGAACAAAGGCTGCCAAGGCGAGATCCCTGCTTACCTCAGTCTTGGATGCCGAATTCGTCATCGCAACCCTATCTCTCTCCGACGTTCTCTCTGTCACGCCTCCCCTGAGTCGGCTGCTTTAAAAGCCGGATCTCGAAATGAACAGTGCCTCGTACATCGTGAAAGACACGATCGTCGTCCTGAGCAAAAAGCGGAACCCGTTGAATGTTGAGAAGACTTTCAAAGAAATGTTTGCACGTGCACAGAAGACATTGCCGAGAACATGGGGAGCCCAACAATATTTGCCTTGTCTAGTGCAACGACAAATGAACGGCGCGAAATTGCCTCGAGTCATACTTTTGCGCACTTGTCTACATTCCGCTTGTGGAATCCGTCGTGGAAGATCTGAAGCAGCGTTTGCCGAAAGAGGTGCTGGGGGTGTACTGCCTCAACACGCTTTTGCCCTTCCAAGTGAATGACAAGGAAGCTCAAGCAAAGCTCAGTATCCTGACAGCGAAATACGGCGTGCTGTTCGGAATGGGAGATGTAGCATTGCAAACCATCCTGAGAGCTGAAGGGGCCTCTTCCATCGACGGCTGTGGAGACACTTCAAGAGTCGGAGAGAGAACTGTATCCCAACACCAGTACACTGCTGCGCGTTCTCGCCACACTGCCAGTTAGTGTTGCGACGGCTGAGCTATCCTTCTCTACCCTTCGTCGGATTAAGACTTGGATTAGATCGCGGTGTTGGGAAAAGCGACTCAACGGTTTTGCACTCTTAAACGTCCATCGAGATTTCAACGTCGACCAACAGAAGGTTGTAGACCGCTACGTGCAGGGAGCACGACGACGGAAAGCGATGTTCGTGCTGTGAAGAACCCTTAATTTGATAACTTCTGTAAATAATTATGTCTGTATACTGTCTTCTCCAAATGTAGGGGGTTATCTTCTTCATCTCATTAGATAAACGTGAATCTGTTCAATAAAGAATTTTAATGTTGTTTCATGCAATTTGTTTAGGCACTGCGCTGAAGAACATTTCAACTCGCTTTTTTGTTTTCTATTGGTTTCACGCATCCGCTACAAGACCATAAAGAATCGAACAGTAATGTTTGTTTGGCTGTATCTCGTAAAACACCGAGGCATTGACATTAAAGTCGCTGAGGAATCCCACCCACTGTTTTCCTATTAGAGTTTAATTACTCCAACTAAATGTTCAAGATCTTCTCGCGTCACACCGTTCTCAAGAACCGCGCTCTCTCGAGAGTGAGTCAATAAAATAACAATTAAAATAAGAAGGCATTTTGATCACGTTCGTCTAATCACGTCTTGCTAACGAATCCTTTCTTCTCCGGTCTTCGTAGTGTATTTTGGTCCTATTTGATCGAATCTCTGCTAAACCTCTGTCACGCCGTGTGGCTCAATTGCCTGTGTTGCTTAAAGGGGCCCGGCAACGACTTTTCTTTACTGTATTTTTTTTTTTTTAAATTTGCATTGAACCTGAGCGCATTGAACGTAGTAACTTAGTGAACTTTTTCTTTTCTTGAAATTCGCTTTATTTTAAAAGGCATATTAATATTACAAAAACAAGCAAAACTAACCTCCTTCATGGCGTCCTTGGTCCTCTGTCCCCTTTTTTCCCGCGCCGGAGGATTCCCCTGGCCACGGTGGCTGAGGGGAAGGCGGGGAAAGGAGATGAGGCCGAGGAGAGAAGCTGCCCGGGCAGCTCTCTCTCCTCGGCTGACGTCAGGGCCAAAAACGTCACGATTTCGCCACATGCCGCGCGCGTCCGACACCACGGGGGGCCCCCGTAGGAAAAGGAGGCTTCCGCGTCGTCCGGTTAAAATATGACGCACTGATACATAGTTACTCTCTCTGTGCCCGCTGGGTTGCCCGAACCACAAGAGACGTGGAAACCGCAAAAAAAAGGTAGACGCTTAAATAGGATTGCAGGGCCCCTTTAAATGGGAATGGTCACTGTTTAGATGAAAAATCTAGAACCATGCACACGTATGTCTCTCTCTTCTTTTTTCTACTACTTATAGTAGAACACTTTGAACCACTGAAGCGGGAAGTGCAAGTTTATAAAATAGAACAACAAACTAATACAAATTTGGCGGGCATTTAGGCTGTAACAAGCGTTAAAACACAATTAATAATTTACTTTTTAGATACCCTAAAAATTACAAACCCGCGCAAATGAAAAAAAAAAAAAGATCACCACGTGTTAAACAGTTTTTTTTTTCTTCTTGCGGAAAAGACTTCTTTTATATGGGTTGAACAACCTAAAAGAAGAAAAAAGAACCTTCCCCATCTCTCAGCACTCTCCTATTACACAAAGAAATGAAACAATTCCCCAATGTCGGGTTGCTTCAAATTATTATTACTGGTGATTTCAACTACCCAGAAATCGTGTGACGTGTTTTTTTTTCTTTTTTTCTTGTAAACTGTCATTTCTGTCACGGCAGAATCTTTCTAAACAATCTCGTGATTTTGCTGATGTCATGTACTCACTTTCACTTCGACAATATGTCGAGAAAGCAAGTCGCAATACGGCTATGCTTGGTCTCTTTCTTTTATCTTCTTTAGTTCGAAGTCGAACTTGGGATAAGGACCGTTTATATGAAGCCACTGGTCCGCGATCACACCTTAATTTGTGTCGAACTTCCAATTACAACACGTTAGCTATCTCTTGCGAACCTCGGCGCAATCAGCCAAAACATATTGCTTTTATTTTCAAATCCGTTTCTAGAAAAATTCGGCTCAAGATCGGTCTATGAAAACTGTGTGATGTTTAGTGTAAATTACGTAGGTTGCATGACAGATTTATTCCCAAGATAACTATTTACACGTCGTTTGCACACTGGTTTTTAACCCGTTTGAAAAGATTGCCGAATAAAATGAATAGGTTTTTCGTTCAGCAAAAAGTTCCCAAACCGCTATTTTGTGGTCAAAATACCGAGGTTGTCATCTGCATTGCAAATATAAAATAAGCAAAGCTAAAAATAAGTTTTTAAACGTTTTGGCCTTTTATAAACCCGAAACAGCTAAAGGATTCAGTCAGCTTGACTGATACCTCTGGAAAACGCTTACCGACCGCCAAGACTTGCGAACTGTTTTTTTTTTCGTGAAGTTTTCACTTATGAAATATTTCCCCTACACCGTCCCTGCCCAGAATACTTAATAACTACCCAAATGGAATAGATCAGTACAACAACAAACGACTTTTCGTTCATCTATTTTAAAAGGGTTTTCGAAAAAGTTTCACATTGTCGTCTCATCCAGAAACTTAACTGTTTTTGAATAGACACATCGATTATAAATGGGATCACACACTTTTAAATCGCATTCATTACATAACAGAAGATAACATTTGCTCTGCACAGAAAACTGCTAAATCGGGAGTAGCAGAGAGAGCTGTGCTGGGCCCGTTTTTGTTTTCAATATACATAAACGACCTCCCAGATATTCTTAACTCAACTATTAGGCAGTGTTGCGGAGTTGGCACTCGGGAGTTGGAATGATTCTGGAATCATTCCGCACTTCTGTAACCCGGAAAAAAAAAGAAAAGAAAAGAGAATGGAATGACGACAGCACTGGGAGGTATGGATTGTGGAATGGGAATGGAATGATATGCCTTTTACCTGGCAGGGAGTGGGAATACGATAGGCTGGGTTCTTACGCGAGCTCTGTGGATCTTCCCATATGGCCTACGGCCCCCTCGCGCAACGCGCACTCTAAAGAAAGACCATGAGTCGGCTTTCCCGCACAACAATCGGAAAGCCAATCACCGCAACTTACGGAGGCAACTCAGCGAATGACGAGGCCGAAACTTATGTTTTGACTAAAAAAACGCAGACTGAGTTGTGACATTAAGCAGTGACGTTTTGCATTGCTTAATGTCACAACTCAGACTGCGTTTTTTTGGTCTAAACATATGTTTCGGCATCGTCATTCGCTGAGTTGCCTCCGTAAGTTGCGGTGATTGGCTCTCCGAGTGTTGTGCGGGAAAGCAGACGCACGGGCTTCTTTTTAGAGTGCGGTCAAAGTGGCTCTTTAAAACAACATGATTTCACTTGAGGTTGCATGACGTTGCAGTCCCCCGTACCGGCACTGTAGCAGTTGCACTGTCGGCGGTTTTGTGTTTTTGCCGCGATGCATGGAGACTTTGGGAAAGTATGAGTGGCGTCGCTTCCAGGGAGCGAAAACTCTGTTTATTAGAAAGATTCTGAGTTACTGCTTTGTGCTGAAAAAAGGGGAAGCGGTATAAAGAAAGAAGAGAGGTTTACAGAGAGGAGATAAAGCACGAATGAACAAAACGGAATCTAATAAATATATGAAATAAAATGAAAATCACAGATAACATGAGTCATAAAATTGATGAACACAGGCATCCCGAGAAGAGACAAAGACAAAATAAAACTTATATAAGCTATGCCCCTTTCAACATAGAATGTATTTTATCAGTTGAATTTTACGAACATGTGTAATGTTTGACTATACAATTTGGCTGTGACGTTTGACCCGAAACATTTAACTGCATCATTTGACTGTAACGTTTGGCAGTAACGTTTGACTGCATTTTTTTTGTCTTCCCATTTTTAAAGTGTACTGTCTAAACCCGTGGGCATCTTTCTGTGGAATTTCAGAAGTGAATCGTGCGCGCAAACAGCTTTAATCGGCGACGGCGATAAAGTTGCGCCAGCGCCCTCGCGCCCATAGCTTTGACTGCATAACCACTGAAGGTTGTCTGCGTGTATAGCCGTGTTTCCTTCAAAAATGTAGTCAGTGCATTGGTAATGGTGTCTACTTCAGCATCTTGGTAAGTTTGCCATGGGCCAGGGCGCCGTATAGAGGTGTGTTGGGGGAGGGCTGGGGGATACATAAATCCCTGCGTGCCCGTTTTGAACAGGACGAGCATCGTACCGCTCGAGCGGTCGTGGAATCACTAGTGCATGATTCAAGTTAAATGCCTCACCCAGGTTAGTAGTCATAGTGCAGTGGCTAAATTGTTCATGTACAACGAGGACGACATTTCAAGGCGGGCTAAGTCCCCGCTCTTCAAACCTCTATGCAAGCAATTTGAAATTGAATAGAGCGCGGTTCCAGGGTTATCGTACACGTGTGCTTTCTGTAGTGCGGCGTGTTACCTTAGAGGTTCGTTACGGACATAGGACGTTTGATGACGTTTGAGTCAAGTAAAAACGCCCAAAAGCCTTTGGAGTCTTTACTTTTTCCCTGTTGAAGCGGCAAGTAAACTTCTGAGAGGTGAAGGCACGAGACTGCTTGCGGTCCGAATCGCCTTAGAAACTGTCTCAGTTGCTTTCCCGGCGACAGGTGCGGTTTCGAGCGCGCTTGAGGTCCCGGTGACGTCCTTCGCAAGGTCCCCTAATAAAGGAAATAATAAAAAAAAGACATCAGCACACTCGTTGATATCATGTCGAAATGTTGAGTGAAGCCGTGACCACGAATTGAGGCGTATGCAGCATAAAAAAAAAGGCGGTTAGGGCTAAGATAATTTGTTTCTTATGCCCGTTTCTACACTTTATCATGCATAATATTTTAATGTATTATGTTTTTGTTTTGTTATATTCACAAACAGAATAATAACAGCAGGGTGTCCCTGTCGAAAACCCCTAAATCAGTCAAGTTTAGGACGACTTGAAGCACGTGTAAAGCGCCGCGGTTTGCTGGACTTAACAATCGTGTAGCAGGCGGAAGGCCAGTGATACGCAAACGCAGATGAGTCATGTTTAATTTAACAAAAAAAAAAAAAAATAATTAGTATTTTTTAATCTTTTTGGCAAAATAACGTTTTTCTTTTTTGCAATTCTCGGCGTCCGCCGTGGCTGGAAGTTCCCGAAAAAGTTAATTTTTAAATCTTCTTCAACCACCCTATTTGTAGTAACTTATTTTAAATCATTTGCTAAAACAGTTGAAATACTATAGTTGCAGTTTTTTTGACACAGTTTTATTGATACAGTTTTACTGCAAGGTACAGTTAATTACATCAGAACTCACAAGTTCTCCTTTTTTAATGGACCCGACGCATGACTGTGTAACATCCCTCACCGGGAGAACGCTTTCTCCTTAGCACGCGGCTGTGCTGTGGCAAAACAAGATGCGCAAAATCGCGATACATACTATGCGGTTTTCGCTTCACTGCATTACACCAGTGCACGATGACAAGCGCACTTAACAAATCTAACTTGCCCTCCCGAACAGAGCGCGAGAACACGACAAATACATATTATGGTACATTAGAGCACTGTCAGCGTTGGATGGAAAGTATAAATCGAACGATACGTTTTTTGAGGTGTTAATCGAAAGCTCTGAAGATTCCTGCAAGCCGTCTGTAACGATCCGGACGTGTAGGCTTGTAGGAGATATCATATATTTTCAATATTTTTAGGGTAACATTAAGTTTTGGCGCATTGCTGGCGCAATTTTGTTACATTTTGGCTAAATGCAGCATGGCCTAGCAGGGTGCAATGTGAAGAAATTGGCGCGACAATCTTATCACCGTAGTATGGCTTATATTATATCTCCACCCGTTCATAAAAGAGCGGTAAAAGTATGTAAATGTGAGTAAAAGCCACACAAAAGCGTGGATGGTATATCGGCACGGGTATATCTGAAGCATAGCCTCCTCTATACTGATAAAGCCTTGCGGATCGCCACGAGACGCGGCCACCGAAAGTGAAAAGGTAGAGCGGAAGAAAAGAGTCATGTAACGGGCGCCCCGCTGCGGCGAGACGCCGAAACACACTTGTCCCGAGCGATGGAATGCCCGCTCGTGCTTCTCGCGTTCCTCGGGCTACCGCTTCTTTCTTCGTCGGGTTTGAAAACCATGTTTCGGGTACCCGCCGCTGTAAAAGCTGTGCCCTTAATTTCCAGACTCCCCCAGAAATGCTCTGTGCTACCAGATCCTCGAGCTCATAATCTGCGACCGGGCACTCTATGGCTCCGTCATCGAACTGCCAGGCTTTGTAGATATAGAGGAGACTGTCTGAAGATATGGGCGCCTTCACTCACCTCATGCTCAACGCACGTGGGGGCACAACTGGCAATTTGAACTTCGCGCTAATCGAGAATGGAAAAAAAGCAGACAAGTACGCGAGCGGTACTCCGAAATTTTCGAACGCTTTTTCGGCAAATGTCGTCCTTGCTCGGCTCTGTCGGATGCTATGGAAATCGTGCTAGCTCGGCTCGTTGCCAGGGTACCGCGTGCGACCAATCGCGGCGAGAGGCCATGTAAAGTGGCTTTATAACAGACCTGTGAGAGAAGAAGGCATGAGATTTATTGCGGCCCCAATCGCTCCAGACACTCCTCCGGCTGCTTTCGCAGCTGCACTTATAGGGTTGAGTGTGCCCAGTGTCCCGGTGAGGCTGTTTGCAAGGTCCGCTGCTGCACAAAAAGAAAAAGAAGAAAATCTTGTTGATGAGATGTTTAAACGTTGAGTCAAAACATAAAACTGTAGCCGCTAACCACAATAGTGTAGCAGAGGAAAAAACTGTTATGACAAAACTTATCATTCCCTCATCCCTCTGTCCACACTTTGATATATTTCTATTAAAGTGAGTGTTTACACACATCGTTTACGCCTCAGGAAGCACATCTCCTTTTTTGTTAGGTGGTGTGTAGACTATACTCCGTGTCACAAGCTCTGCGCAGTGCAAGCAAAGGCAACGCCATGGCAAAGAGAGAAATGGCGAGAGCTAGGAAGGCGGGACGGGAGAGGAGGGCAATAGAGTTCTAGTTGAAAAATGGAGAGCACTTGGAACGTTAGAGAGGAGAGGAGGTTTCTCTTTTTCTCCCCAGCCTTCCTAGTGCTTGCCCTTGCTCCCCTCGCCTGGCGTTGGCTTCGCCTGTACTGCACGCAACTAGTGACACGGAGTATGGCTCCTGGATGTGATTTGTCCCGTAGATGTCGATTCCAACAAAACCCGCTCTCCAACTTCCTCGCAGAGTCACAGATATTTCGGTCCACACAGAAATCATCGATAGGACAAGGCCCCGATCACGTTTTGATGCAAATAACTTACTTGCTTTGAGGCAAAAAAGTACTTTTGATGAAGCTTAATAGTTACACTTAACCGAATGAGCTTAGAAAAAAAGGAACTACTTGGTAGTTGTTTCTTTGGTTACATTCTCGATACTTTCGAAGCTCCGTGATACTCGAGCCTTTTCGCGTTGTATTCTCTCATGCCACTGTAGAAAGCCAAACGTTACTGCTTAAGGGTCTCTGAATAATCACTTTCTACCACACTACAAGTTATAAAGAATGAAGTTTAGATGAAAAACAACAATAACAACAACACTGTTTGCTTGTTTGTGCTAATTGAGTTGCACTATATCGATACATGCATTTCGCGCAGTAAAACTATCGCGGACGATAGGTTCATTCGCGCTCGAAGAAACCCTGCTGCGACATGAAGTACAGCATGGTCCAAGAGGGTCACTTCCACTTGTTGGGGGGCTGTAGTTCTTTAGCTCCCTAACATTATGTCGTTCAAGTTACGTGAGTTGTATTTTTGGTTTTGACACCTGAAACGTTACCAAAATGTCTGGTACGTACATCTGTTGTTCGCCAGGCACGCATCCAGGGGTGGAGGGGGGGGGGGGGGTGGAGCATGGGGCCCGCCCCCTCCCCCCAAAATCTTCCATTTTGCTGGAGCCTCCTTTCCCCCCTCCCCCTCATGCAGCATTTTGTCATGGGCGGGCCCTCCCCGAATCAAAATCCTTGCCACGTGCCTGTTGGCAATGTCGTCATCAGGGGAGCCCTAGCAGTCTAAAGTATGCCATGAGAAGTGTCCTCTTGGAGCACTGTGACGCGATGTTTGCGGATGATATACCACTTAGTTTGGAGCTTAGGTCGCTTTAGAACGTTTCGAATTACATCTGGGTCACAGGGCTCGAACAGCACCTGCGCGAAAAGCTTACCCTCCTGCAACAATCACGAAGCAATTGGAAGAATACAATTTATAGTAAATTGCTAGGCAATTGTGTTGCATACGTGAAATGTTGTAGCATGACAAATGTTCAGCGATACTTTGGGTTTCCAGACGCCAGACGCCTACGTTCACGGCGCTCTTCATCAGATAGTTTAACGCGTACAATGTGTACACTTGATAGTTCTTCCTACAATGAAACGCTACTACCGCCATTCGGGCAGATAAACCTGGAGATCTTTTAGAGCCTTCAATACTCTTGAGCTCCTCCCCCTCAGTGCGCGCAGGTGTTCGAGATCCCCGACCACCTCGAACCGACCATCTCCAGGCGGTGGGTTCGAATCCATTGCTAGGCAAATGTGTTGCATACGTGTAATGCTGTAGCATCACAAATATTCAGCGATACTCTGAGTTTCCAGACGCCAGACGCCTACGTTCACGGCGCTCTTCATCAGATAGTTTAACGCGTACAATGTGTACACTTGATAGTTCTTCCTAGAATGAAACGCTACTACCGCCATTCGGGCAGATAAACCTGGAGATCTTTTAGAGCCTTCAATACTCTTGAGCTCCTCCCCCTCAGTGCGCGCAGGTGTTCGAGATCCCCGACCACCTCGAACCGACCATCTCCAGGCGGTGGGTTCGAATCCATTGCTAGGCAAATGTGTTGCATACGTGTAATGCTGTAGCATCACAAATATTCAGCGATACTCTGAGTTTCCAGACGCCAGACGCCTACGTTCACGGCGCTCTTCATCAGATAGTTTAACGCGTACAATGTGTACACTTGATAGTTCTTCCTAGAATGAAACGCTACTACCGCCATTCGGGCAGATAAACCTGGAGATCTTTTAGAGCCTTCAATACTCTTGAGCTCCTCCCCCTCAGTGCGCGCAGGTGTTCGAGATCCCCGACCACCTCGAACCGACCATCTCCAGGCGGTGGGTTCGAATCCATTGCTAGGCAAATGTGTTGCATACGTGTAATGCTGTAGCATCACAAATATTCAGCGATACTCTGAGTTTCCAGACGCCAGACGCCTACGTTCACGGCGCTCTTCATCAGATAGTTTAACGCGTACAATGTGTACACTTGATAGTTCTTCCTAGAATGAAACGCTACTACCGCCATTCGGGCAGATAAACCTGGAGATCTTTTAGAGCCTTCAATACTCTTGAGCTCCTCCCCCCCAGTGCGCGCAGGTGTTCGAGATCCCCGACCACCTCGAACCGACCATCTCCAGGCGGTGGGTTCGAATCCATTGCTAGGCAAATGTGTTGCATACGTGTAATGCTGTAGCATCACAAATATTCAGCGATACTCTGAGTTTCCAGACGCCAGACGCCTACGTTCACGGCGCTCTACATCAGATAGTTTAACGCGTACAATGTGTACACTTGATAGTTCTTCCTAGAATGAAACACTACTACCGCCATTCGGGCAGATAAACCTGGAGATCTTTTAGAGCCTTCAATACTCTTGAGCTCCTCCCCCTCAGTGCGCGCAGGTGTTCGAGATCCCCGACCACCTCGAACCGACCATCTCCAGGCGGTGGGTTCGAATCCATTGCTAGGCAAATGTGTTGCATACGTGTAATACTGTAGCATCACAAATATTCAGCGATACTCTGAGTTTCCAGACGCCAGACGCCTACGTTCACGGCGCTCTTCATCAGATAGTTTAACGCGTACAATGTGTACACTTGATAGTTCTTCCTAGAATGAAACGCTACTACCGCCATTCGGGCAGATAAACCTGGAGATCTTTTAGAGCCTTCAATACTCTTGAGCTCCTCCCCCTCAGTGCGCGCAGGTGTTCGAGATCCCCGACCACCTCGAACCGACCATCTCCAGGCGGTGGGTTCGAATCCATTGCTAGGCAAATGTGTTGCATACGTGTAATGCTGTAGCATCACAAATATTCAGCGATACTCTGAGTTTCCAGACGCCAGACGCCTACGTTCACGGCGCTCTTCATCAGATAGTTTAACGCGTACAATGTGTACACTTGATAGTTCTTCCTAGAATGAAACGCTACTACCGCCATTCGGGCAGATAAACCTGGAGATCTTTTAGAGCCTTCAATACTCTTGAGCTCCTCTCCCTCAGTGCGCGCAGGTGTTCGAGATCCCCGACCACCTCGAACCGACCATCTCCAGGCGGTGGGTTCGAATCCATTGCTAGGCAAATGTGTTGCATACGTGTAATGCTGTAGCATCACAAATATTGAGCGATACTCTGAGTTTCCAGACGCCATACACCTACGTTCACGGCGCTCTTCATCAGATAGTTTAACGCGTACAATGTGTACACTTGATAGTTCTTCCTAGAATGAAACGCTACTACCGCCATTCGGGCAGATAAACCTGGAGATCTTTTAGAGCCTTCAATACTCTTGAGCTCCTCTCCCTCAGTGCGCGCAGGTGTTCGAGGTCCCCGACCACCTCGAACCGACCATCTCCAGGTGGTGGGTTCGAATCCATTTCTAGGCAATTGTGTTGCATACGTGAAATGTTGTAGCATCACAAATATTCAGCGATACTCTGAGTTTCCAGACGCCAGACGCCTACGTTCACGGCGCTCTTCATCAGATAGTTTAACGCGTACAATGTGTACACTTGATAGTTCTTCCTAGAATGAAACGCTACTACCGCCATTCGGGCAGATAAACCTGGAGATCTTTTAGAGCCTTCAATACTCTTGAGCTCCTCCCCCTCAGTGCGCGCAGGTGTTCGAGATCCCCGACCACCTCGAACCGACCATCTCCAGGCGGTGGGTTCGAATCCATTGCTAGGCAAATGTGTTGCATACGTGTAATGCTGTAGCATCACAAATATTCAGCGATACTCTGAGTTTCCAGACGCCAGACGCCTACGTTCACGGCGCTCTTCATCAGATAGTTTAACGCGTACAATGTGTACACTTGATAGTTCTTCCTAGAATGAAACGCTACTACCGCCATTCGGGCAGATAAACCTGGAGATCTTTTAGAGCCTTCAATACTCTTGAGCTCCTCTCCCTCAGTGCGCGCAGGTGTTCGAGATCCCCGACCACCTCGAACCGACCATCTCCAGGCGGTGGGTTCGAATCCATTGCTAGGCAAATGTGTTGCATACGTGTAATGCTGTAGCATCACAAATATTGAGCGATACTCTGAGTTTCCAGACGCCATACACCTACGTTCACGGCGCTCTTCATCAGATAGTTTAACGCGTACAATGTGTACACTTGATAGTTCTTCCTAGAATGAAACGCTACTACCGCCATTCGGGCAGATAAACCTGGAGATCTTTTAGAGCCTTCAATACTCTTGAGCTCCTCTCCCTCAGTGCGCGCAGGTGTTCGAGATCCCCGACCACCTCGAACCGACCATCTCCAGGTGGTGGGTTCGAATCCATTGCTAGGCAAATGTGTTGCATACGTGTAATGCTGTAGCATCACAAATATTGAGCGATACTCTGAGTTTCCAGACGCCATACACCTACGTTCACGGCGCTCTTCATCAGATAGTTTAACGCGTACAATGTGTACACTTGATAGTTCTTCCTAGAATGAAACGCTACTACCGCCATTCGGGCAGATAAACCTGGAGATCTTTTAGAGCCTTCAATACTCTTGAGCTCCTCTCCCTCAGTGCGCGCAGGTGTTCGAGGTCCCCGACCACCTCGAACCGACCATCTCCAGGTGGTGGGTTCGAATCCATTTCTAGGCAATTGTGTTGCATACGTGAAATGTTGTAGCATCACAAATATTCAGCGATACTCTGAGTTTCCAGACGCCATACACCTACGTTCACGGCGCTCTTCATCAGATAGTTTAACGCGTACAATGTGTACACTTGATAGTTCTTCCTAGAATGAAACGCTACTACCGCCATTCGGGCAGATAAACCTGGAGATCTTTTAGAGCCTTCAATACTCTTGAGCTCCTCTCCCTCAGTGCGCGCAGGTGTTCGAGATCCCCGACCACCTCGAACCGACCATCTCCAGGTGGTGGGTTCGAATCCATTGCTAGGCAAATGTGTTGCATACGTGTAATGCTGTAGCATCACAAATATTGAGCGATACTCTGAGTTTCCAGACGCCATACACCTACGTTCACGGCGCTCTTCATCAGATAGTTTAACGCGTACAATGTGTACACTTGATAGTTCTTCCTAGAATGAAACGCTACTACCGCCATTCGGGCAGATAAACCTGGAGATCTTTTAGAGCCTTCAATACTCTTGAGCTCCTCTCCCTCAGTGCGCGCAGGTGTTCGAGGTCCCCGACCACCTCGAACCGACCATCTCCAGGTGGTGGGTTCGAATCCATTTCTAGGCAATTGTGTTGCATACGTGAAATGTTGTAGCATCACAAATATTCAGCGATACTCTGAGTTTCCAGACGCCATACACCTACGTTCACGGCGCTCTTCATCAGATAGTTTAACGCGTACAATGTGTACACTTGATAGTTCTTCCTAGAATGAAACGCTACTACCGCCATTCGGGCTGATAAACCTGGGGATCTTCCAGAGCCTTCAATACTCTTGAGCTCCTCTCCCTCAGTGCGCGCAGGTGTTCGAGGTCCCCGACCACCTCGAACCGACCATCTCCAGGTGGTGGGTTCGAATCCATTTCTAGGCAATTGTGTTGCATACGTGAAATGTTGTAGCATCACAAATATTCAGCGATACTCTGAGTTTCCAGACGCCATACGCCTACGTTCACGGCGCTCTTCATCAGAGAGTTTAACGCGTACAATGTGTACACTTGATAGTTCTTCCTAGAATGAAACGCTACTACCGCCATTCGGGCTGATAAACCTGGGGATCTTCCAGAGCCTTCAATACTCTTGAGCTCCTCTCCCTCAGTGCGCGCAGGTGTTCGAGGTCCCCGACCACCTCGAACCGACCATCTCCAGGTGGTGGGTTCGAATCCATTTCTAGGCAATTGTGTTGCATACGTGAAATGTTGTAGCATCACAAATATTCAGCGATACTCTGAGTTTCCAGACGCCATACGCCTACGTTCACGGCGCTCTTCATCAGAGAGTTTAACGCGTACAATGTGTACACTTGATAGTTCTTCCTAGAATGAAACGCTACTACCGCCATTCGGGCTGATAAACCTGGGGATCTTCCAGAGCCTTCAATACTCTTGAGCTCCTCTCCCTCAGTGCGCGCAGGTGTTCGAGGTCCCCGACCACCTCGAACCGACCATCTCCAGGTGGTGGGTTCGAATCCATTTCTAGGCAATTGTGTTGCATACGTGAAATGTTGTAGCATCACAAATATTCAGCGATACTCTGAGCTTCCAGACGCCATACGCCTACGTTCACGGCGCTCTTCATCAGATGGTTTAACGCGTACAATGTGTACACTTGATAGTTCTTCCTAGAATGAAACGCTACTACCGCCATTCGGGCAGATAAACCTGGAGATCTTTTAGAGCCTTCAATACTCTTGAGCTCCTCCCCCTCAGTGCGCGCAGGTGTTCGAGATCCCCGACCACCTCGAACCGACCATCTCCAGGCGGTGGGTTCGAATCCATTGCTAGGCAAATGTGTTGCATACGTGTAATGCTGTAGCATCACAAATATTCAGCGATACTCTGAGTTTCCAGACGCCAGACGCCTACGTTCACGGCGCTCTTCATCAGATAGTTTAACGCGTACAATGTGTACACTTGATAGTTCTTCCTTGAATGAAACGCTACTACCGCCATTCGGGCAGATAAACCTGGAGATCTTTTAGAGCCTTCAATACTCTTGAGCTCCTCTCCCTCAGTGCGCGCAGGTGTTCGAGATCCCCGACCACCTCGAACCGACCATCTCCAGGCGGTGGGTTCGAATCCATTGCTAGGCAAATGTGTTGCATACGTGTAATGCTGTAGCATCACAAATATTGAGCGATACTCTGAGTTTCCAGACGCCATACACCTACGTTCACGGCGCTCTTCATCAGATAGTTTAACGCGTACAATGTGTACACTTGATAGTTCTTCCTAGAATGAAACGCTACTACCGCCATTCGGGCTGATAAACCTGGGGATCTTCCAGAGCCTTCAATACTCTTGAGCTCCTCTCCCTCAGTGCGCGCAGGTGTTCGAGGTCCCCGACCACCTCGAACCGACCATCTCCAGGTGGTGGGTTCGAATCCATTTCTAGGCAATTGTGTTGCATACGTGAAATGTTGTAGCATCACAAATATTCAGCGATACTCTGAGTTTCCAGACGCCATACGCCTACGTTCACGGCGCTCTTCATCAGAGAGTTTAACGCGTACAATGTGTACACTTGATAGTTCTTCCTAGAATGAAACGCTACTACCGCCATTCGGGCTGATAAACCTGGGGATCTTCCAGAGCCTTCAATACTCTTGAGCTCCTCTCCCTCAGTGCGCGCAGGTGTTCGAGGTCCCCGACCACCTCGAACCGACCATCTCCAGGTGGTGGGTTCGAATCCATTTCTAGGCAATTGTGTTGCATACGTGAAATGTTGTAGCATCACAAATATTCAGCGATACTCTGAGTTTCCAGACGCCATACGCCTACGTTCACGGCGCTCTTCATCAGAGAGTTTAACGCGTACAATGTGTACACTTGATAGTTCTTCCTAGAATGAAACGCTACTACCGCCATTCGGGCTGATAAACCTGGGGATCTTCCAGAGCCTTCAATACTCTTGAGCTCCTCTCCCTCAGTGCGCGCAGGTGTTCGAGGTCCCCGACCACCTCGAACCGACCATCTCCAGGTGGTGGGTTCGAATCCATTTCTAGGCAATTGTGTTGCATACGTGAAATGTTGTAGCATCACAAATATTCAGCGATACTCTGAGTTTCCAGACGCCATACGCCTACGTTCACGGCGCTCTTCATCAGATAGTTTAACGCGTACAATGTGTACACTTGATAGTTCTTCCTAGAATGAAACGCTACTACCGCCATTCGGGCTGATAAACCTGGGGATCTTCCAGAGCCTTCAATACTCTTGAGCTCCTCTCCCTCAGTGCGCGCAGGTGTTCGAGGTCCCCGACCACCTCGAACCGACCATCTCCAGGTGGTGGGTTCGAATCCATTTCTAGGCAATTGTGTTGCATACGTGAAATGTTGTAGCATCACAAATATTCAGCGATACTCTGAGCTTCCAGACGCCATACGCCTACGTTCACGGCGCTCTTCATCAGAGAGTTTAACGCGTACAATGTGTACACTTGATAGTTCTTCCTAGAATGAAACGCTACTACCGCCATTCGGGCTGATAAACCTGGGGATCTTCCAGAGCCTTCAATACTCTTGAGCTCCTCTCCCTCAGTGCGCGCAGGTGTTCGAGGTCCCCGACCACCTCGAACCGACCATCTCCAGGTGGTGGGTTCGAATCCATTGCTAGGCAAATTGTGTTGCATACGTGAAATGTTGTAGCATCACAAATATTCAGCGATACTCTGAGCTTCCAGACGCCATACGCCTACGTTCACGGCGCTCTTCATCAGATGGTTTAACGCGTACAATGTGTACACTTGATAGTTCTTCCTAGAATGAAACGCTACTACCGCCATTCGGGCTGATAAGCCTGGGGATCTTCCAGAGCCTTTAATACTCTTGAGCTCCTCTCCCTCAGTGCGCGCAGGTGTTCGAGGTCCCCGACCACCTCGAACCGACCATCTCCAGGTGGTGGGTTCGAATCCATTTCTAGGCAATTGTGTTGCATACGTGAAATGTTGTAGCATCACAAATATTCAGCGATACTCTGAGTTTCCAGACGCCATACGCCTACGTTCACGGCGCTCTTCATCAGAGAGTTTAACGCGTACAATGTGTACACTTGATAGTTCTTCCTAGAATGAAACGCTACTACCGCCATTCGGGCTGATAAACCTGGGGATCTTCCAGAGCCTTCAATACTCTTGAGCTCCTCTCCCTCAGTGCGCGCAGGTGTTCGAGGTCCCCGACCACCTCGAACCGACCATCTCCAGGTGGTGGGTTCGAATCCATTTCTAGGCAATTGTGTTGCATACGTGAAATGTTGTAGCATCACAAATATTCAGCGATACTCTGAGCTTCCAGACGCCATACGCCTACGTTCACGGCGCTCTTCATCAGATGGTTTAACGCGTACAATGTGTACACTTGATAGTTCTTCCTAGAATGAAACGCTACTACCGCCATTCGGGCTGATAAACCTGGGGATCTTCCAGAGCCTTCAATACTCTTGAGCTCCTCTCCCTCAGTGCGCGCAGGTGTTCGAGGTCCCCGACCACCTCGAACCGACCATCTCCAGGTGGTGGGTTCGAATCCATTTCTAGGCAATTGTGTTGCATACGTGAAATGTTGTAGCATCACAAATATTCAGCGATACTCTGAGTTTCCAGACGCCATACGCCTACGTTCACGGCGCTCTTCATCAGATAGTTTAACGCGTACAATGTGTACACTTGATAGTTCTTCCTAGAATGAAACGCTACTACCGCCATTCGGGCTGATAAACCTGGGGATCTTCCAGAGCCTTCAATACTCTTGAGCTCCTCTCCCTCAGTGCGCGCAGGTGTTCGAGGTCCCCGACCACCTCGAACCGACCATCTCCAGGTGGTGGGTTCGAATCCATTTCTAGGCAATTGTGTTGCATACGTGAAATGTTGTAGCACCACAAATATTCAGCGATACTCTGAGCTTCCAGACGCCATACGCCTACGTTCACGGCGCTCTTCATCAGAGAGTTTAACGCGTACAATGTGTACACTTGATAGTTCTTCCTAGAATGAAACGCTACTACCGCCAGTCGGGCTGATAAACCTGGGGATCTTCCAGAGCCTTCAATACTCTTGAGCTCCTCTCCCTCAGTGCGCGCAGGTGTTCGAGGTCCCCGACCACCTCGAACCGACCATCTCCAGGTGGTGGGTTCGAATCCATTGCTAGGCAAATTGTGTTGCATACGTGAAATGTTGTAGCATCACAAATATTCAGCGATACTCTGAGCTTCCAGACGCCATACGCCTACGTTCACGGCGCTCTTCATCAGATGGTTTAACGCGTACAATGTGTACACTTGATAGTTCTTCCTAGAATGAAACGCTACTACCGCCATTCGGGCTGATAAGCCTGGGGATCTTCCAGAGCCTTCAATACTCTTGAGCTCCTCTCCCTCAGTGCGCGCAGGTGTTCGAGGTCCCCGACCACCTCGAACCGACCATCTCCAGGTGGTGGGTTCGAATCCATTTCTAGGCAATTGTGTTGCATACGTGAAATGTTGTAGCATCACAAATATTCAGCGATACTCTGAGTTTCCAGACGCCATACGCCTACGTTCACGGCGCTCTTCATCAGAGAGTTTAACGCGTACAATGTGTACACTTGATAGTTCTTCCTAGAATGAAACGCTACTACCGCCATTCGGGCTGATAAACCTGGGGATCTTCCAGAGCCTTCAATACTCTTGAGCTCCTCTCCCTCAGTGCGCGCAGGTGTTCGAGGTCCCCGACCACCTCGAACCGACCATCTCCAGGTGGTGGGTTCGAATCCATTTCTAGGCAATTGTGTTGCATACGTGAAATGTTGTAGCATCACAAATATTCAGCGATACTCTGAGTTTCCAGACGCCATACGCCTACGTTCACGGCGCTCTTCATCAGAGAGTTTAACGCGTACAATGTGTACACTTGATAGTTCTTCCTAGAATGAAACGCTACTACCGCCATTCGGGCTGATAAACCTGGGGATCTTCCAGAGCCTTCAATACTCTTGAGCTCCTCTCCCTCAGTGCGCGCAGGTGTTCGAGGTCCCCGACCACCTCGAACCGACCATCTCCAGGTGGTGGGTTCGAATCCATTTCTAGGCAATTGTGTTGCATACGTGAAATGTTGTAGCATCACAAATATTCAGCGATACTCTGAGTTTCCAGACGCCATACGCCTACGTTCACGGCGCTCTTCATCAGATAGTTTAACGCGTACAATGTGTACACTTGATAGTTCTTCCTAGAATGAAACGCTACTACCGCCATTCGGGCTGATAAACCTGGGGATCTTCCAGAGCCTTCAATACTCTTGAGCTCCTCTCCCTCAGTGCGCGCAGGTGTTCGAGGTCCCCGACCACCTCGAACCGACCATCTCCAGGTGGTGGGTTCGAATCCATTTCTAGGCAATTGTGTTGCATACGTGAAATGTTGTAGCATCACAAATATTCAGCGATACTCTGAGCTTCCAGACGCCATACGCCTACGTTCACGGCGCTCTTCATCAGAGAGTTTAACGCGTACAATGTGTACACTTGATAGTTCTTCCTAGAATGAAACGCTACTACCGCCATTCGGGCTGATAAACCTGGGGATCTTCCAGAGCCTTCAATACTCTTGAGCTCCTCTCCCTCAGTGCGCGCAGGTGTTCGAGGTCCCCGACCACCTCGAACCGACCATCTCCAGGTGGTGGGTTCGAATCCATTGCTAGGCAAATTGTGTTGCATACGTGAAATGTTGTAGCATCACAAATATTCAGCGATACTCTGAGCTTCCAGACGCCATACGCCTACGTTCACGGCGCTCTTCATCAGATGGTTTAACGCGTACAATGTGTACACTTGATAGTTCTTCCTAGAATGAAACGCTACTACCGCCATTCGGGCTGATAAGCCTGGGGATCTTCCAGAGCCTTTAATACTCTTGAGCTCCTCTCCCTCAGTGCGCGCAGGTGTTCGAGGTCCCCGACCACCTCGAACCGACCATCTCCAGGTGGTGGGTTCGAATCCATTTCTAGGCAATTGTGTTGCATACGTGAAATGTTGTAGCATCACAAATATTCAGCGATACTCTGAGTTTCCAGACGCCATACGCCTACGTTCACGGCGCTCTTCATCAGAGAGTTTAACGCGTACAATGTGTACACTTGATAGTTCTTCCTAGAATGAAACGCTACTACCGCCATTCGGGCTGATAAACCTGGGGATCTTCCAGAGCCTTCAATACTCTTGAGCTCCTCTCCCTCAGTGCGCGCAGGTGTTCGAGGTCCCCGACCACCTCGAACCGACCATCTCCAGGTGGTGGGTTCGAATCCATTTCTAGGCAATTGTGTTGCATACGTGAAATGTTGTAGCATCACAAATATTCAGCGATACTCTGAGCTTCCAGACGCCATACGCCTACGTTCACGGCGCTCTTCATCAGATGGTTTAACGCGTACAATGTGTACACTTGATAGTTCTTCCTAGAATGAAACGCTACTACCGCCATTCGGGCTGATAAACCTGGGGATCTTCCAGAGCCTTCAATACTCTTGAGCTCCTCTCCCTCAGTGCGCGCAGGTGTTCGAGGTCCCCGACCACCTCGAACCGACCATCTCCAGGTGGTGGGTTCGAATCCATTTCTAGGCAATTGTGTTGCATACGTGAAATGTTGTAGCATCACAAATATTCAGCGATACTCTGAGTTTCCAGACGCCATACGCCTACGTTCACGGCGCTCTTCATCAGATAGTTTAACGCGTACAATGTGTACACTTGATAGTTCTTCCTAGAATGAAACGCTACTACCGCCATTCGGGCTGATAAACCTGGGGATCTTCCAGAGCCTTCAATACTCTTGAGCTCCTCTCCCTCAGTGCGCGCAGGTGTTCGAGGTCCCCGACCACCTCGAACCGACCATCTCCAGGTGGTGGGTTCGAATCCATTTCTAGGCAATTGTGTTGCATACGTGAAATGTTGTAGCACCACAAATATTCAGCGATACTCTGAGCTTCCAGACGCCATACGCCTACGTTCACGGCGCTCTTCATCAGAGAGTTTAACGCGTACAATGTGTACACTTGATAGTTCTTCCTAGAATGAAACGCTACTACCGCCATTCGGGCTGATAAACCTGGGGATCTTCCAGAGCCTTCAATACTCTTGAGCTCCTCTCCCTCAGTGCGCGCAGGTGTTCGAGGTCCCCGACCACCTCGAACCGACCATCTCCAGGTGGTGGGTTCGAATCCATTGCTAGGCAAATTGTGTTGCATACGTGAAATGTTGTAGCATCACAAATATTCAGCGATACTCTGAGCTTCCAGACGCCATACGCCTACGTTCACGGCGCTCTTCATCAGATGGTTTAACGCGTACAATGTGTACACTTGATAGTTCTTCCTAGAATGAAACGCTACTACCGCCATTCGGGCTGATAAGCCTGGGGATCTTCCAGAGCCTTCAATACTCTTGAGCTCCTCTCCCTCAGTGCGCGCAGGTGTTCGAGGTCCCCGACCACCTCGAACCGACCATCTCCAGGTGGTGGGTTCGAATCCATTTCTAGGCAATTGTGTTGCATACGTGAAATGTTGTAGCATCACAAATATTCAGCGATACTCTGAGTTTCCAGACGCCATACGCCTACGTTCACGGCGCTCTTCATCAGAGAGTTTAACGCGTACAATGTGTACACTTGATAGTTCTTCCTAGAATGAAACGCTACTACCGCCATTCGGGCTGATAAACCTGGGGATCTTCCAGAGCCTTCAATACTCTTGAGCTCCTCTCCCTCAGTGCGCGCAGGTGTTCGAGGTCCCCGACCACCTCGAACCGACCATCTCCAGGTGGTGGGTTCGAATCCATTTCTAGGCAATTGTGTTGCATACGTGAAATGTTGTAGCATCACAAATATTCAGCGATACTCTGAGTTTCCAGACGCCATACGCCTACGTTCACGGCGCTCTTCATCAGAGAGTTTAACGCGTACAATGTGTACACTTGATAGTTCTTCCTAGAATGAAACGCTACTACCGCCATTCGGGCTGATAAACCTGGGGATCTTCCAGAGCCTTCAATACTCTTGAGCTCCTCTCCCTCAGTGCGCGCAGGTGTTCGAGGTCCCCGACCACCTCGAACCGACCATCTCCAGGTGGTGGGTTCGAATCCATTTCTAGGCAATTGTGTTGCATACGTGAAATGTTGTAGCATCACAAATATTCAGCGATACTCTGAGTTTCCAGACGCCATACGCCTACGTTCACGGCGCTCTTCATCAGAGAGTTTAACGCGTACAATGTGTACACTTGATAGTTCTTCCTAGAATGAAACGCTACTACCGCCATTCGGGCTGATAAACCTGGGGATCTTCCAGAGCCTTCAATACTCTTGAGCTCCTCTCCCTCAGTGCGCGCAGGTGTTCGAGGTCCCCGACCACCTCGAACCGACCATCTCCAGGTGGTGGGTTCGAATCCATTTCTAGGCAATTGTGTTGCATACGTGAAATGTTGTAGCATCACAAATATTCAGCGATACTCTGAGTTTCCAGACGCCATACGCCTACGTTCACGGCGCTCTTCATCAGATAGTTTAACGCGTACAATGTGTACACTTGATAGTTCTTCCTAAAATGAAGCGCGCGACTACCGCCATTCGGGCTGATAAACCTGGGGATCTTTCAGAGCCTTCAACACCCTCGAGCTGCTCTCGCCTCAGTGCGGGCAGGTGTTCGAGGTCCCCGACCACCTCGAACCGACCATCTCCAGGTGGTGTGCTCGAGTCCCGGCCAAGTGCCCGAAATATGACTGAGGCTTATTACGGAAAAGGCGCCGTGTAACAGAGCTTTCGGTTGCACGGCAAAAGATTCCCAGGTGGTCGAAAGTAGCCCTCAGTCCTCCTCTGGGGCGTACCAGATGCCCGTCGTCAGTCTGGCGCGTAAAGCACCAAAATTTGTCTTTTTTACCCCTCTGGTCACACGACCTCCCCGTTAACCAATCAGCGTCGAGCACCTCACCCCTCTCCCACTCGTCAACCAACAACTGTCGAGCATCGCGGTCATGATTTTATACAGTCTTCACGAAACGCCGAACACTTAACCAAGGAACGGTTCACGTTAAAGGGATACTGCAACAAAATTCCGGCGTTTTTATTTTTTGTTCTATGCGTGTTCAAAGCAGTATCACGTCGGACACACCAATATTTTGCTAAAAAAAGATACGAAAAGGAATTTTAAATGGAATTAAACGATTAGCAAAGAGCACCTGGTTGATGTCGCTAAAGCGTCGTTTGTAATGCCCGTCTAGGAACCTTGACAGGTAGTGACGATGACTGTCTCGCCTCGAACTACACATGCTCTGAACCTGACGTCATCCCGACAGCTCTCCGGCCTGCACAAGAGAACAGGGGAGGGACTCTTACCGGGACTCTCTTTTGTGTGTACCAGACGTCGCTATTTTCCCTCTACAAGGTTATAGAAGATTAAACCGTTACTCAAAATTCGTAAAAAAAAAAAAAAGCAGCTTTAGGGTTAGTTGCGGTGGCCCGATCGCTGGCGTGCTTCGACCGCTTCGGTGGCTAGAACGGCTAGGCACCCTGACGTCGTCAGCCTCGACGCAGCTTTGCTGGTCCCGAGATAATATACGTCACGATTGCGCCGGATGTGACGTGCTCTCCGCTGGCTGCTCTCCGAGCGCTTGCCATTGTGGGCCATTTATAACGAAAAATACAGTCATCAGTCTCAAAATACAAACGTTCGATTGTCATTTACGGATATTGTGGATCATATTCAGCCTATTTGTGAACATGACGGGTATATTTCAAATTTCGTTGAAGTATTCCTTTAAAACGCAGCTTAAAATAGTATATTGTCAGGTTAGTTGGTTGTTGACAGACATGGTAAAAGAGTCGCGCATAAAAGACGGTACATAGAAGAAGCAAAACAAAGGACGAGCGCACGTCCTGTGTTTTGCTTTCTCCGCGCCTCGTCTTTTATGCGCTACACTTTTACCATGTCTGACACGTTAAAACGTGTGACAGGGTGTAAAGTTGCTGTCTGCCGGCTGAAGAGTGGATGCCCAGCATGATTTTCTCGCCAAATAGCACCTCAATTCAAGGCGATGTGTAGCGACATCATTCCACTTCCGGCATTCGCCGATAACGGACGTAAAATGAGCTCCGGTGGAGCAGCTGCATTGACAATTTCTGGTTGTGCTTCTCCTGTTTTAGATGTGTCTCAAGACTACCAGGTCATTTCGTCACCCCTGCTTGCTGGATGAGTCGTGACGAACGTGGTGTTTTTACAGTGCGATGTGGAGAAACGCCCCCATCGGATACAAGATTTTCGAAAGAATCTGGAAAAGCTGAACGTTATCAAGGATTCGGCATCGGCAGGTGCGTACCAGATGAATAATCTCTGATGTTCAAAAGTGCACTCGTTAGCTTCAAAAATAAAATCGGAGGCCGCGAAAGAGCTCAAGGTCAAAGGGGGCGGTGCCTCGTGTTCGACTTAGCGAACTCCGAAGTCAAGATAAAACTTTACTGGGTTTTACATGATGTTCCGAACGTTAAAGTGCAGAAAAATCTTGAAAAGTTCGGCAAGATGTCCGGTGTGTTTCGGGAATGCTTCCAAGAGCCAGGTTTTGAAACCATGGAGTCAAATACACGGCTCGTGTGAATGACCCTCAAGGAAAACTTGACAGTCGACAACATTCCTCACGAAATACGACTAGAGGGATGCAAGGTCCTGGTATTGGTGCTGGGGAGAGCACCTTTGTGCCTGCAATGCAGGCGAACAGGATATATTAGACGGGACTGTCGCGTTCCGCGATGTGCCCAGTGTCACCGTTTCGGCAACGCTACAGAGGAATGCGTGAAGACATATGCATCTGCTGCTCAAGGACGTCGGATTCAAGATCACTCGGACAGTTCATGGACGCAGTCGAAGCAGAGAAGGCCGTAGAGGCCGTGCAACAAATTACTCAAGACAGCGCATCATTTCAAGTTTTGAACACCATGGAACAGCTGGAACACCATCACTTTATTTAGAACCCTTTAGTTTAAGCATTATCCAGTCGCAACGAGTGCAAGGTTTTCGTATGGGTGACGAAGAAACTAAAGTGCAGACGATATCGCCGTCCTTTGCAGCAACAAAGAACGTGTCGTTGCTGTGTTAGAACTGTGTTCTAGCTTCTGCAAATCAAAGGAGCCGTTGTTAATAACGATAAGTGTAATGGCATCCGGTGTAGCGAGTGGGACACAAACCCTCAGTACTTCGAAGGTATAAGATGGACCTGTTCGCCTCGTAAATATCTCCGGCCGCGGTACAAGCAATGCAGAATAATATACAGAGTACTGGTCGAGCGTGGCCGATGATTTGAAAGAGCGGGCAACCAAATGTTGCGGTCGAGACTTGTTCATTTTCACGGGAGCCACTGTGCAATTTTCTTCTTATAGCCGAACCGTGGTATGTGTTGCAGCTGTGTGAGCGAATCAGTATTCAGAAAATGCACAGAGTGTTCACTGTTTTTATACGTAAAACTACGGGGAAACCAATGAGACGTGATAACCTTTTAAAAAAGTGTTGCGAAAGGAGGTCTTGGGCTATCCCAGTTGTTCGTCAGACAAATTGATTCGCGCTTTCTGTTTCTGAGGGATCAAAAACACTCCCTGCTGCAGGTCATGTTGCAGACCAGGATAACACCTCACTTGCCGTTTTTTTGGTATCATTATTCATTGACTGGGTTGGCAAAATATGTAGTGCATACTTTGAATTTTTTGATGGTCCGCTACTCGCGGGAGTATTTGTTCGCTATTATGCGAAAGAAAAGTGATAGGAGTTTCGCTTGACAGCCTTTTCCCTCCTTCACTGAACGTACAAGTCTTTATACACACTATGCATGGGGACGATGTTCTAGTTCGAGTGGAAAAGATGTGCATACTCCCCGCCGCAAATTCATTTTTTTTTCGGCTGCGTAGTGCCATGTTGCCTGTTCAAGTGTGGATGGACCGGAGAGGCAAGTTTGTACGGTTGGGAGTGATCTGCTTACTGTGCAAGCAACCCGAGAGAATTGAGCATGTGTTTATAGACTGCTGGGGTGCAGGTATATTCTGGGATATTCTAAAGCGAACGTTTAAAAATACCCACGGATAACCGCACATTCCATACGATTTCTCTCGATTCAAAAAACATGAAAGTGTTCCATTTGATATGATTACGGCGTTAGGTTTGTTTGGTTTGTAGAAATCGAGCATGGATGTGCGCCATGCAGCGGAAAAACCAAACTCCGCTCCAAACTATTTCATTTAACTTATTGCCCAAGTAAAAAGTGTTTTTGAATCTATGGACATAATGCCTGACTGGGGAAAACTGCTGGACGAGTTTTCTGTATAAAGAAATTTTAATTATTGCTGGAAAGTCACTCGCTTAATAATCTAAAAGGTCTGGGTTCAGTCCCCGCCTGGCGCAAACGCTTTCTAACCGCAATGACCTCTCCCCCTCCCCCCTCTTTTTCCACACACACACACACACGCACTCAAAATTAATAAGTGTCGTGCACCGCGGCCACGCTTTTATCTGGGCTTCACGAAGTGCCGAACAGCTAGCCAAGAAACGTTTCACATTAAAATAATAATAAAAAGTTACCATCTCTAGCGTTTTGCTCACGTCAGTCCGAAACCGCATTCTGTCGCACAATTGCATACCGCATCGAACGGATTGTTCTTGAACTGATGTTTGAACTCCCGGTGGGCCGCTGTGCAATGGCAACCGGCTTTGTGTCGCTCTTGGGCCCGGCGCTCTTAATGGTAAGTGACAGTAGATCGCGCTGGCCGCACTTTGATAAGAAGCCACGAGCGGGACGTACTCTAACCGTCCTCAGATGTCTGAACACCATCATTGGATGACTTCTCTTTTGGCTCCGCGATAGATGGTTTTGAATCCGTCAGAGTCTCAGGGAGTCGTGGTTGATGTCGAGGAGCTTGTGGTCCTGAAACCGGCAAAGGTGCCGATGGTGCTGACGTACTAGATGGTCTTACAACGGTTGCTTTGTCGACAAATGGTTGTGCTGTAAGCAAGGAAGTTCGTCAGTCGCCTAGTTTTAAACTGAATAGGAACGTGATTATTATTAATCGTTGTTATATCCCAGTTTGTCGCTCTTGATGTTTCCAAAGTCGCATCAGGTCACAGCAGTCTCGAAAGTCGTAGTCGGCAAGTACAATGTTTTTAAAGAAGCACTCTCTAAAGGAACTTCCACACACTTTGAGTGTGACCGACTGCGTTGGCAACCGCCTGTGCCGGCCCACGACGAGAAAGCATACTAGCACATTGGCGTCATCCATCGGGTAGACGCTTCCTGTGTGAATAGTACTAGACTGAAAGGTTTTTGCGAGACCAAATCTACACGATATTCATGAGAAATGGTCGCATATACCAGGGGTCGGCGACCATTTGCTAACTCGGGCCAAATTGTCGCAAAGCGGAGACAGAGCGGGTCGGATGAAAACCCGGGGGGAGGGGGGGGGGGGGGGGGGGCGGAGGCGGAGTAGGCGGGAGGCGATCCGCTCGTAAATATAGAAGCTAAAACGCGAAGTGAACTGTTTATGGTCTGTGCTGCAGGCTATATTTTGTGCCTCCTGAAGTTGCAGGTTCTGACTCCATCATTCTCGCAGAGTCGCACAGTTCTGATTCCAGAGTCCAATGACCGAGACAAGCTGAAAACCGCTGAGTGTTACCGTCCAATTTCTTTTTGTAATGAGGACAATAAAATATTTTGCAAAACCTCTGACCAGTCGCTTGGTTAGAATCCTCATAGCGATTCCCTGAGTCGGACAGAAACTGTTCAAATTGACAATGGTATGGACCACACCAGATTCCGAACGAAAACTTGACGGTCGATTTCCAGTACCTCACATTGGTGCAAGACAGTTGCAAATAAATAATACATTGATCTCTTGTTGGGTAGCTTCAGATTCAATACGTTTATTGTGGTTTTTTCCATAAACGCTAGTTGCGAGCGCCTTGTTCACGTCTCCTTTCTTGTATCTTGTCCTTGTGTATTTTCGGCGCCCTGAAAGTCGTCAAATCATACCAGGCTTATAACCAACAGTAACCTTGCGCCATTAGTACTGGAGTGTGTGTGTGTGTGTGTGGAGAGTGTGTGTGTGTGGGGGGGGGGGGGAGGGAGGGGGAGGGGAAGGGAGGGGGGGGGGGCTTCTCTAGTAGCGTCTCGCGGTCCGCCGGTTGCCAACCCTTTGCTTGTACGATTGTCAAAATTATTTCAAACCCACGGTGAAAGAAAAATGAAAAAAAGCATGCGTAGATTGAAAGTGCTTCAGGGCTACCCGGTAAATGGCGCAATTTATCGTTTCGTTGTAAGCGGTTACAAGCGGTTGAAAAGCGATTGGTCACACTCAAGCACAAATGTGTGCAGCAGGCGTAATGTGATTAATAAGGTGAGTGGTCTAAATAATTAAGGCAAAACGAGGGGGAAAATGGGGGGGGGGGGGAGTTTCTGCGGCTACTATTGGTAAGCGGAGATAACGGAAATGAAATAAAAAATCGGAGGATCTCAAACCGCGGTAGCATTGATCCATCAGTGATCTCAAGGCGCTGGAGTGCCGAGTGAAGCAGAAAAAAGGAAAGGCGCAAGCGCGAAGAGCGCGAGGGAGAATTTGAATTTGAGGTGAAGCATTTCGCGAAAACGAAACCGAGTATTATGGCCCTGACATGGAAGTGCGTCAGCGGCAAGATGGGGTTGGGCAGAAAGACAAATAGAAGGGAGACAAGACTTTTGGAATTGCTGGAGGAGCGTATGTAAAAGAAAGCAAAAAAGCGGTGAAGTGGCGGTGATGTTCAGGAATTATAAAAGCAAATATCATTCACAAATGGTAAGATGAATCATGTTTTTGCTTTACAGACACAATTACAGGACTATTAGGTAATTCCTTCGCTTTCTTTTCCTTTCTACTTGCATCGGTTGACTAAAAAAAAAAAAAAAAAAAAAAAAAAAAGGTCTTGAGCATACTTAAAGGAACGACAGATGATGGCTTATTTGAAGCTGGTTGTCGAGCACTTTTCTGGCGTATGATTGGTAGTTTATCCGTTGGTCCGGATGTCGAAGGTTGCAGTAAGGGCAGAGAAGGCATGGACGGTTGAATCGCTGGTGGTTCTTTGACAGGTAGCTCATCGGCAGGCGGTCGTTCTGTAAACGATGCGTTAACTTATCAAGTTTAGGATCATTCATGTACAAGGTTAGAGACGAATGCGTTGATGGAAATTCATAATCTGACATGTGTAGTAGACGAAGTTATCAATCTAATAATCTAAACCATCAAACAAGGACGAATAAAAAAAAAAGAACAACTCGACCAAAAATCTCAGAGTTTGTGTCGTGTTCATTATAATGTAACTGCTTGTCTCAGGGTTTATAGATTAAGATGTTTCCTAACCAGGTCGTCAGCGTATTTTCTTCCTTGCAGTTATCAATCTCGCTCATCACTCCCATAGCGATGAGTGTAAATAAATAAATAAATAAACGTGCTAGATGCGAGTGTTTTAACCTCCAACTACAATGTATGCTTCGTTGCTGCTATCTATCGCACCAACAGCTGTTATTGCCTGATGCTACCTAATCAGTGAATAGAAGTAATAATCTTCATGGGGGTGGAGGGAAGCGGGGAGGGGGGGGGGGGGGCAACGTGGGAAATGCTACCAACTCTATCTTGGTGTCCGAGGAGTTCAACAAGGACGCAGTCAAATTTTGCGCACACGCGGCGACTACATTACGATGTCGTATGCTTCAAGCTCTGTCTTTGATGTGCGGTTTAGCATACATCGCTTTGATTGGGCTCGATTGAAACCCACATGTTGAACGTACTTGGTGAAACCCCTGGTGGTCGTACACCACCGTCAGGTGGTCCCTCCGGTGTCTCTGTTGCAGTCGGTTGTGCAGGTAGCGCGGCCACGGGTGATCGTGGTGGCGGGGTCCGTGAAACAGATGTAGTGAGCGATGGTTCTGGTCTAGCTTCTGAATTTTTCTCGAGTGCTTCCGCAATAGACGTTCCTGCTGGAGGCGGGATACACTTCGTCAGTCACCTGTATTTGTATATTCATCTCGACACTATTAAACACCCAGTTTCTGTCCGCAACAATCTCGAGCAACATGACTGCAAAGCCCTACATAAACGTGGAATGTTTTAAGGAGTTGGCGTGTGATGATTTTCTATTGTGCTGCTAGTGAAGTTTTGATGAACATGTGGCAGTATCACATACTCGTCAACAGATGCCTGATCAACACGTGACTGAGTAGCAAAAAGGAGCAAAGTTTCAGATACATTGGGAGGAAGCTCCCAATATATGTGAAACTTTGTTATCGAGGCACGAGGGCCTCAATAATAAAGCGAAAAAGAAAGTGATGGCGAAGGGTGAAAATACAACCAAATATAAACCAAATTTGGGTTAGTTTGGTAATTGGATGTCGCTGTTCATCCCTGGGGACCCAGTGAAAGAAAGAGAGCGAGTGAGAGAAAAAGAAAGAGAGAGAGAAAGAGAGAGAGAGAGAGTAAAGGATACTGATTGTGCAGCTACGTTTTGTGTCCACTGGCGCAACCCTAATTCGATGCTTGATCTTAGTTTGTTTGTATTATTTTTCTTCATCTACGCTGGAGAGATGTTCCGGAACAGGGGCGTCGAACGTACTTGATGGGACGACTGTTGATGGACTGAAATCGACTGATGGTGACGCGGGCTGCAGAGGAACAGATGGTAGCTCGTCAGATGGTCGTGATGCCGGTGCTTGTAAAGCAGATGGAAGAGAAACGGACACTCCGGTGATTAGAGGTACCTTGACAGGTGGCTCATCAATACGTGGCTGTGCTGTAACAGTACAATATGTCACTTTTCGATTATCCTTATACAGACGTACACTTGACAGAGCTCATGGTATAACTTCGCACACCCTGACAGGAATATACCCTTTTCATAGATGCGGGACATCTTGTAGCTCGTGCGCCGATGTTCTGGGTCCTCCGTTGTTTGAGCGCGTACTCTGATCATGTATTGGACGCGAGTACTGCGTCAGCGTTGGGCGAGGATTCGGATCCAATCACACGCTTCGGGCCCCAAAAATGGCGACCGCCAATGTTGCTTGATGAGGTTTCGAAAAGAGTTGAGTAGGAACACGTATATTTGACTCTAGTAAAGTTCATTCCAATACATGGCGTCGAACTGCAAAGCTTCACGCGTATGGGTCATTGGGGTAGATGCCTAAGATAATAGCAGAGCTCCATTATAACGGTTGCCTAAATATCTGACCGAAATGCCTAGCGATATGGCTGCGACCTTGCAATCCACGAAGGTTCTCGTGCAGGCAACGCACAAGCCAGTTAATTGGTGAACTGAGAAAGCACTAGAGCTCTCATAAAAGAGGACAATATCTCGGAAGTGAAGGATAGGCAACTCAATTTGGCGCTGCGCAATAACGAAAAACAAATTAGGATGTTTCTGTTAATCGGAGGACGAAGTTCATCTTTAGGCTAGAAGTAGGCAGCCTATACGGCCTGCTGGTCGCATCAGGCGCACTCGGTTCGCAGTTGGTTTTGGCTCCTACATAAACTTGAAGAAACAAAAAATTGCGATGGGTTTTGGCATTGACAACTCATATTACACTCAATGAATCATTTATTTAAACGGTCAAACTGGCATACTCGAGATTGGAGTCTAAAATAATAGGTGAAGCTAACAAGGTGTCCTTAGCTCGGCTGAAGCAATATCTCGGAAATACCACGTAAACATTTATGTTGCTTGGAGACATTGCGCTGCATTCAATTAACACCGTTCTATAAATTTAGAGGATGATTCTGTGACCGGTATAAACCAAAATAAATTTGTTTCTTATTCGAACTCTCATAGATGTAAAGAACTCTACAACTTTGTCAACAGGCTTTCTTGTGAGTCATGAGCTATACCGAATACGCAAATAAAATATTAAATCGTGGGGATTCGTGAGTTCTACTCATCCTTCACTTCCCCCATAAATCATCATCTGGGAGAATCGGTTACACTCACGTAATGAATATAAAAAAGGTCTCCCCGGCTTCATTTACTAATCGTTCTCGGCACTTTAGATAACAATTAAAGAGTTGTGTTTACTCGAAAAAGGACAATATCGAAGGTATTGTCTTATACAACACCTTCGATATTGATGATATTGTCGAAAAATTTAACATCGAAGGTTCGCATCCCAGCACCCTAACTGTTCGGTGTTGATGTTTTTGATCAAACTTCATCACGATATTTGTCCTAATAAGTATATCCTCTCTCTTTCTTTAAGACACTAAGAGGCAGGGCTGGGCTGAAATACTCCAACAAGTATACCGGAATACAAATAGTGCTATACATGTATTTCAAAGCCGCAACGCAGATACTGAGATACATTTGTCTTTTATGCAACAGGGTATCCCTGAGATAATTTTGGAGAAACTGACATAAAGCATCCCGGAATACAAATACAAATACATCCAGAGATAAATTGTTTCTTGAACGGCGCTTGGGTGCGGAGGAATGCAGCTTGCGGCGAATCTAAATGGTGGTGCTTCTGCTCCTCTCTTTGCGTCAGCTGATGCACCTCCTCTTACCTCGAACTCTTCATTTATCCACAAATATCATCTCGAATGCCAAAAGAAAAAACAACATTATGACCCCCACTGGAACTTACAGGTAATAAAAGCAGGCGATAGCTTTTCGTCCTTGACAAAAAGGAGTTTGCCCAAAGTGAACCGTGTTTTGCCGGAAGGGTGTGTGTCTTATACCGTCGTACTCACTGCTTCTGAGTCACACAGGCTATGAAGATTGAAGAAGGAGGTAAGGCCTGTCTGCACTCAATGCCACTCACCCTTGGCCGCATGGAACTTGTTGCAACATAAGCGGAGGAGAAGCCACGTCAACAAGTTCTTTACTGACTTACCTTTAAAACCCCAAGGCAATAGTAAAAAAAAATGTGTTCCTTGTCTCTAGGTTTTATAAGTATGACCGTTCACTAGTTAGCCTGCGCCATTATCCTTATTACAAGTTTTGTTTTACTGTGTATGACTGGTAGTTTTCTGCACGGCACTCACATTCTTTCAAGCGTTTCACTCCGTGAACAATTGACCTTTCCTCGCACCACTCTAGTTTTTTTTTTTTTAAGCTTTGGTGACCGTTTGCAATATGCAAGCTGCAACCAGGATTATCCCCATAGTGGAGTGTATCTGGAGGGTTCCTATTATAAAGTTTGCGATCCCTTGCGCCGAAAACGTAATTTTCGGTTAGTGATATAAACCTGAGTTAATTTTTGACAGAAAAATAATAAAAAAAAAAGTGTGACAAAGTATCCCGATACAAGTGATATAATATTGTAAATGTATTTCACTAGTGAGATACCGATTTATTTTTCAAATGTATCTCGATACGGAAATACAGATAGTCGAAAGTGTATATGATACACTATTTCTAAACATTTGTATCGTGATACTGCCCAGCTCTGCTACAAGGCAGTGGGGCATGCATGATGCAGTCATAAGTTACATCTAACTTTGTTTCTTTTTTATTTTATTCATTTCACTTAATCACATTTGTCACACGAATGTACTACAGCTTCAGACAACTCCAGCGCGTGGCTGTGATGAACACAGTCTTATATAACGGGCACCAGACCACGCCACAGGCTGTGCTGGCTGCGGTACTCGATTTTTTTAATTTTCTTAATGACAAGAAATAATGCACGTTCTGTATTATTAATATAAGAAATTCTTGCTAAACACTATTCAGCGAAAGCAGGACATTTTTCCACAGGTTCATTTGAAGTATATTCGACAAAGCTGAATAGGTAGTTGATCTAAAACCCTCGAGTGAGTCGCTCAGGCGCATGTTGCGTCTTCAATTTCCACCCCTTCAAGCTATCTTACCTTTTTCAGTCACTGATCCTGTCGTTGGAGGATTGCCGTCTGTCGGGAAAGGAACGCAGGAGCCGCCTTGGCACGTTCCTCCGCGTCGAAGAAACAGCGTCTGCGAGAAAGCCGTGACCACTACGTGAGCCATTTCGTTTTGGTAACACAAGGTTTTCCTCCCTCAGTTGTTCACTTAAATCTACTCTTCTTGGCTAACTGAAAAATGCAGAAACGAAAAGAAATAATGTCCAGTGCGGAAAGCACATCCCGAGTGCGTAAGAGATATTCGTCGTTTTTTTCCGAACGTCGCGAATAAGTACTTGAGTTTAGATAAAGAGATGTCGCAATACAATCCTAAAGCTAAAATTTTTAACACGTTTTGTCATTAGGAAAGAAGTGCTCAGATTTTTGCGCCAGCGATGCACACAAGCACGCCATATTTTCTCAAGTATTCGTATACGTATTTCCGTATCACCAGGCGAGTCCGTTGGGGGCAAAAACAAAATCAACAACAATAACAAAACAACAACAACAGACGGCGCATTTATTGAATTGAAAAGCACATTCGGAGCTCTGAGTGTTTCTTTACGTATCCGCCAGATTCCGACTTGTATAACGCTGAAAAGTTTGAGTAGCTTAGTTTATGAGCAGATTGAGGATAACCAAATTATGAATGCCTTGTAATTCGCTTAGAGTATATTTCACTGATATCATCGACTGACTCATCACGCGCTCTAGACACAAAGAAGACGCGTCCGACCTTTCCACAGTGATTGGTTCTTCATATTAGGCGAGGGCAGGGTACAAACGAACACCTTACCTTGCACATGGCACCGTCCCGTTCCTTCTCCAGTATAATGGAAGGCATCTCCACGAAGCTTATCTTTATGCATAAGAAGCGGCAGGGGATGATCTTACCGCTCTGGAAAAAACAACAACAAAAAGTACGTTTGACAGCTCGAATTAAAAAAAAAATAAAAACCTGTTGCACAACCCCTCAAACTAAAAAAAAAAAAAAAAGAAAAACGGTTTTTATATTGCGTTAAAGCAAAACGCTTAAAAAAGTTCTAATAATGAACATCAGTAATGCCGTGAATCGTCGTCAGTTACTTATCAAGAGGGGGGTTACCAATAGCAGACACAGTTTCTTTCAACAAGGGGAATACTCGGAAAGGGCACTCCTCCTGCCAGCTTGGGAAATATCCGATGTCAAGATGAGGGCTGGGTCACAAATAAGCACGAGTTTCTTAGCCTGTCTTAAACAGATGCCATTTTGAATACCGTATTTTTGCTTCCATTTTCTTTTTCGTTTATTAAAACAAGCAGGAAAGTCAATATGAAATGTGGGAAAGAAGATATGAAAGGCATAGGGAAGTGACTCGCTCATCAGTGGGAATCTGCGCAATCTTTTTTTTGTCTAGATCTTTGGGTACAAGAACGAATTTTAAAACTGAATCTTATGCAACGAAACGGCTTCGTGTGCGCTATCCTTCGTTTACCTTTAAAGGAACACTGACAGGATATTTATGCTCAGCAAGGTTTTTATTTGTACATAACATACGAGAGCCCGACCGCCCAGAGCACAATTTGCGACTCGAAATTCGTTTTCTTTCCGCCCGAAAACTGCCGATCGAGAGCTGGCCGGTTTGAGTCGCTCTCACTCTGTTCACAGTGGTCATGCTGTGTTAGACACATACACCAAAAATAATCTAAGTAGTGGGTCATCGAAGGCACACACTCAGTATTAAAAATAGAACAAAATAAGAAACCCATTTTTTTTTTTGCTTCTAAAAAGCTGCAATTACGTTGAGGAAAAACAAACAAAACAAACAAACAAACAAACAACGTTGCAGAAGTAAGTAGCAGATTTGCTCGGCCCATGCAGGCTTGGGCCAGACTGGCGCGAGATAGAGCCAACTTGGCTCGAGCCTGTTACAAGCTTGCATCAAACTGGCCCAAGTATGAGCCGGGGAAGTGTGCTGCTAGGGTGAGTACCGAAAGCACATGCACTGCGTGATTCTCAACATGCGTCTCAAGCCAAAAACTCAGAAACAATCAGTTTTAACGTTTCGGGGTCGACTTGACTCCTTCAGGGGGTGAGTAAATGGAATTGGACAGCGAGAGCTTCGACCTCTTCTTCCTCTTCTACCGAGTTGATGTTATGTTGAAGTGACACAGGCCCTGGACGTAAAGAGATGGTAAGTCGGTGGATGGATCTGTTAATGTTCCCCGGTGTATTCTGAATGTGCCGCGACTCCAAGAACAGACGTTTTCAGATATGTGGTTCAGTGTCTATCACGTGGGCGTTCGTGAAGTCGATCCGATGATCAAGTACCTGACAATGTTCGGCGACGGCGCTACGCTCGCTATCGAAATTGCGCACATCGATCTGGTGGTGGCGCATGCGTTCGGAAAAATATATAGTTTCGCCGGCCGATGTAGGCGGGGGCACTCTGCATACGGTATCTTGTAAACCACTCGTAGTGTTTTTTCTTTTGGGAGGCGATTCTTCGGCCTTGGCATAAGCTGTCCTCATGTTGACACTGGCTTGTGCGCCACTTGGATCCCTTCTTTTCGGAGCACACGCGCTAGTGCCACGTTGGTCCCTTTTACATAGGGGACGCTGATGCGCGCGATGGGGCGGTGTTGTGCGTCACCCGGCGACCCATGGTTATGGCGCGTGCAACACTGTCGACGGGCGACGCGCTGAACAAAACTCCTTGTGTAGCCGTTTCATTGGAGGTCAGCAAGGATGGTCTGTTTCTCCTTTTATCTATACTTTTCTGATGAACAGATTGTCATTGCTCTAGTCTAGACAAGAGAGTAGAGACCAGTGACGCCTTGTGACTCACTGGGTGGTTCGAGTCAAGATCAAGGTTTACTTCAACAATTCAGAATCTTTTATCTGATCTCACAGTTGTAGCAGATTTGACCCCAAGGTTATTCTAAAAAGGGGTCACGGCGAGGAAGCAAACTGCTTACACTTTATGAGTACACGTTGCAGACTTGCGAATGTACAAAATCGATAGAATAAAGCAAGAGGACATCTCTGCCGGTTGAGAAGCTTTATAGCTAGTACTTTTGGAACTCTGAACTAATTCTTCGTGCATTAATGCATATGGCTTTTGTAGCGTTTTGGGAGAACTTACAATGGACGTAGGAGCCAGCCGTGGACAGGTAAACGCCAGTGTTGTCTGGAGGAAGGCCCAAAACGCTGCGGAAAAGCAAGACTCGTGGGCTTACAAACTGCTGCGCTGTTTTATACACTAAAAATGTACTTCATGCACTATAGCGTCAGGGCCGCTTAAGTTATTTACGGGCCTCAGAAAAAAAAAAGAATTGCTTCTTTTTTTTTTTTGTGTTTTAGCTTATAAACAATATGAATTAATAATGCGTTCGGTGTGATCAATAAAACATAGCTAACAGATAACATATCGAAAATGTTTGCATACCATTGTTATGTGGACCTTTGGTGTTATTTGGCGCCATTGCAACAATTATCAAGCGTTTTTGTTTTTACTTCTACACCCACGACTACTACTACTAATATTAACACTACTACTACTATTACTTAATTACTAAGAGTAGTATATCGACTTTAGTTAGACAATATAGCGCTTGGGTTGCGCCGATATTTTGATCGCAGAGAGTTTACTCTTAGTTGTGTACTAACCCACTGAAGTCATCGCGCTTCAAATTCCATGGTGGCAAGACAGACAATGCTTGAGACGCTACATGCCAGCCATCAAGGTACTGCAGCTAGGAGGACACCAGAAAAAGTTTTGGTACCCCTAGCTTGATCCAAAACCTCTCGCATGCTACAAGCAAAGTTTAAATGTGCACAGCCTGACTGGAGGGGAAATACGTTCGAGATTGCATGTCGTGCGGGGCAGGGCGTAGCCAGGTGTGGGGGAGGGGCGGGGGAGGGGGGTGGAAGCGACGACCCATAAGCCTTATGGGTGCTTCAAACCTACCCCCGGATATATAGTTGACCCTTCTAGCGTGTTCTGTTGATGCGCAGTAGCTTTTATTCGCAAAATTTCATACGCCGTGCATGCGTCCACAGCCCAGGTTCAGGGCGCACTTCGTCTGGCTGGTAAGCATCAGAGGTTATTATGTGCTGTGCGTGTACTGGCAACAAAGCAAACGCATGGGACCTGCCTATAAATTGCTAACCCTTGTGCGATTTTCTAGCTCACATGGGACCCCGGTCATCAAAATGTGATCACTACATTGTAAGCCTTCCAAAACGGAGCAGGTTGCTTCAATTTGACCGGAGACTGTACTGTCAGTGTATACCTAACATGAAGCATTACCTGATTCGCCTTCTCGCCGTAAAAATACACGTCTGTGTTCATTCCACAAGGGTGAACACTCACACATTCGTCATCTCATTTGTAACTCGAGCATCATATGACTGGAAGCACCTTCCCGCTTCCATTGATGAAGTTAGTATCGCTGTTATTTTTAAACAAACACTAAAACTGCAGCATTATAAGTTGATTGAATTGACATATTTTTTCGGGTGTTCACTCTCATCTGTAAGGTACATTGTACCTTGAAGGCAAATAAATTAATAAATGCACTGCCTTACACAGTTCGTGCAAACGTGATGCTGGCGATTTTTCGCATTCTATCACATTGGTGCCGAACGCCAACTCTTAAAAGATGCTATGTAGGTAGGCTTAACCAACCACAACTTTCTAAGTGCGCCTGAAAAGAAAAACAAAAATATAATTTATATCGTCAATCAAGTGTTCGTGCTAACTATGTCGCGATCTGAACACGCAAAATTTAAAATCAAGATTGGAAGAAAAATTGATGACTTTGGAAGTGGTTTCAATTTGTGATTGAATGCAGATTTCCAGCACTTACCCATCATCCTGATCAGGATGAATGCCTTGGTCCGAAACTGACCCATAACAAACGTTATGTATTTTTATCTTTCGTGATAATCGGGTTAACCGTGGAATATTCAGGGCGACCTCAATCCACGAGTTTCGTATTGTCTCGGATGAAGAGATGGCTGCGCAGAATAAGCAGCAGTGCATATACATAGCTTTTTATTTGGTTCGCTCGAAAAGCTTTTGTCATTAAAGCTAACATATTAGCCATTGTTTATGGCCATCGCTGTTTGTGCAGCAGCTGCGAGCTGTGTTATCCTGTGTCGTCGGTATGTTTCCCTTTCTTCTGGTATTTTCTTGTGGCTCATTGGAGGAGACGGTGATAGAGGTTGGCGCGAAACTGCACTAACTAGAGAGACGATATTTATTTGCAAGCTCTCTGTTGAATAATGTAAAGAATAAATCAAAAATGTTGGTTTAATTTGACTGCCAGATTAGATAATAAACATACCAAATGCGACTCAGTTAAAACGAATATGCGAGATCCGTTTTTTTTTTTTTTTCATTTTCTTCTCACGGTTGAAAGGCTGCCAATAAATCCGCTTCTATAGCATAAAATTCGCATATAAGACCCCCACTTTGGTGGTAAAGATAGGCCTATGCCACTATCCTACATGAGCTAAATATGGAATAGTGCCGAAGCTGTAAGTTCGCCCTAGATATACTAGCCTTGTGCAATATAGGCACAAAAACTTGAAAGAATTTAACAATGAGGACGAGAGCGGAAATCTTTTAAAGAAGCCCTTGTTTCCGTCCTCGTACTTGATGTTTTTTGCTTTCAAGTTTTCGTATCAATTTAACAACACGCTCGTTTTCAACTATTACTGTGCAATATGGGGATATGACTGCTGTTTTTTACATACTAAAACATATCAAAAGGAGACCTTATAAAGTAACTGTAGTCCGTTGCAGCTCAAGAAGGTAGGGCGAGGGTAAGGATGGCCGGGGAGGAGGAAGCAGACGGAATGCTAAAGAGAGAAGGAGGCTTCCTCCTCTCTTCTCCAGCGTTCCGTCTGCTTCCTCCTCCCTGGCCTGTCTTACCCTCGCTCTACCTTCTTGAGTTGCAACGGGCTACCGGAAAACCCTTAAAGGGACACTCAAGCGGTTTTTGGAGAAGCTACTTTTTGGTGCGATGGTGTTAAGGAAGTGTCAGTGAATGAGTATCTTCAGTTTTAGAAGGCAGAAACGCCTATTAATCACGCAGGAATAAAATACGTGCGGACTCTTTTCTGTACTTGCGAGGACCAATGAAATTATCGTATGTTTAAAAATTTTGGCGGTCTTTTTAAAGTTTCGCTAAAAAAACAATTTTCAGTTCATTTAAATATGTTGTGCGTGATAATTTCACAAGACGTAAAATATTTCTAGTTTAGAATACGCGATAGCGCAATTATCGTTTCAAAAACAAGGGACTACGTTTTCTATTTGTTTTCTTCCGCGGGGGGTGAATTTCCCGTTCCGCAGGGATGCGCGGAAGCGCACGTATCTCCGCGCGTTGCAGGTCGGTCGGTCGTGCCGGTCGCGGGCCGGCCGGTTCCTTCTATCCGCAAACGTGGCGTCGGTGGTGATCGTCGGAATGGACGGCCCGGTGAAAGCTCATCGTTCCGCGTAAAAGTGCTATCCTTGACTGTGAATTTTCGTCGTGTTTCGCTATGATAACCCAGCACGTACTAGAAGGGAACATCCACCTACTCGTGCGGCGATGTCGTGGCGGCACTCTCAAGACGGCAGAAACGCCCGTGCCGTCGTGTTTTACTTCGACTACAGTGGTGCTTTCTAAGCGTTTGTGTCCTCGAACATCGCCCGGATTTCTGATTTGGCGCATTTCATGCGTGTGCTCAAGTTCAAGGTATTACTGGCGCGTACCGTATAAAGGATACGAATTTTCACGCGTTTTCATCACCGGAGAAAAGTGATTAGTGTTAGCAATCCTGAACGCTCGCAACGTCTATCTGATCACGAAATCATATTTCTACGTTGCTATATCGCTGCTAAGATTACATTGTCTTTTATAATCGTAGAAAAGGCGTGTGGCGATATTTGTACTATTGCAATGTCGTGTAGTAGAGTCGTGATCGTCCAAGACGGCGCTGCATCTTTTTATTTTATTTTTTTCATCCGCTGTACCCTGCAAGCCTATCAAGAAAAAATAATAAAGCTTTAGACTAGAAAACTGTCTGTCTATATTCTGTTACGGCATTGAGTAGCAGTGCGTCCCCTTTTTTAGAGGGGCCGCTGACACAGTTGACGGCGGCGTACAGAAGCGGTCGCCGTGCTGACGACCCGCTGCGCTTGTTGTAGTGGTTACAGGTGTGTGTACGCGCGGCGCAGTGCGGTCGATCCGGTCGCTCCGGTTGCAACGGACGCAGTCGTAAGTACGCGCTCGTTGCACATGTCTGAACCAGCCTTCCCCCCGTTCTCCCGAGGCGAAAGTCAACGTGGCGACATCGTTTGACATCACGCACCAGAGGTAACGCTGCGATGTCAAACGTTGGTTTGGTTACGACTTGCCCCAACCGCAAATCGAAGAACGCCCGAAAAGGTCTGCGTTTCGTCGTCCTCGGAACCCGAACATGACTCCGAAGCGCTGCTATCGTCCACATCGCACGTCGGAGTGGCGTCATAGGAAATCATCCCCAGGTCGGCTGTCCGCCGAAGAGCTTCAACCTCTAACGGCGTCAGGTCCTCGAGCGTGGAGAACTCCGCCATGATCGAAGCTCGAATGACAAAGAGGTTCGGCCGATGCGGCTACCTCGGGACGTGCCTCGGGATCACTGCGCGACGGAACGTCGTCCAACGCCATTGGCCCGAGATCCTTTTGATAAGCGTGCGACGACCAATGAGAGTGGTTTCGTTTTCGGATGGATCCGAGGTTTGGCGGCCTTCAATTACATTTTTATTAAAGAAATAATCACCGTATGACTATACTTTTTGGTTTTTAGGGATACTTAAGGCGTCTAAATTCAGCTGTCATTATCAAAACACGAACTCAAAAACCACTTGACTGCCCCTTTAATATTCGCGAGACCTTAATTTTCGCGAATTTCGCGAAATTTAAGGGCACGCGAAAATTTCAGTAATTGAGAGTTTTGGGTTCCGGAAAAAAATGTCCCCGAAAAAAAAACGTCCCCAGAAAGTATGTCCCCGGAAGAAGAGTCCCCAAAAAATATGTCCATGAAAAAAAAAAAAAAAAAAAAAAGGCGCCAGGTGGAAAGTTGGAAAAAATGTCCCCAAAAGGTTGTCTGTTGCTGGGTTTTCCTTGATTCTCATGGCCTTTGAGCGGTCCTGTCATTGTCCGGTCACAAATGGCCTGACCCGCCTACTAGTAGAAAGGGAGACTGGAAGTCACACAAAGAAACCGAAGTAATCTGCTGTGGGTATTTTGGAAACCAAACTATTGTTGTTGCCAAAACCAAATTTTTGCATTTTTTTCTATTGTGAAATAAAAATTTTAACACTTCAAGCCAAAACCAAATTACTGTGTTTGGGTAAATTTGCGAGGTACTTGTGTACCATTTCCAAATAGGTACAACGCGCGACACTGCTAGTACGAACAAGCTATCGCTCGCGTTTTTTTTCGTTATCTCATAGAAACGAAAGGTTGTCATCACAGTTATCATGGGTACTGAAAGTGCTCATTTAGGGATATAATGCAGACGGTAAAATTTCGTTCCCACTAATACTCTCTCTAAGTAAAATGTGAAAGTTCGCCGGTGTCCTGTTCGTGCTAACAGTGTCGCGAACACGGCATCGGCATCCCAAGGACATATGACCGAACCGCCCGAAGGTAAGGAGGATCAGGCAAACCCAGAGATAGAACTCCCCCCCCCCCCCCCCCCCCCTTTTTGGGGACATTTTTCCATACTTCCCACCTGGGGCCTTTTTTTTGGGGGGACATTTTTTCCTGCATCCGAGAGTTTCATTACAAGCGTCTGGAATTCGAGAAATTTAGTGGCCGCGATTATGTCCTCTTTGACCGATTCGCGAAAGATAGGGGCCGCGAAAATAGAGGGTTTTACAGTACAGAGTTCCGTAGCTTTGGATAAATCATAAAAACTCAGAAAGACACCCACCGGAAAATTTTTGATAAATTTCAGTTTATCCGATAAGCCCCGTATTTTATTGTGCCAAGGCCACCCCGCCCCCCTCTCCTAAAAAAAAGGCGGCATTTTACAATTAAGTCAGATAAACGCACAGGGTGAATGGACCAGGGAAAATGCCACCACAGTTATCTTTCATATCTCTGACCATTGTCAAGGGGTCTTACCGCTTTTCTCGTCAAGGTTCATTCAGGACAATAGGTCATTGTAATTTCGGGTCACAACAAAAGCCACTGTTTTGGTTTCCAGTTTATGTCATACTGTTTCTGCTTTAAAGGAAGGAGAGGTTGTGTTTTTGTAACAGTGAAAGCTATGGACCATAAATATTGAATAAAATGGGGAAGAGGGGCAGTGCAAAGTTCCCCATTTCATCTTTGACTACTCCAACTCGAGCGGCCGCGGGGTAGGTCGATCGAATAGGATGAAATGAATACGACCTTCCCATCGACTACCTCCAGGAGTTTATTAATTTGAAGGCATAGATGTTTATCGAAGCAACACTTGTGTGCAACTTTTGTCGAGGAACAATGGCACCAAGGCGAAATCCAGCTGAAGAAATTTCGATTGATACAAGCGCGTTTTATTTTTTTTTTTATCTAGCATACGTTAACACCCGGATATTACTTATTTATTTTTAATAGGAAACACTGCGAAATTAAACTCTGATTTTCAGAAAATTTAGAATAAAAAAACCCCCAAAAATCTCCAAAATTTTGAAAAAAAAAAAAAAAAAAAGCAAGACGAAAAACACTTTGAATTTGACGAAAAATAAACTGCGAAAATACGATATCCTAAAAATAACGTAAACTACGAGGAAAATATGATTCGCCACCCAGCATTTGAGGATTCGCTGCTCGAGCGGTTTGAGGGTTTGTTTTTATTTATTTATTTATTTTTATTTACGATGTACCTACATCGCCCTGTGGGCGTTATTGTAGGGTGCACTATGATAAGCGAGAAAAGAGTAAGTCGTTATCGTGAACTGACACAAAATCTTCCGGATGGTCATTCCACTCAATCGCGGTTATAACAAAGAATGAATTGTCAAAAATGTCTGTTCTACACCTGGGTACAGCAACCTTTTTAAAATGATTGCAACGGCAGAAGACGTAGCATGGCTCCAAAAGATAGTGGCCTTATGAATGCCTGCTTTATTATGAAATACACGATTGAAGAATTTTGATCTTACTTTTTTTATTCTGCATCCGAGCGCTCCCCATTTCAATATAGCATTAATTTCTGTAACATAAGGATAATAGCCGTTGAGTACGAAGCGCGCTGTCTGGTTCTGAATTTTCTCAAGTTTATTTATAAGTCGTGATATGAGTCCCACAGGACGCACGCGTAATCAAGGATCGTTCGTAGGAAAAAAAAGTAGGGTGCTTCTTTTAACGTTGCGTCACGGGGACCTAAAATTTCTACAGATAAAATAAAAACAATCGCTTGGGCTTTTCCTATTGTTCGTTCTGTATGACTGCTCAAGTTGAGGGAGTCTGCAAGTAGCATTCTAAGTGAGCACACTCGGATACAGTGCTTAGGATGGTACCGTTGATTAGGTTGCTTTGAAAGGCGTGTGGCTGATTTCTCAAGAAACCTATATGATTACATCTATTCAAATTTAAGCTAATTTTTCACTGACTACGCCAAATATATAAAATGCTTATGCCGGTTTGCAATAAGCCAAGGTCGTCGGACGAGTTTATCTACCAATATATACGCAACCATCGGTGAATAGTTTAATATGAGACTATATTTTTGGTGCTATTATTTATCTATATAAGGGACAAAAAGAAAATGATCCTAAGCACTTGCTTGTGACACTCCCGAAGTAGCCAGGGTTAGTGTGGATGTACTACCATTTAGAACAACACGCTGTTCTCGACCTTCTACATAATTCCGTGTTCAGTTCAGAACGTTGCGATCTATGTTTCGCACAGCCAATTTGTGCAATAATAGCTGATGTGGAACCGTATCAAATGCTTTCCTAAAATCTAAGAACACACAGTCAACATATTTCTTGTGATCTAATGATCTGTATATCTGCTGATAATAGTCACCAACTGTGTGTTGCAAGAATACCCGCTACAAAAACCGTGCTGTGAGGGGAAAAAAAAGGCTTCGAATCCAAGAAGGAATAGAGGTTACTATAAATAGTTTGTTCAAACAGTTCGCACGAGATTGATGTCACCGAAATTTCGCGATAATTTTGAACATTGGCTTTAGATCCAGATTTAGAAACAGGTTTGACGCTTGTCGTCATCCAATCCACTGGAACCACCCCTGTCTTCAAAGATTCACTGAATATGACGAATATATACCATGCTACAGATTACCTTCACTTAAGGAAGATAGCAGGAGAAATACCATCAGGTCCAACGGCCTTGTTAGCATCAATTTCGTGCTGTAACTTTATCGGTCAGGTTGTTTTGAATACTATACAAGGAGAAAACGCGAGATCGCCGTTCTGTTGAAACCTTTGTTTGCACGGCACTCGTTCAGGCCATGCACTCGCCCTCGTACACCCAACAGTGCTGACCAAACACTTTATTTTGGTGCATAACTCTTGGTCCTCGAGTACCGCAGACAAGTGTGCACCCGCGCTGCTGTTTATTAGTTGAATTCCATGGGCCATGTGGCGAATTCCTGGCGCTCTCACAGAACGCGAAGACCAAGAATAGAACATGGTCAAGGTGAATGTGTGCCTTTGAAGACCATTCACACAGGTCAGCGTTTGACTGCATTTGACTACGTTGTGAGTACTTATTGTATAAGTGTAGCCCTTGCGCAGAACAGCAAAGGCGAGCTTTATGGAAACGATACGATGGGATGTTTCTCAACACGCCCTGCAACTTGTATTGAAGAGATTGTGCACAAATTAATATTTAAAAATGTAGTTACTTAATCTCTGTTAATAGCCAGTTTGGCACATTGCAAGACGATCTTGACATGCTCAGTAGAACTGTGAGCAGTACTGTATTGGTTTAACATGCTTAGCGTGCACCAGCTTTCTTTAAGTCTTGGCACGTGTTAGCTGAAACACCTTGTATAAATAAATAAAAAAACAAACAAACAAAGAAACTAATTAACATTTGAAAAGCTGGAGGACCATGAAGGGGCGGTTCGTTTGCCTCGATGATTCAAAGTTAGCAATCTGGTTCTAACTTCTATCTATAGCCTCAGCCCAGTGTCCCCACGAAAGCGATCAGGACACTTCCAACTCCATGAATACCTTTCTTCACAAGTTTCGAGTGAACCTGTTGCTCAATTACTTGCGATGGGAACCACCACCTAAGGAACGCTACTAAGAAAAGTCCAAAAGGTATTGATTCCAAAAATTCGTTTGCCCACGCGCTAGTATTTCGACTGTCTCAATATTGCTCCCCCCCTCCCCCAAGCGAAATTAACAAGATGTTGCATCCTGAGTTTAACTGGGTTTTGCCACCTATTGTCGACTGCAATAAAAGTGGTATAAAAAGAATTGGGTTTATAGATGTAACCGTCAAACTCTGATATACTAAAAAAAAAAAAAAGAAAAAGAATACGATTCAAATTATAGAAAAAAATAAACAATTCAGGTTTTCGCCGAGGTATGAGAAGCTCAATAACTCGTTTTGTGATGGCTTTTTGATGCGCCCAGAAAAATTGTATTGCTTTAAAAAATGGTGCGTACCACGATGTACCTCTCATGAACTTGATTTCGATGTGTTAACTCACTGTCGTTTGGCCAACGCCACTAACCTCATCAAAAAGCAGCCAAGCGGATTGTTCACTCAGTGGTTTTTGAGCTCTTTGGCAGTGCTGGACCCTCCACATGTGTGTTTATGAACATATTGCATTTTTTTTATTATATGATTAAGAGATCGGGATACACCCCTTTGGTGGCCATGCTTAATAATTATGAAAGACGTTTACAAATCCCTGTAACGCGAAATTAGAGCGCATTTCTTAAGGAGGAGTAGGTGAGGGTACGGAGGGTAGGTATGTCCCTCCTCCGTAGAATTCAGATTGGTGTTGAGGTCACGTGACGTCAGTTTTCCCAGTAAATCTAGCGGAGAAAGTGAGTTTGTTCATGGGTGGCGTAATACGAAGTCATGTGACGTCGTTTTCTCCGCTAAATTTAGCGGGGAAACTGAATTGGTTTTGAGGTCACGTGACGTCAGTTCTCCCACTAAATATAGCAGAGAAACTGAATTTGTTAATGGGTGACGTGACACAAAGTCATGTTACGTCATTTTCCCCGCTAAATTTGGCGGGAGAATTGACGTCACGTGACTTCAGCACTAATTCAATTTTCCACTAAATTTAGTGGGGCGGTTACCCCGACGCCGCGAAACCCGGAAAAAAGCGCCTAAGAGCTGCGTTCTAAGAAGGCAAAGCGCGTCCTCTCGTTTGTAAAACAGTGTTGTATAGTAGCAATGGATGCCTTTTATGTTGTGTGGTTGAGCTTTATTGAGCTTATTATTACTCAAACAAATTTGCGGCTCTATCTCGATCTAGCGATAAAACATTCATATGCAGAATTGCGTTTTATGAGGAACGCAGTGGACCCTGACGCCCAGCTTGGGCTTGCCAGGCAAGCGCCGCCGTGTATCTTAGCACCGCCGCGTCATCTTTTAGAGCGCAGCTCTTCATTCACACAGCCGGCCTCTCGCCCCGTCCCGGCGAAAGCGCCGTGGGTGCCGTGCCGAAAACGGAGTGTTCGAACGAGCGGCGACTTATCCGCCGGTGGTGGTTATAGGAATAGGTGGATGCTGGCGGCTGGGTCCCCTTATATTGGGCGGTAGCTTGCGCCACCTAGCCTAGAAATCTTTCCGCACCTTTCAAATTCCGCGTCCAACGTTTGTATCCCGTAAAACTGTATAACCGGTATAACCTATTATTTCGTGCGCAATTTTACCACTTCCCTCTATCTCTACTACCAATCTTGTAATCCCGTACTTGTGGCTGCTTTGTGGCGGCGTCGACCACCAAAAGTAGCGGACTATCGGCGTCGATGGGCGCAGCCACAACTGTTTTGTTTCTTGGAGCTTGCGTTCGGGTCGCCGAAAACGATCTTGCATGTTTGAAAACATTTTATTTGTCTCCACGTTTCGAAACAAAAACGACAAGACCCACCGCGAGCACGTTTCACATCAATCACTCCTTACGCCGCATTTCGTCCCCGATGATCGACGACCGTATTTTCTTGCTTCGGCTGTTCTTCCTTAAAATCGCATTTACGTCTATCGCAAAGGAAACGATGTTGTCTCACCATTTCGAGCAGCAGCTCAGCGGTAAATCCAAATCTCTGTATGTCCGTTGTTCAAGAGCCGTGAACATCACACAATGCGCCCGTCGTCTCGCTGGCCTCCCTCTTCCCGAAAAGAGCTTTGTTGGCTTCGTCGTTAGGGCACAGTACGCTGAATTCCCCCTGCCGAAGCCGTGCCCATGGTCACCTAACTTTGGAGAATCTGCCAGATTCAGCGAAAATTTTCTATTTTGTGATTGGCCGTCCCTCGATGGGGAGGGTCGCCGGCGTTGCCGGTCTCTCGCCGGTACCGGAGACGTTGGACATCCTCGTTTGGCTCATTTCGGCTCCGGCGCCCCGATTTTCGGTCGGAAACTGGCCCCCACACCCTCTCCCCCGGCGGAAAGGACGGCCGGCGCTTTCGCCGGGCGTCGGCGTCGGCGCAACCGTGAGGTCATGTGACCCCCCTCCCCCCCGATGTCACGTGACCCCTGACGTCACGGGGGCCCCTGTGAGGTCACGTAACCCCCGTGGCGGACTAGCACGCAGGATAACGAGGTGAGGAGGAGGGAAGAGGGGTATATCCTCCCCTGGTACCCTTCCATCCTCCTCCTCAAGAGCTGCGCTCTAATTCGGCGTTACAGGGAGTTGTAAACGACTTTTTTGTATCGTTTTTTTAATTTTTGTTTTGTGTTGGAAATCTTTGGCAGCTCGCGAATTTTTTTCGAAGCGTCCCCAGGATCTCGGCGTCCTCTCTCCTGCCTCTTCCGTTTTATTTTGTTGTTGTTTTCTTCTGACTGTTCTCGGCATCTGGTCAACTCCCCCTATTAGCGCCGAGATGTTTTGGTGGCGCCCTTTTATTGTTTCCCTTCGTGACGTCACGACTGGGATTTGCCTCGCCGTGACGTCACCAGTTGTTATTCTGGCTACTTACCATCGAGGGCGACGACGAGTTCGATGGTGTGTTTAAAAAGCACAATAGAAGCTAGGAGCCATCACAATCCGAAACTAACACCGTCAAAGTTGACAGTCTGACAGTGCTCATATGCCCATGGTTTGGCCAATCGCGGAAAGCTGACCGCAGCGACGCTTTTGGCCGCGCACATAGCGCGTGAAGCTCGCGACACGAAGCTGCAAAATCTGTGTTTGCTTTCGTATTGCCCGAGCTGCACTATTGGTGGCGAGATAGGCGAGGTTAGAGTGCCTTCATACACACGCGCTCTTTTGCGTGAGTGGTGACATCTCAGCCATTTTTCCGCCCGATCGTTTTTTTATGCATTTTGAAGTGCGCGCGATCCGGTGTCACTCAGCTCGAGCGCGTAGCTTTGGCTAATGCATAGACGCCATTTTACCGCCCAAGTCAGGCACCGAGTGCGCGAGAACGTCACGCGCTGGCACATTCAGGGCAACAATGGATGTCTTCACCCTGAGACAGACAGACATGTAGGCACCCTAGGCGAGGTGTTTTGGTGGCGCCCTCCTATGGTTACCTTTCGTGACGTCACTGCCTAGTGAACAACAAGTTTGAAGGTGTTTGTAAAGAGCATGGTGGAAGCTTGAGATCATAACACTCTCAAACCAACACCGCCAACACCGTCAAAATTGAAGTTCTTCCATTCCTCTTATTTCCGTCGATGGGAAGTCCTTTGCTGATCGCTCACGTCGCCAATAGCAATATTACTAGATTAGCACAGTTACGGAACTGCTTATAGACGCTGTTTCTGCCCAGCAGTACCCCCCGGCCCGCCTCCCGTCGTTGGACGCCCGACCGCTTTGGGGTAGGCTGCTATAGTAACTGCAGTGTATTTTACAGAACACCTATGTTTTGAAGCAGAGCGTCTAAATGGCGTTTCACCGAACTCTTTGGAACGCACAGTTCTGAAACGAAAATTTGGATGGCGCTTCGAACGACGGGAGGAAACGGACTGAAGGGGGTGAGCGGGAATACCTCCCTCCGCCGGAGTTCCGCAACTGAGCTAATCTAGTAACGTTACACTAGAATGTTTATGGGAAACTACGCAGGTTTTTAATAACTGGCAGACAGGTTTTCAATATCTGGCATCATCACACTGGTTTCGTCTCGACCATATCTCGCAGTGTCACGTCCGCGGGCCGCACATGTTGTGCACCCTTGGACTAGTGGGTCAAACACAAACAGCAGACACCGACAAGCCTCACACACATGCAGCATGCTCGCGGAGGTATCTTTGGCAGGCATGCAATCACTCGTGCTTACTTCATGGACACCGAGAGACTGCAAGCCAGCCAAGGGTACTATGAAATACTTTACTGGAGGAATACAGGACACTCCTCGATAATATACCGACAAAGGCGACAACGAAAAACGGCGGAAACAAGTGTGGTGGTGGCAGCGTAGGTGCCGTCTTCGCATCCACGACCATAGTTCGGCATTTTAAGCTGTCCTCACTCAAACTCACGATCACCATTTTTTCCGCAATCAGAACTCACGCCCACTCACGATCACGATTTATTCAAAATAGGGTCATCACCCGGACTCACCCTCACGGTTCAACACAAAACCAAAACTCACTGGCCGTCATCATCACGGTCGTCACGCTCACAGATAATCACGGTCGTCACGCTCACCGGTCGTCACGCTCGTCACGCTCACAGGTCATCACGACTCATCAGACTCACATGTCATCACACTCACAGGGCCTCACTGTCCTCACACGCATAGGTCATCAAGGTCCTCACGGCACTCACACTCACAGGTCCTCACACTCACAGGTAATCACCGTCCTCACGGCACTCACACTCACAGCTCCTCACGGTCCTCACACTCACAGGTCATCACGGAACTCACACTCACAGGTCATCATGCTCATCGTACTCCCATGTCCTCACGGTCCTCACACATCACAGTCCTCACACTCACAGGTCATCACGGAACTCACACTCACAGGTCATCATGCTCATCGCACTCCCATGTCCTCATGGTCCTCACACATCACAGTCCTCACACTCACAGGTCATCACGGAACTCTCATTCACAGGTCATCATGCTCATCGCACTCCCATGTCCTCACGGTCCTCACAGATCACAGTCCTCACACTCACAGGTCCTCAAACTCCCAGCTCCTCACGGTCCTCACACTCACACAGGTCCTCACGCTCATCACACTCACAGGTCATCACGCTTACAGGTTGCTTTCTTCGTGTTTTTTTTTTCTCGCAAGTCGTTGGTTTGTTTTCGCGTGAGTCGTGCGGTGGGGAAATTACCCCAAAGCAGTAAACTTCTGAACAGCTTATTCAATTTGAAAGAAATGTACTATGTCTATGTTTATGCTGCTCTCATTTCTACCAAAATTCATTAACCTGGATTAATTACGAAAGAAACTATAAATGCAAGCTGTCGAAAGTGGGAGTGTTGAACATTCGCCTTCTGACAAGGGCGGCGGTAAAACAAACGCGCCTTCCGACAGGTTACGCTGACAACGTCGCAGTGATTAGAGCACCGCCGCGCTGTGCATATCCCGCTCATATGTACACAAATAAACGATTATTACATTTATCACCCCCGTTTTTTTTTTGTGCCACCCATATGTATTTATACGGAAGTTTAAGCAGCATATATATATAGTAAACATATGCATCGACCAATGTTTTTTTTTTCCTGTTATGGAAGGGCGTTAATATTAGGTAAGGTGGATTCACATGATGTACCTCTGGTTCGAAATCTCACCATGATCCTTGTTGGCAGTGGTGTCCGTCAGTCGTATGCTATTCTATGAGCAGAGGCCGCGGAGGTCGAGTTTTCTTTTTCACTCGAGTTGCTTCTGCTTTTGTTGATCGACCGTGCTTGCCGGTCATCGGCCGGCATTGTTTTTCAGTCCTCTTGGCCTTTATAAAATACTGTCAGCATTTATTATCTTGATACATGCAGCCGTCCTTGAATTGGTTTCCTTTGGATTAGTTTGGCACGGCTTTGCTTGGTTTGGTTTGGAGTGGTTTGGGGGTTTGGGGTCGTCCCCGTGTGTCTCTTTGTCGCGCTCTTGATCACGTAGGGCACCCCAACTTTCATGTGGCAAGCCGTGTCATTCTTGGTGCGCAGTTCTATAATGGCAATCAGTTCATCGAACAAGGTTTCATAGACAGATCGTTTCATCGACACTGCGATGTTTCATTGGCAGATCGTTTCTTCAACATTTGTTTCATCGATGTGTCATCCGCAGATCGCTTCTTCGACATTCGATGCTCGACACAGCTTGCTACATTTCGTCGACACTATTTTTTTACTCGGACGTCTAGACGAAATTTCTCTTTCTCTCTCTTTCATCGACGCGGCGTTGGCTTCTTGACGTCTCGCGTTTTTCGTGTGTTCGCAGCGCACTACGGTGTCCCCTACGGACAGGGCGCAGGTGGCGCAAGCGGAAATGCCCCTCACTCTTTGTACGCAGTGTGCTGTGCGCTTGCGTTGCTGGAGTGGTGCGTGCGGCGTGGCGGCCTTTTGGATACGTTGGGCCGTTTGGGCGCGTGCTCGGCCTGTCTAGCGGATATTTGTTCACGTAAAAGGAGATTGCCCTATGAAGCTGAGGCTGCGCGCTCGGCAGCGAGACGGCCGGACGTAATGGTTGCTTTCTGTCGTGCTTTTGGCTACGTGCACACTCGAGGCTCGCGAGATGCTGAATCGTTCCAGACTTTTTCTAAAAGGGGTGTTTCTCGACGCAGTGGTGGCCTAGTATACCGCTCATTTTTTTTATAGAACCATGTGAGGCTTATTTTGTGCTCAGTAATGCACGCGAAATACCAAAACTGACGTTTTGCATTCTCGTCTAGCAAGTGTTCCGAAAAGGGTAGTGACGCAGAGGTTAATCTGTCGGTTTCAGTAGTCTTTAAGAGTCGACGAACGAGGTATTGACATTGTAGTTTGTAGAGTCGGAGCTGGCGGAGATCTATCGTCTACGTCGTATTCTTGGCCATTTGGGCAGCTCACCGATTCTACGTACTCGAGTTCTCGCTGGAAGCGTAATCCTATTTGTATAGGATTACGCTTCCAGCCAGTGCTCATCCGTGCATATTGTAGTGAACATTTCACGCCCGACATATTGATAGTTTATTGTTATCAACCAGGAAAACGGAATATCTGTAAACTCCTCCCGACAAAGAAAGAAAACGAGAGCTCGCCGTTCGGTTTGGCCGACAGACCGATATCACCAAATGTCTGGAGCGTGCGTGACGCAGGCCGTAGTTGTACTTCACAGGAGGCTGCGGTATACACAAACTCATCTCTGTTACGTCACGGCGCGGTGGTGGCGCGTCGGTCGCACTTCCGGTCTGGAGCTGTGAGCAGAAGTCCCCAAGCCAGACGTGTATTCCTGCGTTGTTTTGAAAGGAACCAGACAAAAACCTGCCTTCTCGTCAAAACGCCGCGACTGGGGCCGTACCATAAGTGTCGAGAAAGGCTTGAAGGTCAGTTTTCACGTGCTCGGTTCGTCCGAGAATATGGATATGTGCCGTGAAAAGGGAAAGGCAAACGCCGTCGGACAACGATTGCTTAGGCGGGAAGCACTTTGGGTTGAATTCACTGATAGTTGTGGTCATCAGATTTATTTGTTTTGTTCCAACATGAACGCCAGAAAACCGTCAAGTTGTGCGGACCACCCGCGGACTACGTTCAGTGCGTCTTCAAGTTCCAACGGCCACCTGATCGTTCGAACTATCGTCTGCCCTTTCAAACGTTTCTGCTTGTCGTCTGCTCTCTTAGACGACGCCGGCCCGTAGACCAAATCTTGGCCCGGTAGGTGCGATAAGAAGTAAGTGCACGCCTCAAAAGATTTAAATTTGAAGGTTGGTAAGCAGGCTCGATGTAAACAGTAGATACAAGGAGATGTTGATCAATGTTACCAGTGACCATCACCGACTTGCTAGGCCTGATTCACATGGTTCGATTCTGCTTTAGATTTTCAGTATCGACGTCGACCATCTCAGCTACGGTTCACGCTTTTGCAGCCCGAGCGACGTTGCGACTGAAAATTGCGAGCGAAATCTTATCATGCGAATCAGGCTTTAGCGTACAATCTGCGGCGTCCACGCGGAATGAATCGCCGCATATGTCACATTATTCACGCGAAGTTTTGCGGTGTAACGAGCCTTGTTAATTTCGCTGAGGCCGCTCAAGTAGTCAGACATTGCCCAGGAAGACGTAGAATCAACATTTCGAACGCCGATAACATCACATTTCAATGGTTTGTTTATGGGCGACGGCGAGCTTCTTGCTCACACCCCCACCGCGCATGCGCGACGATGGTGGCGTCCCCTAGGGGCGCTCCGGTTTGTTCGTAAACATGAGTTGGTGTATAGTACACAAGACGGCTCGTGATCGACACGCCCAAGGCAACAGCGGCGTTGACCCTCATGCGGAAAGACTACAGTTCCCGCAATGCATTGCGCCAGAGGAGGCGTAGCGAAACTGGCGGTGAAGCCGGTCTATTGCCTCAAGCCCGGTTCACACATCTGCGTTCCGAGCAACAGAAATGACAGAAACAACACGAGCGACATGGCATCGGGACGATTTTGTTCGCATTACAGAGCGTCACATATAATGCAAGGAGCAGCTTTATCAAGCAATCATGTGTCACAATTGTCCCGGTGTCATGTCGTTCGTGTCGTTTCTGTCTTTCCTGTTGCTCGGACCGGCCTTTACGAACGAGCATATACTCTGATGTTACGCTTGAACGTCACGGAAAATCGGTCTTCCCGCCTTTTCGAGGTGTCGCCACGGGTAGGAATACTAGCGGGGTCCATTTAAGTGATTTGTCCGGCACACAAGCGTCAGTACAGGTTATGACTTTCTCAACACTGTTTGAAGCCTATTTCCATTGTAAAATAAAATTTCGAAGGGTCTTTACGGTCCCTTCAAGTGTGCGTGCTTGCACGACATGAAGTGTCACAGTTTTGCGACCGCAACACCTTACGCGGGCACAACGTCCGCCCATATCAAAATTGAACTGGGCGGTGTTTTTAAATACAATATTTAGCATTATTTCGTGCATTTAGTTCCCGGAAATTAACAGCACATTCGGGAAGCTGAAGTTGCCTGGTATTTAAAATATGACAAACGGTTTCCCTAGTCATTTAGTCGCACATTCACAAGAAATATTATATTTCATTTTACATAATCATCAAACCCGCGGCGTTTCTGTAACCATCGGTTCGAGGCAGATTTTCTGTCGGTCGTTGAACAAGTATTCATTCAACGCAGTAGCGCACTTCAACGACCCGCTGATCAATCTTCCCCTCTGCTACACCATTGTATAATTTCGTTACGGGCTTGAATCATCGATATAGGTGACATAGGCCTTCAAGCGATAAGAAGTGTTTTAGAATTGAATCCTAAAAAGTTGGTTATCAAATATATTCTTTTTATTTTACAAGCAATTCGTACCTCACTCTGAGTAACTAGGCATTCAACCATAATAACATAAAAACCCAACGTGAGTAAACAACGGGCAAGGGGAGCGGAAGGCACTCACTTGATCGAATGACGTTTTAGCGAGCGCCCACGTTTCACCGAATGACACTTTAGCGAATAGTCGGACGCCGCGAAGCGGCGTTTTCGGTTGGGCTAAATGGGTTCACATTTTTGTAATGAGCCGCCGCAGACTGTCGCCGCGAAGCGCCGTAAAGCTCAGTGCGGGGGATGGGTTAACGCGCGCCCCCGCCCTATTGGAAAGACCGGTTCAAACTGGTACCATTTCCAAACTTGGTTATTGCTCCAGTTTGACCAGTTTCATAATGGTTGAACTGGTCAAGGTGGTTTCAGCTGGTCACACTGGTTGACTGGACAGGAAGGTTGAACTGGTCATACCGGTTGACTGGACAGGAAGGTTGAACTGGTCAAGGTGGTTGACTTGTCACGCTGGTTCATCAAAAAATATTTTCATTTGTTTACGCCACCACAGCGCTTCGGAAATCTTTATTATATACACAAATGTAGATACAATACGCCTACTGCAAGCATCAGCTGAAAATACATTGAGCGCATACACATGCACAGCAGATACAAACTTCAATACAACAGCACACTAACCTGGTCACTACTTCCGAGCTCTGAGCTTCCATCTTTTATACTGGTTGTATTGTACGTACGGAATTTCGGTGACAGCCTAAGCAATAAAAAATATTCCCAGCATGTTGATTTCTTTCCAGCAATGTCATACCTCTGAGAGTATTTAGAACGACTCAGGGGATGAATCTCTTAGTATAAGTAAACGCTCGATCATGCCGTAATTATTTGAAAGTCAATAAATCAAAGTGAGAAAGCCAATAAATAAAGTGAGAAAGAGGGGTCAAACTGGTAACCGGTTGGACCAGATAGGCCAACCTGGTGAACAATTTGGTCAGTCTGGTTACCAGTTGCACCAGTTCGGCCAATCTGCTGACCAGTTCGGCCAATCTAGTGACTAGTTCGGCCAATCTAGTGACCAGTTTGGCAAATCTGGTGACCAGTAAGGTCAATATGGTGACCAGTCAGGCTAATCTGGTGACCAGTTAGAAGGCAATAAGGTGACCAGTTACATCAATATGGTTACCAGTTAGGCCAGTCTGGCTACCAGTTGCGCCAGTTTGATTTCCTGTTAGACCAGTCTGACCAGTTCAAATACCAGTTTGAACAGGCTAAATACCAGTCTGACCAGTTAGATTTTCAAACTGGTCTTTCCAATAGGGCGTTATTCGCTAAAACGTCGATTCGCTCAAATGTCGCTGTTCGCTAAAATGTCATTCGCTCATGTGATATAGACCCAAGGGGAGCACGGCGTTATGCACAAACACGAGAAGCCCGGGCAATTGGCGCCTCGTAGTCGCGTGCAGCCGGCGCGGCGGCGACCCGGACGTTGCCGTGGGGCAAACGCCACGACGTTGGGGCGCCGCGCGCCGCCGTTCTCTACTTCTCAGTGTAAGCAGCCACACGGCGCACGGCGAATTCTACGAATCCCGATGAGCCAGTAAAATCAGTGGTGTGAGACACGTGACAGCGTCTCACAGGCGTCCATTCTAGATGCCACCTGTCTCTATGCGACGCTCTAATTGGTCGTAGCTTCCACAGTTTGCTAAGTCATACTGAAACGGGCTTATTGGTGCGCATATGGCCAACCAGCAATGCAGTTGGGCATTACACGTTGCGCCATCTAGCGTCTGCAAAATAAAACTAACTGGGCAGGCCAGGGCGGCCCGAGTCGCGGGGACTGCGGGCGGGCGCATTTAGAAACGGGTTTACTACGGTTGCTCGAATGCCATTTCATCGAAGCACGTTTTAGAGAATGGGCACGTTTTAGAGAAAGCAGAGCCTCAGTTTAGAGAAACGCCGTTTATCGAAAAGGGGACGCTTAAAAAAAAAAAAGCATTCCTACTTCTCGCGTGTATCACTGGTGCGCGTGTTAAGCCATTCTCCCCGCTGCGCTCCCGCCGCTTCGCGGCGGCTGTCTGCGGCGGCTCATTACAAAAATGTTAACTCACCTGATTTACCCGTGCACGCCGCTTCGCGGCGGCCGAATTCGCTAAAAGGAGGCTCATCGCCGTTTTTTGTAAACTGCGTTCTCTATAAAGGCATTCGATAAACCGGGGTCGGTAAAACGGCGTTCGCTCAAACGAGCTTCTCTAAACCGCATGCCTCCGTTTAGAAACTACGTCTGAACGTGGCATTTCGGATCGGCGTGAGCCTTTTTGGAACCGTTTTTCGTAAATGTCAGTTTCAACTTCACGTCTCTATGACCTCACCGGGTTCCTGTAACATCTCGCCTACTCCTAGAGTTTCCCGAAAAACTAAACGTCGCTACTGCTGCGTGAAAGACTGCCACAGTCGCGAAGGTGACTCAAGCGTCAAACTTCACCGCTTCCCTTCAAGATCTTGGGAAGCGACGCGGCGAAAAAGTGGATTACTGCAGTGCGACGCATCAAGTAAGTGAATTTTACATTACTTGTTGAAGTGAACGAAAATAGATGTGCAGGTTTGGAAAGTGGTCTGACAAACTCGTTTTGGAAGCTACTCGGCAAAGTAACATATTTATACAAGTTGTTTTACGAGTCTCTTAGACAGCCACATAGAGAAATAAGATAGGAAAAATCGGTCCGATTGTTGCTTCGCTGTGACGTCGAGAATCAGGCGAGATGCCCGCGGGCCCGTTCCGGCACTTGTAGTTGTATAGGCGTGCATTTTGTTGCGACCGCGCGCGGTGTTCGGCACGCGCGATCGCAAACAAAACCTTTCAAACCTGCGGGCTTTTAAATACTGGATTTCCGTAGAACAAATTTTTGTTTGTTTAGGCTACCAAATTTAATGCTGAGTCCGGTAACAAATGTAACGGCGTGCCAAAAACAGGATGCAAAGTTTTCTTTTTTTTTTTTTAGAAAGAACTTATGCGAAGCGTAAATATCCTTCCCGCCCGTACACTTTTTTGCCTGTCGCCTCTTTACATCGGGCTTGTGTACAGCATGCAGTTTGGTACAAATTACCCACATTTCATTCTAGTTTGTGGGGGCGTCGGGAGAAGAAGAGGACGGTCTAACGAGGCGCGAGCGGGGGCCAGCCGGCGACGAAGGAGGAAGAGCGTGCTGCTCGAGGCTGGGGCCGGGCAGGAACGATAGAGCCGTCCTGGCTGGTCTGGCCAATGGCGATCCCCGGAGCATTCCACCAGCAAGGTTCCGACCAGGACCGGCGGAAACGGCGAGCCCTGGCCATACCGGCCTAGGCCATGACGATCCAGGAGTGGTTCCGCAGCGAGACTCTGGCTGTGATTGCCCGGAACATCTAGCCTACGCAGCGCTGGCGTGGGAAGGACAATCCACAGGCGTGGACACGGACTTCGACTGCGAGCTATGAACGACGGGCGACAACTAGGGTCGGGAAGTCCGAACTGCCGGCTCTTGAAGACGGGCAACTGGGGAGTACAGTAAAACCATTCTCTGCCTTCTCGTTGTATTGTGTCACTTCCTGGCAGATGAGCGAAGCACAGACCGATCGGGCGCCGATTATTATAGAGCGACCCTACATGTTGTGAAGACAACTCAAACTGGTGTCCAAATGACGACTCTAGAATATGCTCTAAACCAGGGATGGGCAGTATTTCAAATACAAGTATTTGAAATACGTATTTCAAATACTTTGTGTATTTAGAAATTGTATTTAATTAGAAATTGGGTAATGTATTTGACGTGTGTATTTAGATACTAAAACGTGGGTATTTCAAATACAATTGTAATTAAATACAATTTTGTGGGCGAAAATACATTAAATGCACTGTCCAAAGCAGGAAGAAACTTATGTTCTGCACTGAATGCACGTGTCTCTCAATCAAGCACAAGCGTTTAGTGACTTTGTGATTACGGTGCTAGTCCAGGGCAAGAATAGTGACGAAATCAACGTTCACAGGCAGACTGGCTAAATAAGTGCCTGTGACAACTTGTGATGCTTTCCAGCCTGATTTCCATACATATTTTTGTCTGGAACATTCTAAATGCGCGGGTCGTCCAGATTCTCGTTAACTGGTGCCAGTTGCGACAATAAAACATTCTCTAGCTAGTGCTGCGCGTCTTGGTCGTTTCGGTTCTTTGTTGGTCTATACCAAAATGTAATCGACAAAAAAGCTGCTTGAAGCTTTGTACTTTTTTCACCTATTACGTCCAGGCTGATTACATTTTTTTGTTACTATATTTCTATTACGTTACTAGAGCCTTACACACTAACTCCCGAGCGTGCGATGCAAAATTCACATGAGATACCAAGAAACCCGTTGGAGGTGCCCTGAAGTCGCTGACGCAAATTTTGAGGAATGTATTTGGAAAAGTATTTGGAGGAGACAAAATACATTTGGTTGTATTTGTATCTTGTACTTAAATGCTTTTTTGGAAATGTAATTATATTTGTAATTAAATACATTTTTGACGAAGGATTTTGTATTTGTATTTCAATACATATTTGCATGTATTTTGCCCATCCCAGCTCTAAACACTTCGACCTATCAAAGCTCCGATGGTCTTAAAAAAACGCATAAAAGAACCATGTACATGGCGAAGGGTATGCGCTTGGGCTAGTTGGTGATTAGTGTTTGTGAGGGTAAAAGCGCTAAAAACAACGGACGAGTAAAAGAAACGAATAACACAGAGCGCTACTTGCAACTGAAGTTTATTCTCAGAGAACACACATATATATACACCGTGAAATCGCGACATGTGCTACAGAAATGCGACATCACCCAATCAGTGTTCTTTTGTCCGCTATCTACTTTATGAAAAATTTTAAAAACGTCACATCAGAGCCAAACAGGGCTATAGATGGAGCGCTGACACACGTTCCTTCAACGCACTCAGATATGAAAAAAGCTCCGGATATCTCCCTTGTCATTTTGTTCCGGTTTCGGGCCGAGATAATGGTGTTGTCAAACTTCGGGACACACCCACATCTGTCACAGTGCACAGCCAGATTTCCCGAGGGCGATGATCGAACTGACAGTGCATGCTCCCTGAGCCTATCATTTAATCAACGTCCCGATTGGCCTATGTATACTTTGCCACATGATAAATGAATCTTGTAAACCACGCCCTCGCTACACTCCACATACCTGGTCTTATGTTTCTTCTGACAGACACCGACGCGTGTCTCCCCTCGTCCCACTTTCCCACACAATCTGGCCAGTTTTTGAGGAGCTGGGAGTAATACGGGAACCCCACGTTTTTGCCCCACTTTTTTATATTGTGGCTCACCTTATGAACATAAGGTATTACAACTGGCCTACCCACCTTGGCTTCTCTCATAAAACACCACACCCTCCCCGAAGTTTCTTCATCAGACCCTCTGCCGCCCCCAAAAGAAGCGTAGGTGGAAAGCCTCCTTCCTCTAGCTTCAATACCTGCAACCTAAAGCTTTCTTCTATCTTATGTGGGCAAGACTTCGTTGAGGCAGCCCTCAGGCATGTAGAGGCAATGCCCCTCTTCATTACTTTTGAGTGATTAAAATCAAATGGTAACACCCTCTTTTTTGCCCTAGGGCAATAAAACCAACAGACATGTGAATTCTGAAATAAAATCTTAAGATCTAAAAACTGTAAACTATCATCCGCGGGACTTTCACTGGTGAAACTGAGCCCTGATGCACTGTCCCTAAACACTCCTAACATTCTTGAAATTAGGTCTTCTCTTTCAGAGCCCTTCTTCGAACGAAAAAAACACCAAGTAATCGTCTACATATTTAAAACACGAATAACTTCTTTATCCAACCGGCTATCCATATCTCTGTCGCACTTTGCTAAAAACAGGTCGCTCAACACGGGTGCCACGCTCGTCCCAATGCACACACCCTCCTTCTGTGTGAGCTTTACCCCTTCATGAACAACACAGGTGGAACTCAGATAGAAGCGTAACAATTCTAAAAACCCCTCCTCATGCACGCCACACCCATTTTGAAATTTTAAAACACCAAACGTTTCAATAGCTTCTCTAACCGCCTCAAAAAGTGCCTCATGTGGAACAGAATAAAGAAGGTCTTCGACGTCAAAAGAAACCTCGTCACAAGTACCGGGATTTAAATCTTTAAGGAATTCTACCACACTCTCGGAATTAAAGATCCTAATAGGATCACATAAATGAAGCTGCGACAGGTGTCGTTGAAGGAACGACCACACATGCGATGGCCACGACCCCTTCTGCGTGACTATAGCCCTAAAGGGCATAGCCTCCTTGTGTGTTTTAACTGAGAAAAATATACTCAGGTGAAGACCTTTAGCTCGTTCGACCGGCGCTTTCAATCTATCAAGACCCAGGTTTTGAATCATTTCAATAGCCCTGTCTTTAATCTTTGTAAGTGAAACCTTCTTCACCTCCTTAAAAAAAAAGAAGGTTTCACTTACAAAGATTAAAGACAGGCCTATTGAAATGATTCAAAACCTGGGTCTTGATAGATTGAAAGCGTCGGTCGTACGAGCTAAAGGTTTTCACCTGAGTATCTTTTTCTCAGTTAAAACACACAAGGAGGCTATGCCCTTTAGGGCTATAGTCACGCAGAAGGGGTCGTGGCAATCGCAGGTGTCGTCGTTTCTTCAACGACACCTGTCGCAGCTTCATTTATGTCATCCTTTTAGGGTCTTTAATTCCTAGAGTGTGGTGGATTTCCTTAAAGATTTAAATCCCGGCACTTGTGACGCGGTTTCTTTCGACGTCGAAGACCTTTTTTGTTCTATTCCACATGAGACACTTTTTGAGGCGGTTAGAGAAGCTATTGAAACGTTTGGGGTTTTAAAATTTCAAAATGAGTGTGGCGTGCATGAGGAGGGGTTCTTAGAATTGTTACGCTTCTATCTGATTTCCAACTATGTTGTTCATGAAGGGGAAAAGCTCATACTGAAGGAGGGTGTGTGCAATGGGATGAGCGTGGCACCTGTGTTGAGCGACCTGTTTTCAGCAAAGTGCGACAGAGATATGGAAAGCCGGTTGGATAAAGAAGTTATTCGTGTTTTTAGGTATGTAGACGATTACTTGGTGTTTTTTCGTTCGAAGAAGGGCTCTGAAAGAGAAGGCTTCATTTAAAAAATGTTAGGAGTGTTTAGGGACAGTGCGTCAGGGCTCAGTTTCACCAGTGAAAGTCCCGCGGATGATAGTTTACAGTTTTTAGATCTTAAGATTTTATTTCAGAATTCACATGTCTGTTGGTTTTATTGTCCTAGGGCTAAGAAGAGGGTGTTACCATTTGATTTTAATCACTCAAAAGTAATTAACAGGGGCATTGCCTCTACATGCATGAGGGCTGTCTTAACGAAGTCTTGTCCACATAAGATAGAAGAAAGCTTTAGGTTGCAGGTATTGAAGCTAGAGGAAGGAGGCTTTCCACCGCTTCTTGTAGGAGTGGCAGAGGGTCTGATAAAGAAACTTCGGTGAGGATGTGGTGTTTTAGGAGAGAAGCCAAGGTGTAGGCCAGTTGTAATACCTTATGTTCATAAGGTGAGCCACAATATAAAGGAAGTGAGGCAAAAACATGGGGTTCCCGTATTACTCTCAGCTCCTAAAAAACTGTCCAGATTGTGTGGAAAAGTGGGACGAGGGGAGACACGCGTTGGTGTCTGTCAGAAGAAACATAAGACCATGGTATGTGGAGTGTAGCGAAGGCGTGGTTTGCAAGATTCCTTTATCATGTGGCAAAGTATACATAGGCCAATCGGGACGTTGTATAAATGATAGGCTCAGGGAGCATGCACTGTCAGTTCGATCATCGCCCTCGGGAAATCTGGCTGTGCACTGTGACAGATGTGGGTGTGTCCCGAAGTTTGACAACACCATTATCTTGGCCCGAAACCGGAACGAAACGACAAGGGAGATATCCGAAGTTTTTTTCATATCTGAGTGCGTTGAAGGAACGTGTGTCAGCGCTCCATCTATAGCCCTGTTTGGCTCTGAGGTGGGGTTATTAAAATCTTTTATAAAGTAGATAGCGGACAAACGAACACTGATTGGGTGATGTTGCATTTCTGTAGTACATGTCGCGATTTCACGGCGTATATATATGTGTGTTTTCTGAGAATAAACTTCAGTTGCAAGTAGCGCTCTGTGTTCGTTTCTTTTACTCGTCCGTTGTTTTTAGCGATTTTACCCTCACAAACATGTACATAGCGCTCACATGTACACGGGGACTGCTGAAATTGGGGTCGCCGCCGCTCACCACGGCCCGACGGGCAGACTGGCCGCCCCAATAACAGAGACACCTCCGCTTGTGACGCTGAATGCAGCACTCTCGTGGCACCGCCTGGCCATTGCCGGCTGGCTATCATGCACTTGCGCCATCTTGCCCCGAACGACACATAAAAGCATGATATCGCACAATGGGAAAGATCTCACTCGAAGCTTCGATCGATCATTACACCGCCTTTGTTGCCCTTCCTGCGTGATGACTCATTTGCGAAAGGTACGGTGAGGTGCATGCGCGGAAAGATAAAATTGTTTGTGCGACTGGGTGCTGATGAGGATCATTCGAGTCCCTTCATTTTGTCACAGCCGTGCGAACGTTATAGTTGACGCAGTCATAAAATGCTATATGCTCACCGGCACCAACTTGGCAACAGGAGCCTAAATCCACACGAGCCCTTCTATGCCACAGTGAGAGTAGTGCTAACCGTTTGGAGCGCTTCCTTAACTCCGACATTACCGCGCCGCCTCGAGGCGCTATCAATCCGCTGGCGTCTCGCCGTCTGCCGTGAAGTGAAGCGAAGAGCGAACGCGGAGGAGAGACGAAAGCGAACATCCCCCCCCCTTTTCCCACATACCCCCCTACCCTCCACAGCTGGTTGAGACATCGCGGAGGGCGCTGGCAAGGAGAAGCCTGCAAGAACAAGCACCCCCTCCCCCCCACACACTCACGTCATCACGCAGACTAATGCAATCACCGGACTCATGACCACCCTACGACTCGCGTCTTCATTAAGGCTCATGCTCGTGAGCCTCGAAACTCACAATCACACTCAAGAGATCTCAAAACTCACGCTCATGAGTACTTCACTTACAGCTCAAGCTCACACTCACACTCATGAGTCCTCAGAACTCATGCTCGCATTCACGCTCATCAGTTATCAGAACTCGCGCTCAAACTCATGAGTTCTCAGGACTCAAACTCACACTTAAGAGTTTTCAAAACTCACGATCATACTCACAATCAAACTCACGCTCATGAGTTCGCAGGACTCACACTCACGATCAGACTCACGGTCATGAGTTCTCATGACACACACTCACACTCACACTCATGAGTTCACGTGACTCACGATCACACTCACACTCACAATTTTTCGAGACTCGCGGCCTCACTCACGATCTCCTCAAATCTGACGGTGAGCGTGAGTGATCGTGAGTGATCGCACTCATGAGTGAGAATGCCGAGGTATGTCCACGACCGCGTCAACCCCACTGTATTCCGATGCGTCGCCTTGTCACGTGCTCTGGCGGTGAGAGGAGGGGGTGTGTGTGGAAGGAAGGGGGGAGGGAGGTGTCGCCAAATAAACCATTCCTCCAAGGGAGGATTCGGCGCGGCCGTCGTTCTGTCTAAAAAAGGAAGTAAATTGCTGTGTGCATGTTCATACATCTTGAGCTTAGTCTACCTCAGCGGGCGACTTGTCTCTCAACTGTAGATGAGCAATTTAGCCAGTGCGGTACAACCGCAAGCCTTGGATCTTTGACGTGCACCACGCAGGCACTAGTGATACACAACCTCACGCCGGTACGATACTCATCTAAACCGAAACGGGCACGGGTGGGGATTGAGCCCGTGATCTCTGGGTTCTGCAACGCGAGCTTTCGCTCCACGTGCTCCAAGCTGGTGTGCGCTAACCCACTCAGCCATTGATCCCCCCCCCCACCCCTTGCTCTGTCTAATGCAAATGAGCAGAGCGTCCTGTGTTCATATGGTAAAGTATTTGGTACTAATGAATACGAATAAAATGCGAAGAGCGGAGCGCGTGGCCTACGATACAGGCTGCGCTACTTAGAGGCAACTAGGAACTGATAAAATGACGGGATAGAAAGGAGGCTGAGAGAGCGCGCGCCTACTCTGACGTGCATACACTCGTAGCCTCCCTCTCCACTTTGCTGTTTGATCAGTTCTTAGTTACGTCTAGGTGGTGCAGCATACATCGTAGGCAACGCGCTCCGCAGTTTGGATCGCAGTCGATAGTACGTGCATGCTGCACTTGTTTAGGGCTTGTCAGTGTTGGTTGTTTCTGTTTGATCTTCAGCGAGCTCGAGCATATCGAGGCAAATCTGCATTCTAATGTTGCAGCGCAGGTGAGAACGACCAAGCTCTGCACTTTAATTTAGTAAATCCATTAATTATACAAACTATTTAGATTGGCACACCACTGGCTAACAGTTTTAATTCACGCGATATGATACAAATACGGTAACATACCCATATTAATTAAAAATGGTGGTAATAAGCGATTTTCTTCGCAATTTTGTTTCCAGAAAATTTCGACATGTTCGTTTTCCAGGAAAATATGTTAATATTGTTACGGTGAAAACGATGATGATTTATTTATAGCTGGGTAATGGCGGTAGACAGAGGATTGAATTCCTTGCTGCGAGCCCGCTGGCGATCCTCTACCTCCTCTTCTCTAGGCATCTCATGAGCTCTGTAATATTACCCCCCCTCCAAGAAGCCACGACGTCTCGTCGTTGAGCTACGTGGTCGTTGGGAGGATATATGGCTTGAGCCGTAGCACGTGCACTGTGTCCCTTTCCCTGCGACGTCTGTCATTTTGTTGCTCGAGGGGTTCAATGACATATGTAACGTCGCTCAACTGGTGATGTATCCGGTAAGGTCCGCACCTCCACCAAAGAATGTTACGGTGAAAACGATGATGATTTATTTATAGCTGGGTAATGGCGGTAGACAGAGGATTGAATTCCTTGCTGCGAGCCCGCTGGCGATCCTCTACCTCCTCTTCTCTAGGCATCTCATGAGCTCTGTAATAATATCACTATTCAATATAACAATAGTAATTGTATACATTTTGAATAGATTTACAGAATAAACCGTTAGAAAGTGCATCGTAAAATGCAGAGTAAATAAAAGTAAACATTGTTCGAAATGCTTTAAAATCTACTTCGGTTATGCCAAACTGAGAAATATAAAAACACGAACCAGAACACTGCTGAGGTTTAAGAATTTATTTCAGTACTCGAATATTTCACGCAACAATTTTCTTTAAATTATAAAACAACACACTCCTTTGCAGCGTTGAAACTGCATTTCAAGAGCCCAATTGTTTCATATTTTGTTTTATATTTATATCATTCTGAGAATCTTCTGTCCTCCGGAGCCACCAGAGGAAGATGACTCGTAGGACGAGATATAGCTTCCATCCGATCCTCCTCCCCCGCCAGAACTCAGAAGCCCAGAACTGAAGCTACCACCATTCGAGCTCCCGCCACCGTAGCCACCTGTGGAGCCTCGAAATAAGCTTCTGCTTCCATAACTTCCCCCTGAGCCTCCACTTCCAGAGGCGCTGCTCCCATAGCCGCCGCTTCCATAGCCGCTGCTTCCAGAGCCGCTGCTTCCAGAGCCGCCGCTTCCAGAGCCGCCACCTCCGTAGCCTCCGGACCCATAGGAACCTCCGTAGCGTGATCCGCCCGATGAATATTGAGATGACCCATACCTTCCACGGCCACCAGATCCTCCGTATCCGTCTCTAAGAGAACCGCTTCCTCGGCCGCCTCTGGAGTACATAATCCAATATCCTCTTCGTGAGCCTCCTCCTCTGAGCCCTCCAAAACTTCTCGATCCGTAGGAGCCACTGCCGTATTCTCCGTAGCCTCTTCTACCATTGCTGCCGCCTCCGTTACTTCCAAAACGACGACTGAAGATTGTACTCAGCGAGCTCCCTCCGCCGAAACCTGATCCATATCTGTTTCTGCCGAACGAACTGCTTGACCCACCACCGCTACCTTGACCGAAGCCGCCGGAGCCGCCCCCGAAAAAGCCGCCGCTGTCTCCACCACCGCCAGAAAACAAATTGCTGCTGGAGCCTCCTCCCGTTTGCGAGCTTCCAGAGGTGGAGCCCGTTTGACTTGATTCTCCTCCGCTTCCACCGGATCCACCGCTTCGGAACAGGCTTGATAAGGAACTGCCAAAATCACTACCACCAAAGCCTCCTGACCGCATCGATGACGAACTTCCTGTACCCCCTCCTCCTCCTCCTCCTCCTCCTCCTCCTCCTCCTGATAATCCTCCAAATCCCGAAGAACCGCCTCCGAATCCGGATGAACCTCCTCTGAATCCGGAAGAACTGCCTCCGAATCCGGAAGAACCGCCTCCCATTCCGGATGAACCGCCCCCCATTCCGAAAGAACCGCCCTCGAATCCGGATGAACCGCCTCCCATTCCGTATGAACCGCCTCCGAATCCGGATGAACCGCCTCCCATTCCGGATCCGCCTCCGAATCCGGAAGAACCGCCTCCCATTCCGGATGAACCGCCTCCCATTCCAGATCCGCCTCCGAATCCGGAAGAACCGCCTCCCATTCCGGATGAACCGCCTCCCATTCCAGATCCGCCTCCAAATCCGGAAGAACCGCCTCCCATTCCGAAAGAACCGCCCTCGAATCCGGATGAACCGCCTCCCATTCCGTATGAACCGCCTCCGAATCCGGATGAACCGCCTCCCATTCCGGATCCGCCTCCGAATCCGGAAGAACCGCCTCCCATTCCAGATGAACCGCCTCCCATTCCGGATCCGCCTCCGAATCCGGAAGAACCGCCTCCCATTCCGGAAGAACCGCCTCCGAATCCGGAAGAACCACCTCCCATTCCGGATGAATCGCCTCCGAATCCGGATGAACCGCCTCCCATTCCGGATCCGCCTCCGAATCCGGAAGAACCGCCTCCCATTCCAGATGAACCGCCTCCCATTCCGGAAGAACCGCCTCCCATTCCGGAAGAACCGCCTCCCATTCCGGAAGAACCGCCTCCGGATCCGGATGAACCGCCTCCCATTCTGGATGAAGCGCCTCCGAATCCCAAAGAACTGCCTCCTGAGGAGCCGCCACTGCCACCATAGCTTTGGTATCCAGATCCTCCTCCGAGTCCGGTTCCTCCTCCCAGTTCACTTCCACCAGAGCCGAATCCTGCAAGTCCGTAGCCACCTCCAGCTCCAGAGCCTCTACCAAATCCGACGCCCCCAAGCCCTAATCCACAGCCTCTCGGGATAGGAAAGCCTAGGCCGTATGATATAGGGTATCGGAGCAACGTCCTTCCATAACGATATCCCAGGGGCAGTCCTGCGAGGCGTAGTGTTCTGAGCTCCTTGCACGAACTTCGCACACGATGTGCGGACAGGTTTTCTGTAAGCGATTTGTACAGAGAGAATTAATGAAGCTACGCTCAGAAGCAGCTAGCCTTGCTCCGTACTAACGGAAACAACCTCTAGGATGTTTCACATTCGAACGAAGTGTATAACAGCTTGTGCTATATTAAGTTTTGGGTAATTGTAGTAACCTTTCTGACTTTTCGTTGCTGTGATGAGTCGTACATTTTGTTAAAAGTTCAACCCGGTTCGAAACTCTAAAACCTTTGTTGTTATGCGATGTATTTAGACAGCAGTCCTTGACATGAAGGCCCTTCGTTCGATGGTCGCTCTATAACACTACGCCCGCAATCGGCATTTTAGTTTTGTACCCTGGTAATCGGCAGAATGTCATACTCGCACCAAGCTAAAAACAAAACGAAACAAAAACAAAAAACGGAGCGATCTGCGAAAGTGAAACGAATTGCATGTTGTTAGAACCCGTCTTACGAAAATACACGAATTTTTCTTAGTGCGCCTAGTTATCCAAATAACGAATACCAATCCGACAACTTTTTAATTATTCGTTTAGGGGCCGAGTTGTGAATTCGAAAGTTGTAGAGCGCATTGAGAAACGTTCATTTAAATTGTTTGTCACCATGATACGCTTTACCTTCTTTTTTTCTTTGGCTAGAAAAAGAAAGCTTGCAATATATATAAAAAAAGACCACGCGTCGAGGCGCCTGCGCGTCGCGCTTGTAGCGCCCTCAGACGTGCTCTGAAGGAGCGAAGTCCATTTTATCACTGTCGCGCCGTCCGAGACAGGGCTGACAGGGCATCGTATTGGGGGAGGCCCCAGAAAAAGGCGTGAGCAGTTACCGCCGCAAAGCCTTGTTTCGGACAGCGTGACAGTGATAAGGTGGACTTCGCTCCTTTAGAGCACACCTGAAAGCGTTGCAAAATCGACGCACGGACGCGTTGTCACGTGGTCTTTTAAAACTATTTCGCAAGCTTTTTTTTTCAGGCTAAAAATAAACAACAACAAAACAGGCAAAGCGTATTATGTAGAACACACTTTAAATGCGCGTTTCTCAATGCGCTCTAGAACTTTCTGATTCACACCTTGGCCCTTAGACGAATAATTGAAAAGTTAGCTAATCAATCTTTAATAATTATATCAATAGAAACATTAAGACAAATTTGTGCGCTTTCATAAGACGCGTGCTAACAACATACACATACAGTTGGTTTCATTTCCGCAGAGCACTCCGTTCTTTTTTAAAAGTTTGGTGAAAGTTGTCTAGGACACCCTGCATAGAAAAATAATTAAAATGGCAATTTGGGCCAGTTAATTCATGATCACCTAAACAAGCACCAAGAAATACAGACAGACGAAAGAAAGCGAACGATAAAGGTTGCTTTCTTTCGCTCATGTGTATTGTTACAACTTTTTTAGGCGATTACATAAAAAGCAAGCCCAGAGATAGCTACACCGAAATGAACGGCTTGCACTGACGTATCATCGCATACTTTTGACCACCATGTAAGAGGAGGAGTGGGTAGCTGCTTTTGTAAGAATTTCGAGTGACGGGTTAATCTTCTATAAGCTTCTATAATAGCGACCGACGTCTGTGCAAATCTCGGAGGCCCAAAAAAGGATTCTGATAAGAGGGAATCTCCTTCTTCCCCTCTTCTATGGTGGTCATGGGAGCGCTCTTTGAATAACGTCACGTGCAAGCCATGTATTGATTTGGTTGCTTTAAACGGTAGTGCCTGGTTTTTCTTTTTCCTCGAATATTCTTAGTTACGTGTAGGATATCGGTTTACGAGTATAGGCGAGCTGATATAGCAATAACGTACACTAAACTCGAAAATAAAAAAACGGAAAAAAAAATAACGAGCATAAAACAATAGCAGGAAGGGCTTGAAGTCCTGTTCCGGTCGTTCGGTGCTTGGCCTTGTCTTAGTCTTTAATTTGAAGTTTAATATTAAGCAATATATAGAGAAGACTAAGTTCACTTCGTTCTAACAAGAACGCAACTGCGATATAACGTTTATATTAAACTGCTGAAAAAAAAAGTTTAATTGTTACTACATTGCACCTTAAAGATTTATGAATTTCGAGTTTTCTATTCCATTTTGATATGAGGTTCATATCTATTTGAGGTTCAAGCTACTGTCTCAATTGGAAACCACTAATTCAAGTTAAGGGGGCGGGGGTCTTTTTTTTTTTGTCCAAGATATTTAGAATGAAGAGATAAAGAGAAATACGAATTCAATCATCAAATTCAAGTTAAGAAAATATGCTACGGCCCTGTCGCTAAATGAGGCGATAAAATTAGGCCCAAACTCTGTGTATCTCATTCTTACTTGGATGATCACACTCACCCTATACTATAAACACGAAGGTTACTGTGAAGGATGGGGAAAGGTATCTCCTTGAAGCCTCGGAGTTGCAGCCCACGTTTCGCTAAGGGACAAGCCTGTGGAAGCTACATGCCTTTGCGAGACGTCGACGAAAACTCGGAGGCTTCGACAAATTCTTTTTCTTTTTTTTTGACGTCATGCATACACTGTATGGTTTAAAAGCGAAGATCATATCTTAACTTAATAAGAGCGTCTGAGTAGCGTTAGAACTATATAGCTTTTGCAAATAGGTGCCAGTAATATTCCCTATCATGTCAATGATTTGATTTAAAAAGCGCAGTGGAAGTTAAACCCAACATCCAAACTGTCGTTTTCGGCTCTTCGAGACAAAAATTTGTGATATGTGTATTATGTGTATTCTAAACGAGAAAAGATACTTGTGCAATCCGGTTTATTTTTTACCATTAAATTTATGATTTACTTCTTCTCATTTACATTTGAAGATGTTGAACGCCACACCTTTTATATATGGCCGATTTTATGTTTGAAAATTAGACTTTACTTGTATATCCTTATTTTGAGCCTTGGAAACAAGACTGAAAGCGGCGTATTCATGCCGTCTACAAAACTTTCGGAACTTTATTTTTATCCTTGGCCTTAGAGATATTTTTTTGAATTTTTCTAGTAACAAATAGCGCTTTAACATTTCCGCCTATAGCTTTTGGGTATCCTAAATACGCACGTATTAGTTGTTGTCCTTCGGAGGCATCGCTCAGCTGGGACAGGGCAAGGGTACCTGAAGAATCATAAAATATAGGGAAATACGATTAGACATTAGGTGAAGCAAAACTTGTAATAGTTGGTCGATATAGAAGGCAAAAATGAACCCTGCACCCATTTCTTATTCTGCTCTATTATGTGTTGCGTGCTTTATGACACAACAATTGTCAGCTTTCTAATGCGCGAGAATAAATTGATTTCCTTTCAAGAGTGGTGATTACTATCTTCCTCGGAGATCGATGCTGCGCCTTATTTCTATAGGATGTCAGAAATTAATTTGTGGTTATTAACAGTCGAGGATTCAACATGTTTACGCAATCTCTCTCTCTCTCTCTCTATATATATATATATATATATAGGGTGTCCCAAGTCACAAGGCTCGATCTAAAATGGACCGTAAAAGTCGACGCCTGCACGTAGCAATTTAAACTTTTCGCCAAAGGTGTATTCCACCACGTCGGTTTTTTGTCGTAAAACTACAAAAGCGTAGCTCCCTTTCGGTAACAAATAGGAGCAAGAAATTTGCCGGGGTCAAAGGCGGGCGGCGACACAGACGACCAAGTCGAGTTGCGGGGCGTGTTTGGTGGTCGTATTGATAGATGGCGCTATTTCTTTATCGAGGCTGCTCGCGACCACCGTGGTTTATTAAAATGAACATAATCTTTTTATAACGTACTTTTGGTTCAAAAATAAATGCGGACAACAAAATCACAACCTTAAAGCACACACACACACACACACACACACAAACAAACGCGTTTGCATAAATTAATGTCAAGAGTTGGGCTAGTTGGTACTCGTTGATCATAATGTAAAAACAGCACAAACAAACACGGACGAAGGAGAAGAAACACGCAGACGGGACAAGCGCTGACTCGCAACTGAAAGTTTATCACTTAAGTAATAAAGTTTCAGTTGCAAGTCAGCGCTTGTTTTTACATTATGATCAGTGTTTGGCATAACGACGCTGGTTTTGCTGCCAACGGATTTCGTCTGCGTGTCGTCTGCTTTCTTTCGATGGTCGGCTACACCTTCGGTCCCAACGCCATATATCAATACGCGTGCCAAACACACCCCGCAGAGATACAGTAGTAAGGGTGCAGGCGAGCTGGTGGATGACTCGACTCGGTCTTCTACGTCGCCGTCCGCCTTTGACCCTGGCAAGTTATTTCGCCCTATTTTTTTACGGAAATAGGGCTACACTTTGTAAGTTTACAAGAAAAAACCGACCTGTGAAATAGACATTTAACGAAAAGTTTAGATTGCTACGTGCATGTGTCTATTTTTACGGTTCATTTCAGATCGAGCATAGTGACTTGGGACACCATATATACATACACACACACACTGCAATCCAGAAAGTTATTCTTATTGCTCACGCGTATACAGCCTAAATATATACAGGGTATTTATTTACAAGTGTAACAAAATGAAAAAAAAAAAAATAAATGTCGTGAAAGCTACACTTATGCGGTTTGTGCGGGTGAGTTACACGCCCAGGGGACATAGCACAGGGGGTTACTCGTAACGATCAGTCGGCTAATTAACAAAAAAAAAATGTAAATTAACTTTTAATTAGTGAAAATTGCCATATGGCTCCAATAAGAAACTTGCTGAGCGTCATCGAAAACCACTAAATCAAGTCTTTTCAGAAAGATATAAAGCAGGGGCAGCGTTTTATGGCGTTCCGTAAAAACGCTAAATTCGGACGCATTTTTAGGTTTAGGTTTATCATTGGAGCACATCTTTGCAGAGCCGTGTGTAGAGAGAGTTTGGTCAATGGGAGGAGCGGGCAGAGCCAGAGCGTGCACCAGATGCAGATAAAGGGTTTGGCATGCTGTCTTGACCAACCAGAAACCGAAAAAAAAAAAAAAACCCTTAGCGGTGGTAGCGAGAAACAGTTATAATAAGAACGTAACGGTTGAATGTAGTAACTTTTCATGTTTGAAATTATGGTGCACGTGATGTTTCGATTATGATTATGGAAAGAGATGTAACAAACGAATGTGCGCTTGAACTCTATTTTGCACGGACAGAGTGTGACCGCTCGGACGGCAGATTCCTGGCCATCGGTGCCTAGCGTCAAAATTATTGTCGATCGTTCCGGTAGTCGCGCTCTTCCACAATGATTTCGGATAAGCGGGATTGAAAAATCACGCGCCCCATATTTTCAGTCACCGAGAGTTACTCCGACGCACTTAGTAATTTCGTTTCTCGCGACCACGGCGAGGGTATTGTTTCCGGCTTCTGGTTGGTCATATTGGAATTCGTGAAGAAGCCGTGGTACACGCCCAGCCCGCTTTCGGCCAATAGCGTTTCCTCATTTGCCTCCTGTATATACTTCCCAATGAATGACCAAACTCTTTCTATCAAATACGGCTCTGCATCCCTGCGCCCCCGGTCCTGCTCCCCAGTGGCCGAGACGCGCAACATTCGTGCGCGATACTTCCCTCCATTTCCCTCCACCCTACGAGAGAGGCGAGGCGGTGGCTTCGCGCCACGACCACCGGGGAGCATAACCGCGGGCGCGAAGATGCGGTCCAATAAGAAACCGAAACCTAGAAACGCGTCAAAACTGCGTGTTTCTTCAGAACGCCGTAAGATGCTGCCTCTGCGTTATATCCTTTGAGAAAGTGTTGATTTAGTTGTTTTCGATGACGCTCAGCAAGTTTTAATTGGAACCACATGTCTATTTTCCCTAATTAAAAATTAATTACCAATTTTATTTATGAACCCAACTGATCGTTACGATTAGCCTCCTATATCATGTCCCCTTGGCCATATAACTCACCCGCACAAACCACATAAGTGTAGCCTTCACAACTTAAAAAAAAAAAAATGTTACACCTTAAAAGAAACATTTTGTTTATAGTTCTGGTCAGAATATTTGAATAGCTTGGGTAGAAGCATTGTGTGACCTTCAACTTTAAAAATAAGCAATGCCTGTAGATAATACGCAATCGCTCAAGTAGCTTGTTCCTTTTGTTTTAACAGCAGACAATGCCCACTCAAGATTGATGGGCGTCCGAGATGACGGGCATTACTACATAGAAAAAGATTGAGAGCATGACTCAAGTTTTATTCGTATCTTGTAAGTTGTCATGAGCAAAAAGCTACCTTGAAGTTTATGGATTAGCCATTTATTTCGTTTCGCCATACTTCTAAATATACAATGTTTTTTTTTTTTTAAGCTTAATAGATTTGGGCAAATAAAGCCGTGAAAGCTACACCTATGCGGCTTGTGCAGGTGAGCTATGCGGCCAGGGGGACATAGCTTTGAGGGTTAATCGCAACGATCAGTCGGCTAATGAAGTACATTTTGTTAATTAAGTTTTTAGTTAGAGAAAATAGATATATAGATCCAATTAGAAACTTGCTGTGCGTCATCGGAAACCACTAAATCAACGCTTTTTTTTAAAAGTATAACTTAGGGGAAACTTTTACGGCGTTCCGTAAACATGTTTCAGTTGGACGCGTTTCTAGGTTTCGGTTTCTTATCGAACATTATGTCGGTGTAACAGCGCGTAACAACGAAGACTAAGAAAAGACACGCTTGTAAAATCTTTCGTCCCGGGCTTTGAAAAATATAATACTTTGAAAGGCAATCGGGACCAAAACAATTTGGAAGCTTCAAAACTAATAGAAAACAACTCGATTTTAAACACGAAAATAATTAGAGCACCAGAACACTTCCAATTTTCCGGGAAAAAATAAACTTAGAAACATATAAATTAACCTAGAAATGATAGCAAGTGTAACAGCTGCTTCATTATCCACGGTATCGGGAATATCTCAGCATTTACCTTTGATGTAAATAATACCCTCGCTAAGATTTTAATCGCTCCCTAGAAGTTTCGCAGAAATATGTACTTTGCGTTTAAATCTTTTCAGTAAGGCAGTACAGGGGAATTTGTCAATCAATTGGATTCTATGGAGGAATAAAAAGTGGCCAGATCCGGAAAGTGCTGGATTACGGATATGAAATTCCTACCCAAATACAGGACAAGCAGCGCAGCTGGTCTAGCCGTCGCCATGTCCAGTTGCAGTGAAGTCTCGAGGGCAGGTGATGCGTGGCTTCCGTTCTGGCGAAGCTTTATAACCGAAATGTCCAACTCGAATATAGGTTTATTTTAGCCTGCAACCTTCGAGGGCAATTGGCTTCTATTTTTTCTCATATGATCAGTCATTACGTTCCTTTGTGTTGTCAAAAAACACAGGTTTTCTAGTTCTTCTGGCTCTTACACAAAGAAGGCGGATTTTGCCGTATAACATTTAAAAGAACCCACACGAACACGAGCTGATATATGTGAATTAATTGACTGTTTGCGTTTTATCTGCGAAGCTCGAGAAATAATGATTAAAGTGTATAAGCGATGCAGACTTGAATCACAAAGGCCCCGAGAAGTGGCCATAATATATGGCACCAACTAAAAAAAAAAAAAAAAAAAAAAAGATTGGCGAATTTATTTTTGCGAAACCATTTTTGAAGCTTTGTTCAAGGGTTCAGTCTTACAATAGTTATTTCTACCTTTCTTTCCTCCCCCTCCTTTCCTTTCTTTCAGTGAGATATTTTTGAATGCTTTAATAAAATGCAGAAGGGTAGGTGTAGTTCACAATTCGTTTTTACCACTCTTCTGTCTTCTTCCGCAGGTAACTCAGAGAAATACATTAAACTTCTAGAATGGCGTTTCCTTAAAAAGTATGAGTGACTTACGTTGCGAGGAAAGTTTATAGTATCTATAAAGAAAAAAAGGAGAATACACTCGAGCGCTTAGAAGGTTTCCGTGTTAATCGTCGGAGTGGTCCACGTCTTGAGGTGTTCCTTTGTGTAATGTTTTATTTGTGCTGACCTGAAGTTCGAAGTACCGCATTTGTTTTTAATTTGTCTTTGTTTTTTGAAGAATATAAACGTTCAGCAAGATATTTTTTGCGATTAGATAATTATACTTGATGCATTATCTGTGGTCTTGCTCTAGACCAGGTTTATGGAAGTCATGCGAAGTGAATGGTTGATAGATATTATAACTTATAAACAGCGCTTTTGATGCGCGTGTTTTTTTTACGATAAAGGCATCGCGAATGAACGCAGCTGAACCCTTTCAAAAAGATTTGGATTTACACCACCTAGTCAGTCTGTTACACATCTATCCTATTCCTAGAGACCTCACTATCTGGCACGCCCTGTATCAAACATGGGTAAAATACTTAGAAAATGTATTTTAACTACAATTCTAATTACTTTGCTCCAAAAGTAGTTTAACTAGAATTACAATTACTACTACGTAAAAAAGTAATTAATTACAATTAGAGATTAATTTAAAATAGTAATGTAATTTCTTTACAATTACTCATTTCTGAGAGCGACTCGACTTGGGCCATATAACTTTAAGCGAGTTGTTTAGAATGCGAAGCATTTGTTCATTCCTTGCCCTAATATTTGAGCAGGCCTAAAAATCGCTGTACAAATGTCGCGTACTGTGCTTTTCTTTCTTGAATTTCGTTATATTAATGATAGAATTTGATAGTTTTGGGTAATGAAGTCCTAGGTTGTCATATTTTCAACAAATAATAATAAACTAGTTAATTTACTCGAAGGCGCCAGATCGCTAAATTAATAGAGTTAATATAAAACTACAATACACACGCGCTGATGCGAGCACATTCACATACACTCGTCACTCTGGTTCAGCTTCCACTCCAGATCTTGATCCGGATCCAAGAAGAGTCGCTCCGCTGATTTTGGCGGATTCAACCGGAAGTCAGCCTGGCCAGCGCTCGGCGCCCACACGTAACTTCCTTTCCCGCTGGGCATCTTCTCGTGGAAGAATTCGTAATGGACTGTCGCAAAGTGCCGCCCTCCTGCTGCTGCTTGATGACAGTTCGCCGTCAAGTTTTTCTAGCAGCTCCTTCAGCTGCAGCGGCTCAAGTAGCCGCGACGATGAGGATTGCCTGTATGTTCAGCATGAATTCGACTGCCTTTCCGAACCTCAGCAGAAGAGGCCGAAAATGAATACGTTTTATGTTATTGTAAATGTTTTGCATTGAGTTGAAATTATAATGGCTAAGAAATATATAAGAGCCAAATCGTGCTCTCGAATCAATGTTGATAATATTCACAGCTGCGAGGTCAGTCTCCAAAATGCTTATGCAAAAATACTCGAAGTAGAACCAACAGGAAATAAACTTAAAAATAACAAAAAAACAAAAACAACTGGGACAGTACTGAAAGAAACACGTAAAAACTGTATATATACATAAAAAACACACACAGACAACTTTATATACCATTTAAATCCCCACCCTCGGCTGAAAACTCAAGGTCAATTTTGTTTCTTTCAATATTTTGGCGTGTTTTCGCTATTATATTCTGCTCAAACCGCAGACGGCGACAAAAGTCGCCGCTGAGGTCACCTCCAAAAAGGATTGTCTCTTAGCCCGTAGTGTAAGCAATAAGAAATTAAACAATGCGACAAAACTATTTTTGTTGTGCGTGTGTGTCAGTGCGTGTCTATGTGTGGCGAGAGTGTCACCAAGCGCTAGGCCGCTTGTATGAGCGCTGAGACGTTCAGAGAGGTTCCATCGGCGCCGCTAAGTCTTGCAAAAGTGATTGCTATTGTGCTTGAAATTTTGCAATTACTGTCTTAAGAAAGTAAGTAAATTACAATTACAATTTTCCTTAGCCGAAAGTAATTATTAGAATTACATATTACAAGGAAAGTAAATAAACTAAAGTAATTGAATTACTACCCAAATATGCTCTGTACGTCATTTTATCAAGCGTCGCACAGAGCGTGCGCGAGTTAACTGATATAAATAAGCTTTATTAAGTAAACAAACATTAACGCGCTAACCCAAGCTACATTTAGGCGCTTAGATATGCCATAAACCGTAGAAAACAGAAAACAATAGGGTGATAGAATAGCCAAACTCTTCACCCTGCAAAAGAAAAAAAGTGTGTTGATGAAGGCATTTTAGCAAGTGTCTACGTTCTGATGCCATCGCTTGTCGACAACAAAACGATCACTGTGGTGAGATAGAACGAATTAACCGAAATTTCGAAACTGCATATGGGATGATTCTAACAAAGGATGAACGAAATTTTGATCTGACGGTACTTGACGAAGCAAGTTGTCACTTGCTCTGAGCGGGGCTCGGGGCGTTCCGGTGCGCCGCTTTGTCTTTCCAACAAGCCTGTACTGCTTGTGCGCCGAGGCCTTCGGCGGCCGATATTGTACGACTAATTTTTTTGTTTGTGCTGCTCGTCTCCAAGTGTTCTTTAAACTTACCCAAAAAGTGAGAGCTGTCAAAGGACAGACATTTAATGCTATGCAAACGCTCGAGAGTTGTGACACGAGCGAGTTCTGGAAAATATTACGACGCTTTGAAACTTCAGTCCGTCGCAGTTTTGTTGCATAAGGCTGCGTGGAGTTTATGACTGCAGCCGGTTTCCTCAGCCTCGTTGCTTTAGAATCATTTTTGATGAAGCTATTGTTTCATGTTACCGAAGAAATGTTAGTCGCACGGGGAAAAGTTAGGCCTGGACGTGAGTGTTACCAAGCCTCATTATTAATGCGAAAACAATTAACTGTCTCATGGAGCGAAAGAGGCGTTGTCTGTGACCGCGAAAAACGGCACCTAAATTCTATGAGAAAAACGGCAGTTTTAATTAGTTGAATTTCCATTAGCTGCGACGCGTCATAGTTCCAAGAGACGCCACCCCACAGGGGAGCCCTTTTCCTGGAGCTGCGGCCTGCGCGCCGGTAAAAGGGAGAGGGTGGTGCACTCGCGGTCGTAGGCGCCCGGCTGGTCTCTGCGGAAGACAGCGGGGCGCGCTGCTAGTAATGCGCTACGTGCACGAATGCGTTCCTATACCTAATCAGTCTTAGGTGTCCTCCTGTATTTCTTTTCCCCACAATTTCTTGCGAATACGCGGTCTTTGACTGGTTACAGAAAACTAAAGGGGACGTTTTTTCCTACAATTACGGAGAAGTTAATCATAGGTTTCCATAAGTTGTCGCTGAGTATATCGATTTATTTTTGTTCTTCAATTAAAAGTGCAGCAATTACGTTTTGATATGCCCTGTAAACAAAGTCAAAAGTGCCTTGCAGTTTGTTTGTGAGTCTCGGTTCCGAAAGCATGTATTAACAATATATAAGCGTGATCCCATTGCTGCTCTATTGTACAAAAAGCGAGTTTCTAATGCTCGTCTTATTTTAAACTAAGATTTATATCAGACATGGACCTCTTCGGATTCCCCTTTTTGTTGGGAAGTGTTTGAACATCGACCGTTTGCTTGGCAATTTTAGACTTACTGTGCAACGTTCTTTTAACCATTATTGCATTTAATTGAATGGATATCCCCGGGTGGGTACGAACGTCTATTTTACGCATTTTGACATGACAGGTGCTTTTTTTGCGCGACATGAATAGATCTCACGTTCTTGTATAGTATGTTCAACAAGGAGGATTAAGACTCCAGTATTTTTAGGGTGATTTCAGATAAGATCGACCAAAGGATGGCTAGTCGACATTTTCAAATCAACTGATGTTTTTATATGTTATTGTCTAGTGTCTGGTATGAACGAATCCAAACTTAGTTTTGACTAGAAAAAATACTTGGGGACAGGAAAAATCGTAAGGCATGAGGTGGTGGACAGTTGCATTAACGCGCACTGATGGAGGGGGCCCGTTTGAGAGTGAATAACTAAAGCGATAACATTAGGAGAACTCTAATACGTTTTAGGCGCAAACTATGGGTATAGCTTGCTTGTAATATAAAGTAATCATATTTATTTAAAATTTATTTATTTTTCTAAAAATCGACAAACATGCCTGCTCGAACGACAAATGGCAAACTTTGGAGGTCTGTATCTCATGAAATAATTTAATCATTATGATATAATTTGCAGATATTATTCTACTAATATATAGCTAATATTTAAAAAATAACTAAGGTATCTGTGTGATACAATAGTTAGGATATATTGTCACGGGTGGTGACCAGAATAACAATAAATAAACAGGAAGAACTAAACGTTTAATGTGGCGAACTTGTGCCAATACAAAAAGAGAATAAAAAATAATAACAAAGCGTCGCGAGCGTCGAGGTCGGCGAGACAGCAGAGTCGAGCGCTGGGGCGAAACTGACCCGACAAGGTCGCGGGCGGCCTCTTATCTAGAGTGAGTCACTATCTCGAAGATTCGGCGGAGAAGGTTCGAGCGTAGCGCGCTCGGGGCGAGAATGAACAAGCACTTTCTAGAACAACAAAAACAAGGATGAACGATATTAGTTATGTCCGCAGCAAGAATGAACGAGAACTTTCTACAAGTCCGTGACCCTGCGCGCGGCATTATCCCCCCCTTTAAAAAGTGCATCGTCCCGATGCAGCACAAAACGAAGAACAACAAACAAAAACAAATCCAAAACAAAAAGGCAGCAGAATCGCGAGTCGCAGTTCACAGTTCACAGTTCACCGGTCGACGAGAGTGGAAAGTTCTATCGTTCGTAATACGGCTTCAGCCGGACGACGTGCACCACCTCGGGTCGCGGCTGACGTCTTGCAGATGGGCGCGTTCCGTCGGGTAGAACTTCGTAGTTCAGATCGCCGAGGCGTCGGATGGTCTTGTAGGGTCCGAAATAGCGTTTCAGGAGTTTTTCGCTGAGACCGCGACGACGTATTGGTGTCCAAACCCATACCCGGTCTCCGGGTTGAAAGTGGACGTCCCGGCGACGAAGGTTGTACCGGCGTGCGTCGACTCGCTGTTGGTCTTGAATCTTGACTCTTGCCAGTTGACGAGCTTCCTCCGCGCGCGACTCTTGCCAGTTGACGAGCTTCCTCCGCGCGCTGGGAGATGAGTTGAGCGTCGTCGTTGACATCACCGGTTGGCACGTGAGGCAGCATGGCGTCGAGCGTCGTGGTAACCGTCCGGCCGTGTACCAGTTGGAACGGTGTCATTCCCGTGGTTTCTTGAACCGCTGTGTTGTACGCAAACGTGACGTACGGCAGCACATCGTCCCATGTCTTGTGCTCTACGTCGACGTACATGGAAATCATGTCGGCGATGGTTTTGTTGAGTCTTTCCGTCAGCCCGTTGGTCTGCGGGTGGTACGCCGTGGTGCGACGATGGCTGGTGTGGCTGAGACGAAGGACTTCTTGCGTCAGCTGGGCCATGAAGGATGACCCGCGATCTGTAATCAGTACTTCAGGTGCGCCGTGTCGAAGGAGAATGGACTCGACGAAAAATTTGGCGACTTCCACGGCTGTTCCCGATGGCAGGGCTTTCGTCTCGGCGTATCGTGTAAGATAATCGGTCGCGACGATAATCCACCGGTTTCCTAGCGTCGATGTTGGGAACGGCCCAAGCAAATCCATTCCGACTTGCTGGAAAGGCCTAGTCGGGGCAGGTATCGGCTGCAGGAGTCCTGCTGGCTTCGTCGGAGGCCTCTTACGTTGTTGGCACTCATGGCATGACCGTGTGTACAGGTGGACTGTTTTCGGGAGTCTCGGCCAGTAGTACTTGTCACGAATCCGGGCGAGCGTCCTGCTGTATCCAAGGTGTCCAGCCGTCGGGTCGTCATGGCATGCTTGAAAGATTTCTTCTCGCAGGCTGGCCGGAACAACCAGCAGCCAAGCAGGGTTGCTCGTTCCGAAGTTCTTCTTGAAGAGCACACCTCGCCGCAGAACGAAGCTTGACAAGTCTCGGGCCAAGACTCGCGGAACTGAACTTCCTTGGCCTTCGAGGTGTTCGATCACGGCGCGAAGTTCGGGGTCGTTTCGTTGAAGTGCTCCCATGTCGGCATCTGTCACTGCACCGAGAAAACAGGCGTCGTCGTCGTCGTCAGTGCTTTCGGGAGGAGATTCGACTGGGGCCCTAGACAAACAGTCGGCGTCGTTATGCTTGCGGCCAGACTTATGCACAATGGTCACGTCGAATTCTTGCAGTCGCAGACTAAAGCGAGCGATGCGTCCTGACGGGTCCTTGAGGTTGGCAAGCCAACAGAGAGCGTGGTGGTCCGTGACAACGCGAAACGGGATCCCGTACAGGTACGGGCGGAACTTGGTTAAAGCCCAGATGACAGCGAGACATTCCTTGTCGGTCGTCGAGTAATTTTTCTCTGCCTTGGACAGTGCCCGGCTTGCGTAAGCGATCACCCTCTCTGCTCCGTCTTGTCTTTGGACGAGTACTGCGCCGAGTCCGGCGTTGCTGGCGTCCGTGTGAACTTCCGTTTCCGCTGATGGATCGAAGTGTCCGAGGATAGGGGGCGACTGGAGACTTTCCCTCAGTTCGTTGAATGCTTGTTCTTGCTCCTCCCCCCACTGGAAGTTCACGTCGTCCTTGGTCAGATGCGTGAGCGGTGCAGAAATCTTGGCAAAATCGCGAACAAAACGCCTGTAGTAAGCGCACAGTCCAAGAAATCTTCTTACGGCTTTCTTGTCTGATGGCTTGGGAAATTCTGCAACAGCAGATGTCTTGGAAGGATCAGGGCTTACACCCTGAGCACTCACGACATGGCCCAGGAATTTGAGCTCGCCGTAAGCGAACCGACATTTTGACGGCTTTAGTGTCAGTCCAGCATTCTGGATAGCCTGTAGCACGGCTCGCAAACGTCTCAGGTGCTCTTCGAAGTCGCTTGCGAATACCACGACGTCGTCGAGATAGACGAGGCAGCTTTGCCATTTCAAGCCGGAAAGAACGGTGTCCATTACGCGCTGGAACGTCGCCGGTGCTGTGCACAGTCCGAACGGCATCACTTTAAATTCGTACAGTCCGTCCGGCGTGACGAAGGCAGTCTTCTCACGATCCCGTTCGTCGACCTCGATCTGCCAGTACCCACTCTTCAGGTCCATCGACGAAAAGTATCGGGCATGGCGCAGCCGGTCCAGAGTGTCGTCGATGCGTGGCAGCGGGTAGACGTCCTTTTTCGTTACGGCGTTTAGTCGGCGATAGTCCACGCAGAACCGAAGAGTTCCGTCTTTCTTTTTCACCAGGACTACCGGTGAAGCCCACGGGCTGCTTGAGGGCTGGACAATGTCGTCATCGAGCATTTCTTGGACCTGCTTCTGGATGACTTCTCTTTCTTTCACGGAAACACGGTACGGCGACCGATGCACAGGAAGCGCGTTGTCTTCAGTGACAATTCGATGTTTCGCAACGGTCGTTTGGCGCACCTTTGACGACGTGGAGAAGCACTCATTGAACTCGGCGAGAAGGTCACTGAGTTGTCGTCGTTGTGGGGTAGGCAGGGTTGGGTCGATGTCAAACTGCGAAGGCGGCGTTGTCTTCGGTGGCCACGAAGAGAGGTCTTCTGATATTCCGGCGATTGCGGCTGTGTCCGGGAGTTCCTCGGCGTGGCCCACGGCGGTGCCTCTCGTAAGGTGCTGCGCCTCCTGTCGGAAGTTCGTTACGAGTGCGAGAGTAGTGCGCCCGTCTTGGAGCTCCGTGACGCCTCTTGCGATGCCAATCCCTCTTCCTAGAAGCAACTGGAGGCTTCCTTCGAGCAAAACGTCGCCACAGAAAGTCTCATCGACCCCGACGGGTACGAAAACACTTGACTGCGGCGGTAGGTTCACGTGGTTTGCGAGGACTCGTACCGCGGATGACGTCACTTTGGGGTCCTCCTGTGGTGGAGCAGGTTTTCGAAGCGTCAGCCGGTTTGCTCCGAGGTCGATGACGGCGCCATACTCGCAGAGAAAGTCCATTCCGAGGATAACGTCCCTCGAACAGTCTTGCAGAACGACGAATTTGAGAGAGCAATTCTCACCGTGGATCTCGACGCGAGCAGTGCATCTCCCGACCGGTGTGATGAGGTGCCCTCCGGCGGTTCGTATCTGAGGTCCATCCAACGGCGTCGTGACTTTCCGAAGGCGGCGGGAGAGCCTCCCACTCAAGACTGAGTAGTCTGCTCCAGTGTCCACGAGCGCTGATGCGTCGTGGCCGTCGATGACGACGTTTAGGTTATTGGACACCGTTGCAGGGGCGTGGTTTCGATCTCTGGTAGCGTTCGAGTGGGGGCCCTCCGACGTTCGTGGAGGATCTTGGCGTCGGTCGTCTTCGGCAACTCCACCTCCAGGGGTTGCCGCGCCTAGTTTCCCCGGCGAGGAGCGAGGGGCGACAGGCTTTCACGTCGGGGTCGGTGCATCGGCGAAGCTGGACGTCGTGGCGACGGCGACCGGAACTCTCGGCGGGACGTAGGCTCGGGGGACTGAGGTCGTCGCAGGTACTCGTCGATCTCCCGAGGGCGTTCACCATAACGGGGTCGCGGGTCGTTCGGGTGAAACCCGCGAAGCCCGAGTCGTCGGTATGGGCATCGGCGGTAGGTGTGGTCCGCTTCCCCGCAATGGAAGCACAGAGGGCGTCGGTCGGGCGTTCGCCACACGTCGGTCTTGCGGGGTGCGCGAGGCTCCGGGCAGGCGTACTGGACCTGGTCGTCGTGGTGTCGGTCGTGCTGCGGCGCAGGAGACTGACGTCGGGGCGGCGCGACATAGGTGCGACGAGGAGGAGGCGGTGGCCGTCGAGCCACTGCGGCGTAAGTCAACGTGGGCTCCTCGGGGGCTGCCACGACGACGGGAGCCTCTTTCTGGAAGGTTCTCTGGACTTCTTCCCGCACAACCTCGGCGATGGAGAGTGAGGCCGGGCGTACTGCCGCGGGCAGGAGCTTCTTGAGTTCCTCCTGGACGACTTCACGGATAATTTCACGGATGCCGGGGAGGGTGGTGCCAAGGTCGGATCCGGATGTCGCCAGAGTGGTTACGCCGGGGTGTCGCTGGTAGTGTCTGGCGCGTGCTTGTAGGGCCCGTTCCATATTCGTCGCCTCCGTGACGAACCCGTCGACGGTTGTCGGGGGATTGCGAATGAGGCCGCCGAATATCTCACTTTTCACACCCCTCATCAAGTGGTGCAGCTTCTTCTCCTCGGTAGCCTGAGGATCGGCGCGGGCGCTCAGGCGGAGAACATCCTCAACGAAGCTGGTGACGCTCTCATGTAGGTCTTGGGTCCTTGTTCGCAGGAGATCTTCGGCCCTCTCACGTCGGTGTTGGCAGGCAAGCGTCTTCTTCAATTCTTGTTTGCACACCTCCCACGACGTCAAAGAAGCCTCGTGGTTTTCCAACCAGTGCCTCGCAGTTCCTTCCATCGAAAAGTAAAGGTTCTGCAAGCAGTGCTCGGCTGACCACCCGTTATGGCGGGCCACCCGTTCATAGTGTTGCAGCCAGTCCTCGATGTCCTCGTGTGCGTCTCCGTGGAACGGCGTCGGAGTTTTGGGTGCGACGGGCAGGTATACGACGGCAGGAGCAGCCAGGGCCTGCGCCTGGTCGGCCATCGTCGTCTTCTTCGGCTTGGGGTTGTCCAGTAGCAAACCGTATTCAGGATCCTGTCCCTTGATGCGCCGGCTGGTCCGAGTTTCGGGTTCCGCGGGGAGTGGTCTTCTCACTGGGGTTGGTACCGGACTTGCACTGCGGGATCTTGGAGGGGAACGCTGCACAGGCATGCGGTACCCCGCACCTCCACCAAAAATGTCACGGGTGGTGACAGAATAACAATAAATAAACAGGAAGAACTCAAGCAGTGTGCTTTGATGGGCTAGTTGGTTCATGACTAAATGGAACAGCGCGGAACATAGGACGGAAAGAACAGGACAACACGAGCGCTGACTTACAACTGACTGTTTAATGAGAAGCGAAGAAAGAAGAAGAAATAAGAGGCGAAGGAAGAAGAAGAAATAAACTGAAAATAAGGATTAAAACAAAATACTAGCAATGAAAATAACTAAAAGCAAAACAAAAACAAAAGTGAAGAAAAGAAAATAACTTTTTAGAAAAAGCAAGGTTCATTAAGTGCTCTCGAGATATGCGATTTCCTTCCTCAACAGGGTCACGGAAGGCATGCTGACTGCGCTTGTGTCTTTCTTAATGATGGAGAACGCTTCGATGATCTCGCGCGTGCGACAGTCTCTATGGTGTTTGATAATTTCGCATCTGTCAAATGCTGGGACGCAGGCACACGCTGCACAATGCCTGGCTAGGTTGCTGCCAGTGGTCGTTCCCAAAGAGGCGCGGTGTTCTCTCAGACGATCGTTGATGCACCGCCCGGTCTGGCCGACGATTGTTTTAATCCTTATTTTCAGTTTATTTCTTCTTCTTCCTTCGCCTCTTATTTCTTCTTCTTTCTTCGCTTCTCATTAAACAGTCAGTTGTAAGTCAGCGCTCGTGTTGTCCTGTTCTTTCCGTCCTATGTTCCGCGCTGTTCCATTTAGTTAGGAAGAACTCAACGTTTAATGTGGCGAACTTGTGCCAATACAAAAAGAGAATAGAAAATAATAACAAAGCATCGCGAGCGTCGAGGTCGGCGAGACAGCAGAGTCGAGCGCTGGGGCGAAACTGACCCGACAAGGTCGCGGGCGGCCTCTTATCTAGAGTGAGTCACTATCTCGAAGATTCGGCGGAGAAGGTTCGAGCGTAGCGCGCTCGGGGCGAGAATGAACAAGCACTTTCTAGAACAACAAAAACAAGGATGAACGATAGTTATGTCCGCAGCAAGAATGAACGAGAACTTTCTACAAGTCCGTGACCCTGCGCGCGGCAATATTTAGTCAAACATGGAAAAAAAAATCAAACAAAGAAAAATTCCGATGCGAATAAAAAAAAAAAAAAAACACCACCCTCGATTTTTTTTAAATTTAGGTAACCTGTTATACTCTATTTCGGCATTCATTTCCATTAAAAACATGTTGCATCATTTTATTGAGAAAGAAGATACAACTCCCCAAAGTAGGGTCCTTTTTCAAAGCCTACACTTAGCAGTGTTTTGTACAAGAACTGACTCTGAGTTCCAGTTTCATGAAACCAACACACATCTTTTATATATTTTTATTCAGATGAGGCCAATGATAACTAAAGAAATCGTTCACACACTTAAATTAAGGAGAAACTACTGTGTACAAAGAGGTATCATATTACGGACTAGTGATCCGAGAAAAGATCATGCAGCCATCGGCCACTAGGAACTTTGTTTACTTTATTCTCCTGCGACTCTATATGCTATTCCCTCTTCCGCTCTACCTTCATCTCTCTCTCTCTCTCTCTCTCATATATATCCCTGATATATATTCAGAACAAAAACATGTTCAAGCATTCCCTTTCTGCGTGGTAGTGTTCTGTGGCTAGCAAAAATCATTTCCTCGCTAAGCTCACGATTATGGTAAAATAGTTGCCGGAAACCGCAGACGACACTCGTCGCTAGTTCTGGCAAAACGGCCGGTACAATCTTTTTTTCGCATTTCCCCGCTCGCTGTCAAGGACAAGGGGGTTCGCTTCAACCAGCAAAACATGGCCGCCGACGCCTGTTTACTGAGCAGTCATGCCTGTCGCCATCTCACTCGCTGGCGTCACGGGCGATAATATCGGGCACAAAGGGGCACACCAACCGGCAGCATTATCCCCAAATACTCGAGCCTCGCGTAAATACATAGAGTGTAAACGCTGTCGCCATGTTATCGTAGTAAGACCGCCCCCCCCCCCTCCCCCAACGGGGGACTGCAGTACGCGACGGCGTACTAACACAACGGCGACGATATCGACATCGCGGGCTCCGAATTTTCCCATAGTTCTACTCCACGGGCATTTCTCGAAACGCTTGATATTGTGTACGCCCGCCTGGAAGGATTTCAGGCTCGTAGTTAAAATAAGGCGGTTCTCCGCGGCAAGAGAAAGCAATTTCACAAAAGCTTAAAAGCGGCGGCGACGCGTGTGCGGTGAACGCTTGTACTTTTGGTGTAGACAGGGTGTGTGTGTTCTCGTTGTTGACACCAGCCGGCGATAAGGCACTGCAGGCGGTATCTCAGTACAGCAAGGGCTAATCCGAGTGACCATCAACGTAACCCCACCGCCAACCCCTCGCGAACCGGTCGCCGACATGGCTCAGGCTGTGTCATGAACCACGTGGTAGAAGCTCGGGTGCTTTCATATCAGCGCGTGGAGGGACGGCAGTGCGACTCCGGAAAGTATTTTTCGAAGGCCGCTGACCACAATTTTTTGTCTGGAGACTTTCCCTCTTTCTTCCTTTGACGTGGATCAAGCTTTGCCGACAGCCTCAGTTGTGACCTCTCTTTTGAAATGTACGTTTGCAGTGAGTGAGCTCCTCAGCCTCGGACTTGTCACTTGTGCACCCAGTAGTTCTTTCACTTGGCAATTATATGCCATCAGTTGGGGTTTAATTTCTATTATTTATGTATACATTATGAAGACGTCCTGGAGCTCCGAACGAGTGTTTTGTGCAGATTACCTTTGCAAACACAAAAAGACTATACCAAAGCAGCGGAATTTTCGAAGTGTTGGCGAGTTGGACCTAAACTCGTTGAAGCAAATTCTTCCGCCTGACTGTTCCACCAAAGTGAGTGCGACGGACTACCTGTGCTACCATTGCTTCATGCACATCACTAAGGAGATGTCGATGCGAAGCTCAGAGCAGTGCCCTGACATATTTGTGCCAGCTGAAGAAGCAATTGAAGATCTAAATCGCAGCATACTACCTACAGATGTGTCGCCGCTGAGACAACCAAGCGTCGTAAGAAGTCGGGACAGGCCTGCCTATGTCAAGAGAAAGCAGACAGAACTGGAGCAGGTTGCTGTCAAGAATATACGCTCAAGGCTACGTATTGCGTACGACAGGGACGCACCATCGGGGTCGTCCGAACCAACATGCTCCACATGCACTGAGTGGGTGGACAACTTTCGGTAGGCCTTTGAAACCGCCACCTCTCTCCGGGAACGTTGTCAACTGCTTACACTCCTGCCGTCAACACTGACGAAGAATGAGGTTCAAAAGATGATTCCACAGGCCTCAATGTACCTCATCAGTAAATCCCGAAAACTCAAGGAAAAGCATGGCGTGTGGTATGAGCCGGATCCTTACACGAGGTGCAAGGTGAGCCCGAGAACCTGTCTGCTGCCCTGGAGTACTTCACGAAAGACGAGCTACAATGTTCGCGCCAAAGTCCCAACCAGAAGGACGTCATCTCTGTCATGCTCAACGGAGAGAAAACGTTCGTGCCAAAGCGCTTCACGACACGCTCAATACGAGAGGCCTTCCGTATATACAAAGACAAGCATCCCGATTCCGGCGTTGGGCTAACGAAATTTTATTCGTTGCGCCCTAGATGGGTCCAATGTATTCCACACCAGGAAGTGTGCGTTTGTGTGCGCTGCGCCAATTATTATCTTTGTATTGCCGCTCTAGAGAACGTTACAAGCTCAACATTCAACACTGGTGAAATGAACTCGGCATTTCTGTGCGACCCAGCAACAGAACTGTGCCTTCAAGGAGACTGATCACTGCCCAAAAGGCCAGTTTCTTACACTCCAGGAACTTGATATCCCGGAGGATGAAGAGATTGTGCTTGCAACATGGGAGTCCGGCGACCTTGTGAAAAAAACTTTGGAACCTGAGACTTTCCTAAAAGTCATCCAAGTGACGGTTGGAAGTTGGGTACTTCACAACCATATCCGGCAAACGCAAGGTAATGCGATCTACGATGAAAAACAGTGCATGCAACGCGGGAGCATTGTCTTTCATTTTGACTTTGCTGAAAACTGGACCATCGTGCTTCCTGACGAAGTGCAAGCATATCACTGGAAAAAAAAAACAAGTTTCGATATTTACATGTGTAGTGACGACAAGAAAATCTACAAACAGCTTTGCCATCATCAGTGAGGACCTGTGTCACGACGCCGCTCACGCTTGCTTGGCTCTAGAAAACGTGAAGGAGTGGGTTGAAGACAACGTTGCGGTATACTCGTACGTGAAGTACGTAAGTGACGGCGCCGCCAGTCATTTCAAGAATCGCTACCAGCTTCACCAATTTGCAAAGGACGATTGCCCACAAGCCCAGTGGTTATTTTCTGCATCTGGACATGGGAAAAATGCATGTGACGGAGTTGGCGGACTCGTGAAGCACCAGGCCACGCTGAACAACCTGAGAGAACGTTCAGTAAGCGCAGTTCAGACGGCCAGGACAATGGTGAGCGTTCTATCAAAGAAACTGAAAGGCGTGCATCTTGTATATCTGGACGAAAATGAGGTTGTTCGGTATCGTGAACAAAAAAAAGAAGAGTGGCTGACGGTGCGCGCCTTCCCTGGCATTCAGTCTTGGCACGCGTGGCGGCTCAGCAAGTCATCAACAGAAGGGACCTGTGACGTATATGTAGCACGGACAGTCGGATCTGCTTGTAAGCAACTTTATTAAATGGGTACAGCGAGGAAAAGCTTAGCGTGAAGTGCCGAATTTGATTTCCCAAGGACTGCTCATTTTGAATGCAGGGACATCTTATTTATCACATTTTTCTTCACGGGGTATTTAACCTACTGTTTTTGTTGGTGGTTACTAATAATTTTTATCTGATCACTATAAAAAAAATCCCAAAATGTTATCCTCGAGCAGGATAAAATATATCGGCTTGCCACGATTCATTCATACACCGAGAGCATCGAAGCTGCTCCAGTTAGGCACTATGGCATCCGTCACCTGAAATTGTTTGTAATCGTAAATACGCAGCCAACCTAAATATCTTACTATTATATCTTTGTTTTTGTGTGTGGAAGTAAAGTTATTTATTTTACTCTAGATGTAAAATATACCGGAAGGTACAACTTCACACTGCATCATCTTTTCTCAAATCATTAGTCTCTAATATGATACCACTTTGTACGCTTATGTAAAATGCTGTATATAGTTTCTCCTCCCTTTTACTGTGTGACCGATCGCTCTTTTTATCAATGACCTCATCTGAATAAATGTATATAAAAGATTTGTGCAAGTTTCATGAAACTGGAACTCAGAGTCACTTCTTGTAAAGGACACTGCTAAGTGTAGGCTTTGAAAAAGGACCCTACTTTGGGGAGTTGTTTCTTCTTTCACAGTGCAATGATGCAACATGTTTTTAATAGAAATGAATGCCGAAATAGAGTATAACAGGGTACCCAAATTTTAAAAAAATCGAAGCTGGTGTTTTTTTTTTTATTCGCATTGGAATTTTTCTTTGTTTGATTTTTTTCCCATGTTTGCCTAAATATATTGTAACTATTGTGTCACTCAGATACCTTATTTATTTTTTCAATAATAGCCATATATTAGTAAAATAATGTCTGCAAGTTATGTAATAATGATTAAATTATTTCATGAGATACAGATTTCCAAAGTTTGCCATTTGTCGTTCGAGCAGGCATGTTTGGCAATTTTTAGAAAACTAAATAAATTTTTAATAAATATTATTACTTTATATTACAAGCAAGTTGTACCCATAGTTTGTTTGTAAAAAGTTTTAAAATTCTCCTAATTTTATTGTTTTAATTATTCCCTTTCAAACTTGCCCCCTCCATCAGTGCGCGTTATTGCAACTGTCCACCTCTCCCTGCCTTACGATTTTTCTTGTCTCCAAATTTTTTTTCTGGTCAAAACTAAGTGTGGATTCGTTTATACCAGACACTAGACAAAGTCATATAAAAACATCAGTTGATTTAAAAATGTCGACCAGCCACCCTTTGGTCGATCTTATCTGAAATCACCCTTTAATGATTTATATACCTGGTATTCCAATCCAAATTAAACCTGTGCTCAAAGTAAAACAGAAAGAAGCCATAAAACATTTCTTGTTTATAATAGTGAAAACAGTTTAGTAGGAAAATTTTAATGCAACAGCTCTCTGAATGTAAAACTATTCGAGGAGCGCCACCATTATTTATAGCGTTTTAATTGTTCTTAAGACAAGGTGTTCGCATTTCGAAAGTAGAAAGGGTTGTAAATAAACGCTTTCACTTTTGTGGATACGTATAAACCTGCGATGTAGTACAAGTGAGACATATTTGTGCAACTTCTAGCACATGGTTTAAAATAAATATGAACACTAAAAGACGGGAAAGTATGTTCAGGAAATGTATTTTTGTGACGTTTGCTGGCTGCTGCTGCTGAAGATTAGCTAGGTTGTAACTGTTAATTTAAAGTCATAAAAAGACAGTTGGCATCTGTGCTTTACTGTTTACAATGCCCACAAAAATATAAAATGAAATTTCCCCAACGTGAACATTCTGAGTACGGCCTAACAAATGGCACCCAGAATAAAGAAGGAAAAAGGGAACAATGAGGATCAGTTTCAAGCTAAAAAGGAATATAATTCATTTATTTAATACAATCAAAATGTACACTTTTGATTTTATTTACTTGATTTATAAACAACCAACAATTTCCAGTTATTGCCATGATACAGCTTCAAAACAAGCAAATCAGTAATGGATTATGCGTACACATCACGCTTTACAGTGCGTCCAAAAGTTCACTTAAGTAAAAACCAAAGGTAAAAATACCACATAAAAATACTGGTTATGATTGAACTACCAAGAAATTTGTATGACTTGCGCAAAAATAAGATTGCAAACAAATAGGAATATTTTTTATGCTTTCATGGGATACTTGGAACATTGAATGAAGTTTTCCAAACCAATAGCTCTCACTCACGGATCTCGACGAGTGTGTGCTTGTCTGGTCGTCTGCTTTGCCTCCAGCCATAGATGTGAAGTTTTTTGGGTTTTTTTCGGTCCTATTACTAAAAGTCCGTATACCTTTCGCTTCCAGGCTCACTGCCTCGGCTCTGTATACTATATGGTTGAAATCGACTGGGCCCAGCCGTTCCCAAATATTTACCTGGCGACCTCCACCTTCTGAATCTACCTATCATGATGCTCCTCCTGTCAATATATGGCCGAATTAAGGGAAAAAATTATTCGCGCAACGTACCAAATAAGCTTTTAACCCTTCCAAACGCATCAATAATGTTCTACGTCCCATTTGTTCCAGCTAAAAGAATTTTTTTTCAGGTTTTTCTAGCCATCAATACAATGATGATGGGCCCCACCGTCTGAACATTTCATATCTATCCACATCGTGTTCATCGCCGCTGTACATTTCGCTTCCTCGACCGTATTTCAACCGCCGTCCGTTCGTTAACTTATAAGTAAACTGTCCATCCACGAGTCGTTGCTATTCTCGCGGAGACTCAAATTCTGCACCACTGCAGACCGATAGGACGATTTTCCTTTGCTCCAAGATCTAGATAATTTTGCCTGTTAACTTCGACTTCGGGATTTCTTTTTCGACAGGACCCCGCGAAGGCGCGTCTACTTTCCCATCCGCATCGACTGTTGGACTCCCAAAACTGGCCGAGACAAGCATTTATACATTTTTATTAATGCTGCTTAGAAAGGCATCGTAGCGGCTTTTCGAAAACAGCAGCCCAATCACTACAATATTTCTGCAGCAAAACGGAGGCCACTTAGGGCCCCTAGCGAAAGAGACGACATCGTAATAAAACCTGCCGACAAGGGGGCGCCATAGTCATTCTTAACGCCAGCCATTACCTACAGAAAGGCTATAGAAAACTTAACTATGCACAATTCTACGGTTATCTCAAGAACTATCCAACCAGGCAAAATGCAGACGTCATACGGATTCAGCCAACACCACCTAGATGGAAAGCCGCAGCGCTACCCTCTCTCCCTTCAAGGAGCGTCGGTATGAGTAGGCAGAGCCGTATATGTAGAGAGTTTGGTCAATGGGAGGCGCGGGCAGAGCCAGGGCGTGCGGCAGACTCGGAAAGAGGGCTTGGCATGCTCTCTTGACCAACCAGAAGCCGAAAAGAAACCCCTAGCGGTGGTAGCGAGAAACAGTTCTGAGCCGATCGATCATCGAAGGTCTCTGTTCGTATATGGTTTTAATAAGTGCGTAAGAGTGAAGTGTAGTAACTTTTTATGGTTGAAAATAGGGTTCACGTGTTGTTTCATCATGATCATGCAGAAAGATGTAAGAAACGAATGCGCCGCTCAACTCTGTTTTGCGCGGACAGAGTGTGACCGCTCTGACGGCAGATTCCCGGCGCTCGGCGTTTGGCGTAAGGATTATGTCGATCTTTCCGCTAGTCGCACTCTTCCACCATCATTTTAGATGAGTGTGATTGAAACATCACGTGTACCATATTTTCAGCCATCGAGAGTTACTCCAATGCAGTTATCAGGTTTGTTTCTCGCGACCACCGCCAGGGTATTATTTCCGGCTTCTGGTTGGTCACATTCGAATTTCTGAAGACGCCCTGGAACACGCCCAGCCCGCTTTCGGCCAATGGCGCCGCTTCATTTGTCTCCTATACTTCCCAACGAATGGCCAAACTCTCTACATATACGGCTCTGTGAGTAGGCTGAACTGGTAGTGCGCTTCTCCGCAAGGCTCCCCTTGACAGTTGGCTTCTTTGCAATGCACGTTCTTTTTTTACTTTTGGTTTCCCTCTACGCTTGACGGGGAGCAAAAAAAAAAAAGACGCCACGGCGTTGCGTTTTTTTTTCTTTTTCTCTTTAAACGGTCGTTTGTTGCGTGCCTTTCTTCGACAGCTTTTTTGTTACTTACTCCTGCGGGTTGGGTCACGTGACAATAAGGCTGGAGGAATCAACTAGAACAACTTTGGTAGCGAGTAGGTTTTTGGACGCCGAGGGTCAGAAGTTCAACTCTCGAGTGAGGTCGAGCACATTTTGGAATGTGTTCTCGCGGCCTCGTGTGTGGACGTGAAAGCTGCTTTTCGGTTGCCGGTGCTGTCAATCCGTACAGATGTTGTTTATCCGCGCTTTGACGGAAAACTGGATGTGAAAGTGTCCATATTTGAGTTTCTGCAAGGATGACTACGAAAGCGTCGACTATACAGCGAATCGATGGGAAGATCTCGCTCATTGACGGCATGGCAGGGTGAGAACTTTTTAATGTTTATGATCGTGGTTTCGTTTTTTGTTTTTACTTTTCGCTGAATGCATGCTTGGGATTGATTTGGTTGTGGCCCGGAAGCAACATATTCAAATGCTGGCGCTACTTGTAGGTGCAGAACTAAATAAAAATGACTTGATTTATGAGTTCAGGTTGGAATGTTTTCTCAAGGTACGGAAGTGATAGGTTATCGCGGGTGCAACCAGCACATCAATTAAAAAACAACAAGATCAACAACAACAGAAGTACATTGTGTCGTTTCTGCGTATCCTCATCGGAGCACAGAAATGATCCGCTACAGCTAACTAGTAAGACCGATATTTTAGCGGGTCTCTGAGCAGTAGCTTGGAGTGCACGCAAGCCGGAATATGGTTCATTGATCAGTTTACTTATCTATACACCAGAGCCATATACTAACGATTTAGCTGGAGCCGCTTCAGGCTCCCCAAGGAATCCCACCACACACCAGGAAGCTCTATTAATTATTATTATTTTCTGTACCTGGTTCTATGTGCTCGTGCAATAAGCATTATTATTATTATTATTATTATTATTATTATTATTATTATTATAGCGCATCCGGCGCATCAAATTCAAGAATAATTTTGATGTTTGTGATCCCAAATACCAGATCGAAACACTGCCAGTGTTTTCTGTCAAATACGGAACCACTTCAGCTTAAAGAAGAGCATTCTTTCTTTTTTTTTTTTCTTTCTTTTTATAACCATTTTTAATTACATTACCTTTCTTTAAGTTAATATGATTTTCTCCTTTTTCGTTCTATTTCCTGCAGAAGCGGTCACACATCCCGGATACTGCTTTGATGGACTCGGGCTACTGTACGGCCTCCATGGGACAAGCTGAAAACTGACACCTTAGAAGGGTACTTCGGAATGTATAGGCAACTGGCTTGCTTCTAATATCACGTGTCTACAAGGCACATTTGCGAAGATGAAAACAGAATACTGCTGTGGAGCACAATGTCAACGGTCACTAAAGCTAGCAATGGAAACTAGAAAGATCTTCCCAAGCGAGCGGATACTTGACGCCCTACCTGCAACGTGGTATACCTGCAATGTGGTCCTGGGCTGTAAAAAAATAAGGCACAGCCTCCCAGCCTTGGGCTATGTGGCCAGCTGTGCAGTCTACACCACCTTGAAAAACCTAAGGGGCGAAAAATGCAAGGCCGCATCGACAGCACGAAAGAAGTTGGCTACAGTTTGCTTGCACAGGAAGACAGAGCTGGTGTAAATGCTGTAGCGAAATGAATGTTTGCATTAACGCCAGGAATGCCAAACAGAAATGAAAAGCTGAAACTCTATCAAAGACACTCGCTGCCAACCGACACGGATGTCAAGAAGCGAACTCGGACCAAGGAAGAGTATGTCCGACGCCTGTGATGATGAACCCATCGTGAGTTCGAGCTGAAGCATGTGTTGGACTGCAGTGAAAACTTTCAACTGAGAAACCTTTGTTGCAAGATACGCTAAGAGGTCAAGGCTAAACAAATTAGTTTGTGTCCGGCCAGCAACATGCTTGCGCTTCATCCTCATGCAAAGGCAACTGCTCTCTGAAGTCGATCTATCTGTGTGTGTTGTGTGTGTGTGTGTGCAGATAATCGGTGTCCTTGTAGCAGTCTGTTGGGTATCTTGTGGTGCTACAACGTAAATGCCAACATGCTGCACAGATATTGTGTGTCTCGGTGTCACATAATCTACAGCATCTAAGATGCATGTGTATAAATGTTTTTGAAGACGGATATTTTCAGAACTTATGGATACCAGGATGCTCGTTTCGCAGTTTTCAAAGTGACCAATTTCTTCTTTATGACTCTTCTGCATTGTAAATGCAAGCAACTTTGAATATGAAGCTCCCATGCCCACTTCTGTTCGTGTACAAAACTTGTTTTTAGTTGCCCTAACTGTGTCGTTTCACAGACTTGGTACTGTCGAAGTACATCTGCATATGGGGCAACGCTCGGGTATTACGGTACTTTTTTTGCAAATATAAAGTTTTCACATTATGACATTGCCAAGAAATAGGTCACAGGTGCTTTTTTGATGTAGTAACCACATAGGTTGCTTGCTTCAAAACAAGTACTATATTTGAACAGGCAGAGTGCTTTGAATTGCTGAACCTATGCAGGTTGATCACAGGTCTAAGAAAAGTTTGCCAAAATATGTGGAATACATTTTTCAAACTATGTGCAATACATTTTTCAAACCAGCACATCACAATTTTAGAATGTTATTACTTTTATACTTGTCTGGCAATTTGGGTCCCATTGCTGTTGCATCAGATGTCCCTAAGGGTAGTGTACTCGGGCTTCTATTGTTTCTAATATATATCAATGACCTACCATTATCAATTAAATCGACAATTAGACTTTTTGCTAATGCTTGAGTTATTCACCGGAAAATTAATACACCTATATTAATCACAATATTGTCCAAGACGATTTAGATGCAATATCACCATGGTGTTCCCCATGGCAGATGAACATTAACACATATAAATGTAAAGAAATGTTCATAATTAAGTCCTCCACTAAAACACTAACCCAGTACTTGTTACTTTCCGAGCCACTAGAACACTCACTGTCGTACAAATATTTGGGCGTGTATTTCACAGACTCATTATCATGGGTTGAGCAAATAACAAATAGCGCACTAAAAACACTTAATTTCTGAAAAAGCCATTTGTACGAGAAAATTCTTGTGTTCAATAAACGCATGAATCATGCAAGATATATAATAACCATATAAGAACTATATAAGATATATAAGAAACTTCTTACAAATTTCTTATATTATTCTAATCTAGTTCTTATAGGGCTCTTATATGTTCTTATATATCTTATATGATTCATATGTGTTTATTGGACACGGAAGTTTCTCATACAAATGAGATTTTTCAGTAGGGATCTAGCTCTTATTAAAGCAAAACTACTCGCATACAAAACATTTATCCTCCCACCATTAGAATATGCGAGCATAATTTAGAATCCACATCTAAGTTACCTATAATCTAGAGTCTTGAACCTTCAGAACAAAGCAGACAGATTTAAATGTTATGATTATTCATCCGAAACTAGTGTCTCCGTTTTGAAAGCTAGCATAAATCTTCCTAATCTAGAAAGAAGACGAAAAATAGTCTGATTGTGTTTTTTTTTCAAGATGTATATTACTCAGATTCCAATTTTCAATCTACTTAGCGCTGGGCTGCCAATTTCATATCATTCATATTAGATAATTCCTTCAATATTGAACCATTTCAGTGCCATACTTACACTTTCCTCTTCCTTAGTACTTTGCAACACTGACTAGAACAAACTACCTGACCATATTGTAACTGAGAGATATCCCATTTCATTGAAAAAGTGCATCAATTTGTGTAACAACTTTGATTTGTAAAACTGCATCATAACAATAACATGCTAATAAGGGGTTTTGTGTGTGTGAGGGACATTTTCTTTTTGTTGGTGTCTTTTTTATGTTCAATTACAATTTTGTCTTTTATTTCTTTGAATTCCCCCTGATGTAATGCGTCTTTGGATGCCTTTGAGGTGAATGAAATTAAATGAAATGAATGCCTCTGCATCATTTATCCAATTGTTACTTTAGTTCGTTTTCTCTGGTCCTACTACTTCGATTATTTTCATTTCATAGGGATTATTTTCTATTAGACAAGTCCCATCTCGTTTAGAGATAATTACACCACCCAGGTTATCGCTTAAAAAATAACACATCTGTCTCAAGATATCACTTTCTTGTATTTCACTACAATAATTGTAGGTTATAGGAATTTTCCTGCGTTCTAAAATTGGTTCTTTATATCACTCGGCGTTCACAGTTCTCACGTTAGCTCATAAAAAATAAATTGTGCGAAAACCCGTGTTTCTACGACGTAAAGCGAAGTCTTCAGCTCAGCTCTATAGCGCGGCGCTCGTCAGCCTGCTGCCTTGACGTCACCGGAGGCGTGTGCTGGCCTTCTCGTCTAGGTGGTGTTGATTCAGCCGGGCCCGCTAGAAGAACGGGGGAAAATGACCGAAAATACATCAAAATAGATTAACTGCTAGAAACGCCGTGCCAGGTCGATTTTACACGTTACCAAAAATTTCATAATATCTGACATTGAACCCTCACCCAACAAATATATAGCTTCATTGATAACTTGATTAGGAACATCGCATCCAGTTTCCCATTGTACATCCGAGACACACACCATTTCCTATGAGAAATTTTTAAAAATAAAATTCCAAGAGATGCTTTTTTTGTTACGGTGGACTTGTCATCGTTATTATACAAACATCCCTCACAACGATGGCATAGAGGCCCTCGTGAATGCGTACGACGCTCACAAAAGTGAAGATTTACCAGATAGTTATGTCGCTGCTGCTCTCTCGCGTCTGGTGCTTGAGTTAAATAGCTTTGAATTCCAAAGGAAGTTTCTTCCTTCAAACTAACAGTAACGCAATGGGAGCGAAAATGGCAACGTAACTACGCTAATATTTTTATGGAAAATTTAGAATCCAACTTTTTGTCATCCCGTTCACTCAGTGCACTCTTCTGTAAAAAGGTATATTGACGATATATTCCATATCTGGTCACATTCAGAAGAGAAGATTTCTCGAGTTTATTAGAGCTTTCAACTTAGCGTACCCCTCCATTTGATTTACAGATAGTTATATAAAATCTGAGATTACCTTTCTGGGCACGATAGTAATGATATTTGACTCCAAATTGGCCACTCAAATGTAGCAAGAACCGGCGGATCGTCAGAAATATTGGCACTACTACAGCTGCCACAAACGGCCCTGAAAAATAGCATACCTTACAGCCAAGCTCATAGGTTTAAACGCATACGTTTAAACAGCGACGATTTCAAAACAAATATCGATTAATTACGGTAAGTGCTGAGAGCACAGAAGTATCTGGAAATTATCATAGACGATGCGATCAACAAGGCAGAGGCCCTTAATCGTAGCCTCTTGCTAAGTGAGCGGAGCCCTGAGACAGAGGGGTGTCGGGCGAACCTCCTACTAACTTTTAACAATAAGTCTCCGAACGTCGCACCCATATTAAGAAAACACTTTAACATTTTTTAGCAAAGTGGATGCCTCGCAAGAACTATCCCTTCTGCCCTCGAGTAGTCTACAGACGCTGGCGCAATCATAGGGACGCCATAGTTACGTCTAAGACAACTTACGCTGAAAACACTGGCAGTCGCCCATGCGGAAGAACGAATTGCGAGTTGTGTCAACACAGGACACCTAAAAACACGACAGAGTGCACGAATTACAATGTCAACTGGATAAATCACGGGAACATAAACTGCGGCACAAGTAATGTGAGATACCTTCTTACATCTGGCAACCGCGGTAAGCAGTACGTGGGCCACACCAGCACACCTTTTCGATTGAGATTTAACAATCACAGGACACATCTAAAATCATTTCCCAAACTCCCGCTTTCAAAACATATGGCTTTACCCAAACATACCTTTGGCAAACGGGATGTTACATTTTTCGTATCTGTTTTGAAAAGCAACCGTGATCCCGAGCAAAAAGAAGCCTATCGTACTTACAAATTCTATCCGGGCCAGTATTAATGAAGATCCCGGTATGACGATAATAATCCCTAGAGAAGGGAAACAAAGGGGACAAAGGAAAAGCAAAAATTTCCAAACAAAGCTGGGTGACTGGTGCGCGACCGAAAAACTCAGCCTGGTCCTGCTATCAAACCACAAACCTGTCCATTTCCAGTGGCGCGCTCTGCCAACTGAGCTGATCAGGAGTTAGACGTCATTAGAGCAAAAGGGTTTTATCAGCTGCCACCAGTCTGACGCCAACAAGGGTTAACGGCCTGCAGTTTAAGTTTATGATGATAATGCAATTAATGCAAAGGTGCAAGCGAGCTGGACAAGAACGACGAAAGTAATCTTTGGAGAAGGGAAACGAGGGGACAAAGGAAAAACACAAATATCCAAACACAGCTAGGGGACTACTGCGCGACCGAAAAAATCCACCCGGTCCTTGTATCGAAACGGACCTCTACATTTCCAGTGGAGCGCTCTGCCAACTGAGCTAACCAGGGGTTAGAGGTCAATAGTGCCAACGAGTTTTATCAGCTGCCACCAGTGTAACACCAACAAGTGTGAACGGCATGCATTTCAAGGTTATGATGATAACGCAATTAATGCAAAGGTGCTAGCGAGCTGTGCGGGAATGGCTCGATAGCAGGACCAGGCAGATTTGTTTCGGTCGCGCACCAGGCACCTAGCCGTGTTTGGAGATTTTTGATTGTCCTTTGTTCCCTTCTCGAGGGATTATTTTCGTCATTCTTGCACCTTTGCATTAATTGCGTTATCATCAAAAGCTTAAAATGCAGGCGGTTCATCCTTGTTGGTGTTAGACTGGTGGCAGCTGATAAAACCTGTTTGCTCTACTGACGTCTAATTCCTGATGTACCTACATCTTTCCTCATTTTCCTCTCCGACACATTTGCAGCATTCCTAACTCTCTTTGTCGTGCCAGTTACCCTGGGGTCTCAAGCCACCGATTTTGCGAAGGGACTAGAGAAAAGTACCCGAGAGCAATTTCCTTCTCAGCGTTTTTTTCCGTACGTTCGCCGTTTACATGGAGCTGCCTAATTTTGACGAGCTTATGCTGAATTCCACTCGTAGATCCGGAGCGCTTCCCAAAATCCGCGAGAGAGGCGAAATTCCGCTCCGTTGGTCCCGCTCCGAATCGACGAGGGGAAGATAAACTTGCATTTTTGGAGCGACCTCTCCCACACCCCTTCCCACCGCTTCCCCCTCCGCCGTTCAAAATGGCCGGTGCTCGAACTTGACCATACAGGCGGCGTTGGACAAGCCCACCAACGCCTCAGCCGACTAATCTTTCCGACGACCAGTGACGATTGTCACTGCTTAGCTGCAGAAATAACACGCGACACAGGCCGGGCGTACCACGGCGCCCATGTCACAAATCACGAATACGTCCGCGTTCGGCACCGTCAAATACCTTTCGGCCGCCCCGAAGCGGCGGGGCACGGACAGCGATTGCCAGCGGTGGAGTTCAGATTTCTGGTACGACTTTAATAAACACAGAGGTAAGAAACAAACACTTGCGCAGTCGTTGCCTAATCACTTCTTGCTTTATTTCACCGTAAAACGCCGGCGGAATGCAGTGTAGAAAGGTAAACAATCATGGCTGCAGAATGAACAGGCCTAACCTTGCGTCTGCCTCCGGCTTTTCTGTCGTTCTTCCTCTCACGATCACAGATGTCAGCGCTTACGATTTACCACGCTCCACAGTCCCGGCTTTGTATCCCTGATCTACGGGAGGTAGAAGCGTTCGAGCCGTCACGATCTCGCGTAAACAACCGACGCACCCGCACAGATCCAACTCCACGGCCCGACCGGCCCGCTGACCTCGCCGACCTCTCCAACCTCGCCGCGCATGCGCACTGCCGATTTAGACGGAAATCACATGGGCCGCTCTGTCAACTTCCGGAGAGATCTGTGAAATCCCGCAGAGCAAGTTCGGCGGGGTTTGGGGCGCTCCGTGGAGCGGGCGCTGCCAGAGATCTACGAGCGGAAGATGACCAACTCGAGCCAGATCTGCGAGCGGAATATGCGCGCTCCAAATGGAGCGCTTTTCGAGCGCTCGAGATCTGCGAGCGGAATTCCCCATTAGTTTTCCTCCCCTAATGCGCCCGAAATGTCTTCGTTCAAGCCTCCACGACGATTTGTCACCACCGCTTCCGAAACCCTTTGTCATGTCGGCTGCCCCTGGCACCCCTCTTCCCCCACATGTCGACAGAAGTGAGGAAAACAACCGCTCATATAAGAATTTATTGTATTCTTGTTCCGTTTTGTTTCAGCGTTGCCCGTGTTTGGCATTGGAAGAGCGTCCATTTTATGTTTGCAGTGCGCGCAACAGACGCGTGCGCCATACTTCATCCTAAGAGGGAGGCGAGGCGGTGTCTTCGCGCCGCGGGCACTGGGGAGCAGGACCGCGGGCGCAAAGGTGCGCTCGGATAAGAAACCAAAACTTAGAAACGCGTTTAAATTGAGCGTTTTTACGGAACGCCGTAAATGCTGCCCCTGCCTTATATCTTTTTAAAAATAGTTGATTTCGTGGTTTTCCATGATCTTTTGCAAGTTTCTGCGTGAAAATACATGTCAATTTTCATTAATTAAATATTTAATTAGTACATTTTTGGTTAATTATTTTGATAATTAGTATGTTTTTGCAATCCTTGACGTCCGCCAAGGTAGGTAGTTTGTTCTCGCAAAGAGTTGCTTTCTATCTCAAACAGCATTATTTTTTTTTAAAGCTTGCACAGGAATACTCCTGTACATTGTAATATTGACGCCTCTGAAACTGTTTGCTGGCAGCTTTATATCTTGCAGCTTCTTAGATAAAATAGTAAGGGTGCAGGCGAGCTGATGAATGTTAAGCATGTTGAATAAACCTGAGACGGGCAGAAATGAACGTAAAAGTCGAAGGAACAGAAAGGAACAGGACGACGTCTCAAACTCAGCTACCAGGTTTATTTAGTCCTCCTCCTCATATAGACCGTTTTATCGTGGGTAGTGCCATTTTGAGAGCGAGAGAGAAAAGGGCAAAGGGCTACCGGCGCTTTCCCCCTTTCAGGTTGTGTAGAAAGAGTGAAAGTCCCGGATGAGGAGGCTTGGCCGGTGTTGGGTGTCTGCTGTGCCCCAACTTCGTTCTCTCTTCCTTTTCTGTTTTAAACGCGCAAACTTAATTAGAGCCACGGGCTACGATGGCAATAGTCCCCGGGTCATCGGGACACCATTGCTCGGTCATAGGGTGCACGAATAACGACAGAAAGCGTCGAATACTGCCCAAGGACCTATGTAGGTTGCAAGAAATCCGGCAAGGCAAGTGCGGCTGCAATGCTTTAAAGTTCCACCGCTTTCCGCATGACTGGAAATGATGAACCATTCATAAATTTTTGCTTGCAATAGGCCTATTTCAACGTAGCCGTTTCTAGTAATGAACAAGCGATACACGAAACGGGAACCTCAGTTAACTTTTGTAAACACCCGGAGCTGCTACAGATCGTTTTGCTGCGCTGCTTTTATCTTGCGTGTCCGTGTTCTTGTATTTCCATGTGGATGAACGACGAAGACGTTCTTGATGTGCTTATATCGAACTGCAGAAAGCCTCCAAGCCGCCACGAATTATTTTACTATTTGATGCAATATTTTGTTCATTGCCGCGGTTCCCCCCGTCGCCGCACTGGCGGATGCCATGACTCGAACAAAGAAACGTGCACACTGGGCTAGAAGACGCAGATTGCAACACACGATACGCACTCTGCAGGGACTATCCAGCGCTTCAAAGCGCCCAATCAACGGAAACAACCCAAACAACCCACCAGCGGCACTCCAAGGAGCGCTTTTGCCGACTCTCTGGTATCGCGCAGGAGATCGCGATTCAGGAAAACCGATAGAACTACCTTTTCAACAATTTCTAGCCTCACCCGGCGGCGAAAATAGGCCTTCAACTAAGTGTTGTAAATGATGAAATCGAGTCAGTCACCACTGCAAATTATCAATATTGAGATAAATTCAGTTACAAAATTTTACAAGCTGAAACAGCAATTATCACGAGAAAACTGGCACGCACCTTGCGAGCGTACCCCATGTTCATCGGCGGTACAGCGTTTGGTGCGCGCTCCATTCACAAGATGTTCCAAGCACAGTCGAGAGGATGGCGTTTATACTTTGTTCCACCTTACGTTGTACCGCAGCGAAGGCTGGAAGAGCGAGCTCATAGCGTTGACAGCTGCCCTTACTGCACGAGAGCTTGTGCCGCCGAGATCTGCCCCAGAGCAAGGAGCTCGCACTTACAGCCTTTCCGCGATACAACTTAAGGTGAAACAGAGTATAGGAAACGTCTTTTCGGTTTACGGACGCAATCCACTGCCGCCAAGACCGGGGTCATGTGGAAAGCGATGGAGCTTAAAGACATGGCAGCCGCTCTCGCCTTGCCGGATTTCTTGCAACCTACATAGGTCCTTGAGCAGCATTCGACGCTTTCTGTCGTTATTCGTGCACTCTATGACCAAGCAGTGGTGTCACGATGATCGGGGGACTGTCCATCGAAGCCCGTGGCTCTAATTAAGTTTGCGAGTTCAAAACAGAAAAGAAAGCGCGAACGAAGTTGGGGCACAGCAGACACCGAACACCGGTCAAGCCTCTCATCCGGGACTTTCACTCTTTCTGCACAACCAGAAAGGAGGAAAGCGCCGCTAGCCCTTTCCCCTTTTCTCTTTCGCCCTCTTTCAGTAAAACGGTCTATAGACCTTTTCTGCAAGTGCGCCGCCATCTTGAATTGACGTCACTTCCAGTATGGGCGAAAACATTGTTTTGCCTTTGCCACGCCAATAGAAGGCATTCAGGATATAAGCGTAACCGTCACACTTTCTCGGTTTGCCTCCCCTTTATTTTTTTTACTATTTGCAGGTTGAGACATTGGATTATTTTTTCGTCGCCCATACCGGATACGCCTATTAGGTGGCTGGAGACGAGAGTACACAGAAAAGGTCTATAGCCCACAATCAGCCACCACCAACACAAAGGGGCAACTCTAACCAGTTCAAACGCCAAACCCTCCAATCAGTCACTATACAACACAAAGGGACAACCTCTAAACAGTCCAAACGCCAAATGTTCCAATACACAAAGTAGAGCTATGGACAGCCTTTACGCCGATTCACAAAGTTAACTCTACAATCTCCCCCAAAATTTAACAAAAAGATCAGTACCTTTTCCATTCTAACAAGGATTCACAAAAAAAGCAAAAAAGAAAAAAAACAATGTTTTTTTCACGTAAAATGTCTCTTCTTTTTTTTTCCCCGTTTCCCTTTCCCCCCCTTTTTTTTCTTCCTTTTTTCTCTCTTCTTTTTCTTTAGCGATGAAGGGATGACACGCACTGAACCCTCCAAAATAATTATATAAAAAAAAAAAAAAAAACTTTGGGGAATTTTTGTCTAACTGTAACGAAGCCTGACTAATGTAATTACCTAGAGATTTTATCCGCACCGTCTCTCTTTTTGCATCATTCCTCTCCTTGTAAATGATTGCTGTATCCGACCAAATAGCAGTGCAGTTGTTACATTCGTGGACATGTTTTGCGATTTCTGAGTTCGGTGCATTGTTCTCCACGTTTCTTTTGTGTTCACTTAATCTGTCGTAGATGCATCGTGATGTCTGCCCTACATAATTAAACCCGCATTCCAGTGGCATTTCACACACAACACCATTCTCGCAATTTACCGATTTACCGATGTGTGTACTGAACACGTTTGCACCGTTTTAGGTTCAGTGCCTGTCATCCCTTCATCGCTGAAAAAATAAAAAATAAAAAAGGGAAAAAAGGAAAAGAGAGCAAAAAAGGAAAAAAAGAGACGGGAATAAAAAAAAACATTTTAAGTGAAAAAAGCATTGTTTTTTTTTGTTTTTTTTGTGAATCTTCGTTAGAATGAAAAAGCTACTGATTCTTTTGTTAAATTTTGGGGGAGATTGTAGAGTTACCTTTGTGAATCGGCATAAAAGCCGTCCATAGCCCTACTTTTGTATTGGAGGGTTTGGCATTTGAACTGTTTAGAGGTTGTCCCTTTGTGTTGGTGGTGGCTGATTGTGGGCTATACACCAACTCATGTTTACAAACAAACCGGAGCGCCCGGAGCGCCCCTAGAGGACGCCACCGGCGCCGCGCATGCGCGATGGGGGTGTGGGCAAGAAGCTCGCCGTCGCCCATAAACAAACCATTGAAATGCGATGTTGTCGGCCTCGGTGTGAGCCCCCGCGCTCTTTTTCGCGTTGGAATTGTTGGTTCTACGTCCTTCTAACGATGTCTGACTACTTGAGCGGCGTCAGCGAAATTAACGAGGCTCGTTACACCGCAAAACTTCGCGTGAATAATCTGACATGCGGCGATTCATTCCGCGTGGACGCCGCAGAATGTACGCTAAAGCCTGATTCACATGATGAGATTTCTCTCGCAATTTTCAGTAGCGACACCGCTCGGACTGCAAAAGCGTGAACCTTAGCTGAGACGGTCGACGTCGATACTGAAAATCGCGAGCAGAATCTAACCAAGTGAATCAGGCATAACAAGTCGGTGATGGCCACTGGTAACAATAATCAACATCTCCTTGTATCTACTGTTTACGTCGAGCCTGCTTACCAACCTTCAAACTTAAATCTTTTGAGGCCTGCACTTACTTCTTATCGCAAGTACCGGGCCCACGTTTGGTCTGCGGGCCGGTGTCCTTTAAAAAAGCAGACGACAAGCAGAAACGTTTGAAAGAGCAGACGACAGTTCGAACGATCAGGCGACCGTTTGAACTTGAAGACGCACTGAACGTAATCCGCAGGTGGTCCGTACAACTTGGCGGTTTTCCGCCGTTCATTTTGGAACAAAAAAAATAAATCTGATGACCAGAGGTATCCGTGAATTCAACCCAAAATGCTTCCCGCACGAGCAATCGTGGTCCGACGGCGTCTGGTTTTCCCTTTTCACGGCACATATCCACGTTCTCGGACGAACCGAGCGCATGAAAACTGACCTTCCAACCTTTCTCGACCCTTTTAGTACAGCCCCAGTCGCGGCATCTTGACAAGAAGGCAGGTTTTTGTCTGGTTCCTTTCAAAACAACGCAGGAATACACGTCTCTGATGGGCACTTCCGCCCACAGCCCCGGACCGGAAGTGCGTCCGACGCGCCACCACCGCGCCGTGACGTAACAGAGATGAGTTCGTGTCAACGTTATTAAAACACTCAGTTGGGAAACTCCCATAGAGACAGCTTTGAAAAAGTGGCCCCAATCTGTCTCCGAGCACTGAGCTAATGACGTACACAACGCCACCATTTCTCCCGCAGTGGCCACTCGAGGAACTTCACGTGACATCCATTTTGGCTTTGAGAACAGATACAGCGGTAGAGGTTACAGGGTTTAAAGAAAAGTTTATTGACACTGTAAACTGCAAGACGTAAATCACACCGGTATACAATAGGAACATGTACGCTACAAAGATCCAGGGACGGAGGTAACGAAAAAACATAACTTAGCGAACCAAATATGGCCGCTGTTTACATCTCATCAGCACACACGAGGAAGGTTCTCTCCTTTACCTAAGAAATGTCAGTGTAAGCCAGGCGTAGCGTTCGGCTGGCTAACGTCATATCCCCCCCCCCCCCCCCCCCCTTTCACCCCACCCCACGCCTCTCACACCCGTGCGAGAGGCGCGAAAAGCAAGTGGATGTGACCACCGACCAGCCGGACGTAGCGGCAAGACCACCGCCTGAGGAACTCTTCCTCGCCCAACCAAAAGAGCTCGGAGTCTAGGTGACGGAGCAGGGTACCCCGCAGTCGAGAGAGGACTGGCCACATTGCACGAGATCGTCGTTGCTGGCCAACCGCCGCACAACGATTCTGCCAGAGGACCAGTTGGCCGACTGCCAACAGGAGCAGGGCGAAGCCCCCGCGGGGGCACCTACCGCCTGACACAAAGTTCCAGATGCCGATACCCCGGAAGCCATGGTGCACCAGGCGCCAAAATGAGCGCGCAACGGGGCAATCAAAGAAAACATGGGTGTTTGTTTCTACCTGTCCACAGTTGGGGCACTTAGGGTCGGGAACAATGCCCCAGCGGTGGAGTCGTTGTCTTGTTGGAAGGACATCCCAGCCCCGACGCCACTCAAAATCCTCCACAGGTCCGGGAAGGCGGCGAGAAACCAACCAGGTCCACGGAAAGGCGTTCGCCCGATCCCTCTGCTCACGAGTGATCCGGGTCACGCAGAGCTCTTCGACGACGCGAGCCGGTGGCACTTCGCGCACTTCGAGGTCTGGTAACGCCTGCCTCAACTCTTCTTGGCAACCCACCACCGCTTGGTAAAACGGCGGCGTTGCTTCTGCGCTCGGGTAAAGGTTGCCCAACGCGCGAGGAACAAGCACTCGGCGCGAGGGCCCTAGAAAATAAAGAGCCAGGGACCGTGCCGGGTGATCCGTGTCATCTAACACCCCTAGAACAGTGCGGAGGGAGAGCAGGCGGCACACCGTGCTGACGCAGGGCATGCCCCTTCCGCCCAGTGACGTGGGAAGGCGGAGCACCGACCTTGTCACTAGCTCAGTGCCCCTGCTCCAGTAAAACCGGAAGAGACATGAGGTGATGCGGCTAGCGAATCGAGAAGGGGGAAGTGCAATGTGAGCAACATAGAAAAGTTGCCCACAAAAAACAGCTCTTACTAGGTAAGCTCTGTCGCGGAGGGAGAGCGTAAAGATCCCTGCAACAGCCACCTGACGTTCAACGGCGGATGCTACCACCTCCCACGTGCGGGGTGCCACTCCACGAGAGTAAAAAAACACGCCGAGAACTCGGAGCTCGTTCACAATCTGGATATCCGCAGGTAGAGCGGGAGGGGAGCCTCCAAACTGCAAAGCCTGGCTCTTGGTAGTGTTTAAACAAGCCCCAGAGAGTGCGCCATACTCCAAGAACAGCTGTCCAGCAGCCTCAAAACTGTCAGAGTTGCGGACAAACAAACTGACGTCGTCTGCGTAGGCGCTAACCACGACTGAGTCCCGGCCGGGCAGCGGAAAGCCACAAATCCGGGAGCAGGATGCAAGACGTCGGAGAAGCGGATCAAGACTAAGAACGTAGAGTAAGGGAGACAACGGGCAGCCCTGTCGTACTCCCCTACTTACTGGAAAAGGCGGAAGAAGACACCCGTTGACTTGCAAATGGCCAGTCAGTCCGCTGTATAGGGACTGAAGTAACGAAATGAAAGTCTCGGGGAAGCGAAAGGCTCTCAGGACCTCGAACAGATAACTATGCTCAACCCTATCAAACGCTTTCGCTTGATCGAGGGAGACACAGGCCCCCGACAGATGGGTAAAATTCGCGTACGAAAAGAGGTCTCGTGTGAGTGACAGGGACGAAAAAATGTTTCTCCCAGGCACCGAACACGTTTGAACTGGGCTCACCACATGGGGCATGACCGTACGGAGGCGCGAGACGAGTAGAGACGCTACTATCTTATAGTCTGCGTTTAACAGAGTGATAGGTCGCCAAGCCGCAGGATCCGATGAAGAGCCACCCTCCTTTGGGAGGAGGATGACGAGACCTCTTCTGAAGGATGGTGGAACTTCGCCTGTCTCCAGAAAACCGTTCACAAGCTGGACTAGGGGGTTCGCGAGGACATCCCAAAAAGTGACGTAAAATTCGGCTGGTAAGCCGTCGGGGCCTGGGGCAGACCCGACTTTCATAGCCCGGAGGACGTCAAAGAGTTCCTCGCGTGTTGTAGGACGGAACAGAGAGGAGCCGAGATCATCAGGGCAGGCCGGGAGATCTCCGCAAAAAAGGCGAACCTGCTCGGCGAAATTCGAGATGTTTACGGCGGGGTTCGAGCAAAATAGGGACGAAAAGAAATTTCGGAACACCGCGCCAATTTCACGGGGGTCCTCCGAAAGGCTACCGTCCGCGAGATGTACATTGGGAACGTACGAGTACCCGTCCCCACCGGCGCGTGTGGCACGGAGGCACCGGAGCACCTCCGGGTCTTCCACCGGCTGGTCACGCAGCCGCTGCGCCACAGCACTTCGAGAGGACATGCTCAACAGACGTTGATGGCGATCGTGAAGAACCGTGAGGTACTCAAACATCAAGGAGGTACGCACAACACCACGCTGCACAATGCGAATGCGACGGACAACCTCATTGAGGGCCTCCGTCGTGCGGCGCCGAAGGGACTTCCCCGCTGCCGTCGCGAAAAACCGGCAGTCAGACTTCAGCGCGTCCCACTGGGCGGGGGACGAGGCAATGGCCGTCAGTGACGCCCGAATCGATTGTCGTAAGCTAGAGATGGACGGTTCGTCCCGCAGTAGCGAGATATCTAGGCGCCATGTGTCGCCGCGTGGGTACAAAAAACCCGTCACATCAAAAACCGCTGAAACCGGGCGATGATCTGAAACATAGCCTGCAGCTGATGGAAAGGAAAGCACCTCGCAGCTGAGGAGACGCGATGCAAGATGTTTCTGGACATAGACGCGGTCCAGCCGGCTCGACGACGTGCCCCGCGACCACGTGGAGTCGTACGCAGCGCCGTGTAGTTCGACCCAGGCATCGCGCAGGTCGTGCAGCCCGAGAAGCCGAACCAGCTCCTGAGCGTCAGAGGTATTCCGCCCGCGACCAGGCCCGCGAACGTCTCGAGAGGAGTCTATTACACAGTTGAAGTCCCCGCAGAGGAAGAAAAAACCGTCCTCGGGCACATACTGCAGAAGGCTTCTAAAAAAATCCCTCACCGGCGTGTGGCCGCCACGAACTGGAGCGTAAACGCTTATAGCCCGAAACTTGGCATGACCGATAAAAAAACTGTACACAAGGATGCGACCGTCCGGGTCGCACAGTGAAAAAGCACCTCGCAAAAACGAAGTGCGGAATATTAAAACGCCAACACCACGCGCGCAAGAAGGTGCGAGAGAAAAATAACAAGGAATCGAAAAACGGGCCTTAAATTCTGCCACATCCCGGGCAGAAAAAAAATTAGTTTCTTGCAAAAAGAGCAGATCGCAGTGATTAGACTGGGCAAAGTGTATCACCTCGCGCTGCTTGTTCGGATTCCGAAAACCCTGCACATTTAACGTCAGAATGTGTAGGCCCATGCAAAAAAAAAGCAAAAGAAAAACATGGCAGACAGTCGATTAGAATTCCAGCGATTCCGCGTAGTCAAAATTGTCCGCGCCGAGCCGCTTCTTTTTAGCCGACGAGGCGGGAGACGCGTCCGAGCCGCCGCTAGCAGGCGAGAAAACGCGTTTGGCATCGGAGCGGTCGTCCGGCATGTCGGCGTCGGGAGATGCCGATTCTGCGGACGACTCACGTGACGTCGTTGTCGTCGAAACCTCTGGCGTGGGTGGCGGATGTCCCTGGCCTGGGGTCACGTCGCCTTCCTCAGCGATGAAAAGGCGGTCGGAATCGTCGCTCAGATCTTCGGAATCAATGCTGTGAGATTCGAGGATGGCGGCCGCATTCGACGAAGCGTCTGAGGTTTGGCAGTCGGGTTTAGCGGCCACGTTCGATGGAACGCGCGAGGCTTGGCTGCTGGCCGCGTTCGATGAAACGCGCGACGCTTGGCTGCCGGGGTTGGCGTCCGCGTTCCACGGAATGTCCGAAGTTTGGCCGTCGGGAGGGGCGGCCGCGTTCGATGGAGCGCCCGAAGCTTGGCTGTCGGAAACTCCGGCGTTCGACAAAGCGTCGGAATCCGAGACAACAGGGGGAGGTGGTGGGGACCGCGGGCGGATGGACGGGTCCGAGTCGTCACTGGAAAGCTGGGGGGCTGGGTCGGAGACGGTGTCGACAACTCGCTGCGAAGTGCGTGGACGGTCCTCCCTGGGTTGCTTGGCGGTGGCTGCATACGACTTTCGCTGGACGCAGTCCGTGGTCGCGTGGCCGTGGCCGCACCGCTGGCAAGGAGCCGTGCAACCTGCCGTCGCATGCCCAAAAACGCCACATCTGTCGCAACGTGGGGTCTTGCAGGCGGGTCCGATGTGGCCTTCCAGCCCGCACCGGCTGCAGACGCGTCGCAGACCACGGTAGTCCACCATCACCCGGTGTCCCTGGATGTGGACGAAGTTGGGGACCGGCTTCGACATCTCCATCTTGACCACCCGGGTGCCGGTCCTGACGTCCGGGCGGTCTCGAAAGGTGGCGTGGTTGATCGCCTTCACCTTGCCGTACTGTGCGAGGACTTGCTTGCACCAGTGCCTCCTCCGACACGTACGGGGGAAGGCGGTACACCGAGACAAACACAACGTGGGCTCCCACTGGCTCCAGGGGGACTTCCACGTTACCCAGCGACAAGAAACCTTGCGCTACAAGTCGTTGTGCGGCGGCCATGGTGCTGACCGCTGCCATGAACCTTGCTCCACCGTGGTGTTGCAGGTACGACAGACCATCCCCGCCGGCGACGGCTTGAATGCTGTCCATGATGGCATCTACCGGAGTGTCCGCCGGAACATTAAAAGAGAAACACTGTGCCTTCGTAGGCGTCGACATGGCGGAGGCTTCGAACCCCGGGGACCACAAATAAATTGAGGTCCCTGGGCGCGTGCAAAACTGAAGACGCTTCACACGAACGAGCGACCGCAACCCGACGACAAGCCACCCCCGTCTCCCCGGCGGACGCAACGCGTTTAACTACCGAAGTCAAAATGCACCTAGGGCGGGACGCGCTACCTGAAAGGCCGGCTGAGGCATGGTTGTATAAAAACAATATTAATCGTGCCGCAAAACCCTGCAAATTAAAGATTTTGAAAACATAACGCGCCCCCCTTTTTGTTCTAAACTCCAATACATTTCATACAAAAAGAGTCTTTTTTCGTTTGTTTTTACGCAAAAACAGGCTTTCGGAAAGCTCAAGCTGACCACAGTACAGACAAATGATAAAGAGTGGCGCTGTTGTCGCATTTAGCTCGGTCTCGGTGGACGCCAGCGACCCAGGTTCCGACGGCCAGTTTCCCAACTGAGTGTTTTAGTAACGTCCCAAGCAGCACCAGAAAGTGAATTTCGATCGGCCGACGGTTGGCCAGTGTCTGGACAGCTTGGCCACTTTAAGTGCTTGGCCACCGGAGACATAAACAAGGCCGGCAAGAGTCCGGCCACAAACTAGCTGTTTTTAGCTTGTCCGCCGGAGACATAAACACTGCCGGCAAGCGCCTGGCCAGAAGTGCTCATTTTCAGCTTGGACGCCATAGACATAAACACGGCCGGCAAGTGTTCGGCCAGCAGTGGTGATTTTCAGCTTGGCCGCCGGGGACATAAACACGGTCGGCAAGTGTTTGGCCAGCAGTGGTGATTTTGAGCTTGGCCGCCGGGGACATAGAAACGCCCGGCAAGTGTTTGGCCACAAGTGCTGATTTTCAGCTTGGCCGCCGGAGACATAAACACGGCCGGCAAGTGTTTGGCCAGTAGTGCTGGTTTTCAGCTTGGCCGCCGGAAACATAAACACGGCCGGCGAGTGTTTGGCCAGCAGTGCTGATTTTCAGCTTGGCCGCCGGAGACATAAACACGGCCGGCAAGTGTTTGGCCACCTGTGCTGATTTCCACCTTGGCCGCCGGAAACATAAACACGGCCGGCGAGTGTTTGGCCAGAAGTGCTGATTCTCAGCTTGGCCGCCGTGGACATAAACATGGCCGACAAGTGTACTGCCAAAAGTGCTGATTTTCAGTTTCGTCGCAGGGACACCCATAATCTAAACTTTCATCGCGTTGACGAAACTTTGCTATAACGACGGGCAGCGAGAGAAGCATCACGAGCGAGTGGTTGGCAGAATATTAGTGCGTGCATCGCGCGAACACTGTTAGCGCAAGCAAACGATCACCGTTTTATTCAGTTTTTTTTTTCGTTAGACTTGAAAGGCTATTGTCTTAACTAGCACTGTCGTGTGATATGTTCATTTGGAACATTATACTAGAAGTGGGAAAATATTGTGCCCGTCGTTGTTCTATGAAAATAAAATACGAAAGCAGCGCCGACGTCATCTTCGCGTTAACTATACCGCTCTGTCGCCGCGCGGCACTCTTAGTGCGAATGCCACATCCGCGATTTTTCGGTTACCGCTCCACATATTTACTTCCCAACTGCACTCAAAGAAAAAAAAGTTGTAGTCGGGTGCATCGGGCGCAGATGCTCCCCTTTCCTGGAAGACGCACCCACCGTTACCCAGCCAGTGTACCTGTATACCGACCATAAGCCCCCTTCTCTACCTTAAAAACCTATAGATGTATCAATGCACTCAGCTTAGTAAACCGCCACGCTAGCCACGCACCCCGATCAGCTATTGCTTGAATCGGATAAGATTGGATATTTCAGGCTTTGTGTTTTGGAAGAGCCTAAACAAGACGTCCCTCATATATTGATTAAACTCAAGCTAGTCTCAGTAATGTTTTAATTAGGTGCTAGGATACTGATTTTCTGATCCAAGGAAAGCTAACAGCTTCGGTTAAAACCACAACGGAAACGTTCAAAATCCAACCACACGTAAAAGAAAAAGAAAATGAACATCTCGACCTAGATGTGCAGGACGCTGGTTTTGTTGTTAACAACGTGATTGTTGGCGGGTGGTGGGCAACGCCGTGACGCTATTGACGCTATCGTGGTGATTGACGCCAGTGATGCTCGGCCGTACTACACAGTAAAAGTTTTTACACCTTAAAGGGTGTAAAATGGGTGTTGTAGCAACTTACACCCTCGGCTACACCTTTTTAACAACCTAAAACTAGGAATACAACCTCATAATTTTACCTAAAAAGGTGCTGTTTCGTGTTACACCCTACATCTAGTGAAGAACGTGAGAAGGGTGTAGAAGAGGGTGCTAAATAAATAATGTGAAATGGTTTTGGTAAGCTTATATATGGCTCTGTACATAATGTACAGGTAAGATTTCTGCTTGAAAAGCAACAGTTGTTAGCAGTCTAGTTTCTTATAATGTCAGTTGTTATTCATGCAAATAGATGATAATTAAGTGCCTCTTTTGTATACAATTTTTATGTTTGAAAACAAAATTTTATATATGAGTTCATATTTAATTTTCTTACAAATCACTCCATGCTCAGAAATCAGAAAGTAGGGTGAAATGCTCTATACTAGCATTTTTTACAAATATTGATTGATGGAAGTGTACAGTAAGAAAATCAGTTAGTCTCGAGTTTATATCTGGCAACATGAAATCAAAATATTGTGAAAATGTTTGACAAATATTCATGACATGCTGCTAGAACCTGTCTCATGACCATGTCAACCCGAGTAAAATATTCATTTGAGAATATGGTGACATGCACAAAAACTCACACACATAAAGAGGCAAATCCCATAATAAACCAGGCCGAGACATCCCATAAAAAATGGCCTATGGTCGTCTATGGGAAATTCAATGGGAGGCTATCACCCCCTGTAGCTTCGCATGGTCGGCCTTAAAAATCTATAGATACAGCTACAGCCAGCTATAGAAAAGTTTAGGGCCCTGTGTCTAAAGTCTCAGGGCTATGTTTCAATAACAACAACAACAACAACAACAATAATAATAATAATGATCAATAAGTTAGTGTTTTAACAGTGTCCAGGGACATCCAATTGTTCTTGCGGGCGCAGTGCAATAGAACGAACAAACAGACGCTTGCGCGCTCGCAGTCGCACACATACACGCGCGCTCGCAGTCGCACACATACACGCGCGCGCGCACGTACACACGCATGCACACGCGCAAACCCACGCCCGCGCGCAGACGCACACGCACGCACAACCGGAAACGCACACGCGCATGCACGTGGACGCATCCACACGCGTGCGCACAAACACACGCACGCGCCTGCACACACGCACACGCAAACAATTACGACGAAGGAAGCGTTGCTTGAGTTAGTTTCGGTTTCGTTTTACACAACAAAGAAAAAACCTAAAGTTTAAATAAAACCTAAGATTTACTCACTTTTTGTAATGTTTTACATTATTATTTTAGTGAAATTCTTATTGTTACTAATATAATTTATTTTGTTTAGTATAGTTCTAAAAAAATAGCAATAAATAAAAAGGAAAAGAGACTCTTGAAGACTGCGCAAGACCATCGCTATCGCAATCAGCTTCCGTTGGGCTCGTTTGAATGGTCGTTGAAATTCCAGAAGCTTCGGAAATCTCCTTTTTTTACGTTTTAGCCGTTTTAGTGGATATTTTAAATATCTTCCTTACGAATACCGTGTTCAAGAATAACAATCGATGACTGAGAGCTGGGAGACGCTGCGTCTTGGCAACGCCCGTAAGTTCAGAACCGCCCATGCACGACTCGTGCAAACGCCGGTTAGCAACTTTCTTTTGTTTCTGCGAAGTGGGCTGCTGTTTCAAACTTTGTCGTGTACCGTGTGCTTGCTAAGCTATGCTTGATTCTAACTATGCTTCTGCCCTGTGTTATTTCGTTATTTGAAAAGAGCGTATCTTCTTCAAAACCTGTGGCTCGCTCCGCAGTGTGAGAAAGATTCCCGCGCGGCGGAACCTTGAGCATGTTCTTTGCGCCGTTGTGCGGCGCTCGTCCGACGACGCTTGTGCGGAGCGTTCAAGTGCCGTCTGACGGCAGTTCAAGCATTCAGTCGCCGTCCCAAAGTGTTAATCACAGGTCATGCTAGTTCTGACATCTTGTCCTAACAGCCGCTCGCCACCGATTTGTTTCATAAAGCGGGAGCGAGAAAAACGTTAGAAGAGCGAGCATGCAGCATGATTTTTTGCATAAGCTAATGCCTGTGCGTAGAGACGCGCGGTCGCTTCGTCATTATTCCGAGGGTAAAAGCGCTAAAAACAACGGACAAACAACGCCCTGTGTTGTTTGTTTCTTTTACTTGTCCGTTGTTTTTAGAGGTTTCACCCTCGGAAATTAGGTCTCTTCGCGTTTACCGAACCGGCACACTTTTTAAGTTTACGATTGTGTGATGCAAAAAATAAAAGGAGTTTAGATGTCACTTTTTTTAGTAGTGGCGAAAGCCCTTACAAAAATCAGAGCAGCTAGAAAAAACAAAAACATGAAAAAAGGCGGAAAAAATTAAAGGGGCTCTCCGGAGCTTTCTGTGATCGTCTGTTTATGTTGTTATATTGCATAGTAGGTGCAAGTTAATATGTATACAAAGTTTTAGATTACAAAACCGTTTATTAAGCAGGTGGCAGAAGAAATATATCGGGACTATTTTCTCTTGGAAGACGATCCCTCATTCCCTGCCCATCGCTAAAACTTGACCAATGGAAATGCTGCATCTCGCGGTGAATGCGAACGTTATTATTGCAACACTTTTTAAGCTTGTTGTAAATTAGAGTTTGAGAAAAACGTAAACTGATTGTGGTGCGGGAAACACAGTCCGCAATTATCGCTCCAATACCAGCGAACTATGTTTTCTCCCCGCAAGCTTGTTGCTAGTGGGCGATGCGTCGGCGCGTCGGCTCGTCTGCTTCCCGGGGCGTCTGCAGGCGTGCGTTTACGGGACACATGTTCCTCCTTTCCGTGGATCCCGACTCCGAAGCCAGCTTTGCGATCCTTCCACGTCAACGAGTCAAACTTTTCCTTGTCATCTGTGGAATGCGACTGCGTATTGCAGTAGCAGCGCGACGGTGCGGTGCGACGAACGACGACTGTCGAGCACAAAGTCCGGGCCCTTTGACGACGGTCCGCGCGTGTTCAAGAGATTCCTCCGCGGGTCGGCGGTCGGCCGCGTTGGTGACGCGCAGTGACGCCGGAATCCTTCGCTTGCTATTGGCTGACGCGTAAAGAGATGCCCCTCCCGTTTTCCGGGCTCATCTCAGAAAGGGGGGCGTGCCGTGGACTTTGATAGCAATTTTAGTAGAGAAATCCGCCGCGCATGACCGTAATTTTATGATTTTTAGGATCCTTAGGGCCTGTAGATTGAGTTACCGCCATAAATAGATCATCGCATCACGATCCGGAGGGCCCCTTTAACTAATGTCAAACCTGAATATTTGATGGAGTTCAAAGACTACCACCGTACCAACTCGCCCGGTTATTCTTTCTGTCAAAGAATAATAGCCAATAGTAATAAACAAATAAATGCCAACCATTAATTGGTTACAAAGACGTAATTGGTGCAGTGCAGCCCTACGCTACTCTACTCTTTTGATGATATCAGGTAATGTGTAAATGTATAGGCCAGTTCATAGCAACCATTTATGTCCGACCCATTATATTGAGTTTTTTCTTTATAAAAAAGTTATATGAAAAAAAGTGCTCTTCCTAAATTAAGCCGCACCACTGAATGTACAATAGCGTGTAACGTTTATGTATGTTCTCAGCGAAATAAAAGGATGCATTAAAAAAAGGCCAATCATTTTGTTTCCTCTCTGTTAGAGCTTCTTTCACGTACACGGAAAATGTGGGTGTCTACGTCTAAAAGAGCGGAATTGACATTTTCTGCAGGGCTGGAAGGCCTGACTCAGTTTGGCTAGCAGCTTGAAACCTATGGGAACCTGGGGAACTGAACCACAAGAGTGAGAGTGACACCCGCCTTGCACTTCCTGAGCGATGGCACCATGAGGAAGGGGGAGCTGCCCTAAAGTGAATGCAATAGCAGATGGGTCGTTCCAGTGAACCCCTATACAGATGATACCAAGCAGAGAATTATTAATAAATGTGTTATTAAAAACATGGAATGTGAATGGCACGGACAAGAAGGAGGAGATCAACACAGCGCTGTGTTGTGTTCAGATCCTCTGTTCCCATATTCTTCATGATTTCTTTTCAATAATTGGCTACTAACTAGTCCAATCATCACCACTAGTCAATAAAAGTATTCTGCTATTTATTACTATGCATTAACACTGTGCTTGCAGTTGAATCGTACAGTCATTTATTAATGGTCAAAAACAAAAAGGAGGGTGCAAGCTAGCTAAACAGGCTAAACACATAATTTATTAAAGACGGTCTGAAGGATGACACAAACGCAGAGAAGTATCAAACACAGCTGAGTATTAATGGGCAAAAAATGAATAGGCGACCCAAAAAAGAAAACGCAGGAGAAGACATGAAGTCAGTTTTTACAATTCCTCTTCTGCTTGCCACCACTTTACAAAGGGAATTCCTTCCTGGGCCTTACAACGTTTTACTGTTCACAACCCCTGACATACCCAAGGACAGTAAACATAAAAAAGCAACCTACTAACATTTGGGTAAATGTGGTTGAACAAACAACAGGGAATGCCTTGAGCTTTCAACCTAGGAAATAAAAAATTGCACAACATCAAGATTAAAAAAAAAAAAAACAGACGGACGCATCACACCTGTTTCTAACAAAAATATAGGCCAAGAAGCTTCTTCGACTCAATGGCAAAACACAGGGAAGGCACTAATATATTTCTAGGTTTCATCATTGTTAGTGATTCTTTCAGTATACCCTTGTGGTCACTCTCTTTAGTCAAAATTGTTTCATCATCATCATTCATTAAATCATCATCACAGTTGTGTTCTTTAAAGGGGTACGGAAACAAAAATCGAAATATTCAAGTTTCGTTTGGAAGTGAATCATGTATGAGGGATAATAACCGTAAATGATAATCGCACGTTTGTATCTTGAACGACTGGCTATATTTTGCGTTCCACACGGTGCACTCGAGCAAGCGCTCGAAGAGAAGCGAACGGAGAGCGCGATGCGTCAGGGGATATCCGGCGCAAACAAAAGCAGAAAGAAAAGATTCCCCGCGTTCGTGGAGTAGTAAGGCAGGCGTGGTTATCAGCTTTGCCCTTGGTGGCGCTGGCAGCGTTGTGGTGGTGTCAATAGCGTCAGCGCGTTACAACCGAGCCGTTCGAAGTACCCGTGGCGTGACGAGCGTGTGGCTGGCCCACGTGGGCTGGCCCAAGGAGCACGTAGCTTCCACAACACTGTCAGCTTAGGGCTCAACGGGATGGGGAAAGCAACTTTTGTTCGAGTTTTAAGCGACGGGCTAATCTTCTAGGGGGAGAATGGCTGTTTCCGGTTGCACGAACGAGGGTCCGAGAATGAGGGGAGTCCTTCCTTTCCGTCTTCTTGGACCGTTTGGTACAATGCGCGATTTGTGAGTTGAGCCAGATGCGCATAGGAGACAAGTGATAAGCGAAGCGTGGGTTGCCTGCAATCCCATGAGACAAACAAAACATGTCACTTGATCTCCAAACAGGAAAGCTTTACATGCTTCGTTTGTGGCAGACCATGATGTTCACAATGGTTCAGCCGTGCAGTGCGATGCTTGGGGCCACTGCTTGCTCACTTAGAGTTCGAGAAAGGGGGGTGCCGTAGCACTTCCCAATTGCCCACGGGGTTATGATGTGGCCTGCAAGGAGCTCTTTTGTATTACTTCATGAAGTGAGTTGTGTTTAGTGTGACTCATTATTTCTTTATCACATGCCTCGTATGTGGTGATGTGGCAATCCCTCTAAGTGAAAAAAGTGTAAATGTGTTCAGCAAATATGATAAGCTGTAAATCATGTAATAATAATATAAGAATATGCAATACCATATCTGATTTTTGTACAATTTACAAGTTCTGTTATGTGTATTGGACACATTCCAATGAAATGTTCACTGGGGTCTATACTTCATTTCACCCTTCGTCCGAGCGCGGCGGACGCTACCAGCCAATCCAGCGTCGGGAGAGCGTCATGTGACCTTCTACTCCACATAACCAAAACGTCGCATGATACTCTCCCGGCGACAGATTGGCTGGGGTGGCCCAGCATCCACTGGGCCACCCCAGCAGGTGCCCATTTCATGCCAAGCACCCTTTACCAAGGGTGTTAGCAAGCACCCTTTATGAAGGGTGCTTGCCTGAACGCCATAAGGGTGTTAGCCCAGGGACAAACTGATTTACACCCTTAAATGTGTCAAAACTTTTACTGTGTACTCAAGGCTTCTCTTTCCCATTAGTGCCAGTAAGCTTGTGTAAACTGAAAAATATTGTAACTGAAGAGTAGAGAGTTTTAGTAGATCGCTCCCATGACTCCGATAACGATACCCGATACTCCGCCACCGCCTCCCTTGCGCATGCATAGTATCGTTATCGGGGCTATCGGAGGTATCGGAACGATCTACTAAAACTCTCTATTGTTGCACTATCCCTTCACCTAAAGTTACTTCTTTTTATTTTTTATTTTTTACTGCTGCACTACCGGGGGATCTTAATGGTGGGACAACATACCATCCCTGAACCCACGACGACTGGAATGGTGGTTGCAACCAGCGTCGTAAGACTTAGTACTCAAAAAGGTCCAATAAATATTGAGCAGACTTGCAGCAGCTTCGCGTGTCATTACTATGTAAAAGTTTCTGGGGTTCAGTTCTCAAACTTGACCTCCCGAAACTCTTGACAGTCTTCTGAGCAACACCCAAATTTTCTGGCAGTCTGTGATAAATTATGTATTAAGTGTATAACTACAGCCACTTTTGGCCAGTGACTGGCCGGAAGTCAATGGCTAGTGGCTGGCCAAACGTGAATGGCCAGTGGCTGGCCGAAAGTGACTAGCCAAAGCTGAATGGCCATTCTCTGGCCTAAAGTGAATGGCCAGCCACTGGACAAAGGTGAATGGCCAGTCACTGGCCTAAAGTGAATAGCCAGTCACTGGCCTAAAGTGAATGGCCAGTCACTGGCCTAAAGTGAATGGCCAGCGACTGGCATAAAGTGAATGGCAAGTCACCAGACGAGGACGAAAACACTGCTATTGCCGAGCACTTTGGCCAAGCTTGGGCCATCGAAAATCTAGTTGGCCATAGTACACTTGCCAGCGATGGCCCATTCACAACGTGCTGCTTGGGGTTGGTTCGTGTATAGACGATTGCAAGCTGGGCGACTGGCCGCCGCCATGTCTCTGCTCGAGCAGGCACGCCCGTGCGATTACGTGCTTCCCAAAGCTACGTTCACCCGCGCGTTGCACGCGCTTGCACGCATGGGGCACCACTTGTGGCGCCATGCTTGCAATTGTCTATACACAAACTCATCTCTGTTGCGTCAGGAAACGGTGGTGGCGCGTCGGTCGCACTTCCGGTCTGGAACTGTGGGCAGAAGTCCCCATGCCAGACGTGTATTCCTGCGTTATTTGGAAAGGAACCAGACAAAAACCTGCCTTCTCGTCAAAACGCCGCGACTGGGGCCGTACCAAAAGTGTCGAGAAAAGTTTGAAGGTCAGTTTTCACGTGCTCGGTTCGTCCGAGGATCTGGATATGTGCCGTGAAAAGGGAAAAGCAGACGCCGTCGGACAACGATTGCTTTGGTGGGAAGCACTTTGGGTTAAATTCACGGATACTTGTGGTCATCAGATTTATGTGTTTTGTTCCAACACGAACGCGAGAAAAGCGTCAAGTTATGCGGACCACCTGCGGATTGCGTTCAGTGCGTATTTAAGTTCAAACGGCTTACTGATCGTTCGAACTGTCGTCTGCTCTTTCAAACGTTTCTGTTTGTCGTCTGCTCTCTTAGACGACGCCGGCCCGTAGACCAAATGTTGCCCCGGTACTTGCGATAAGAAGTAAGTGCAGGCCTCCGAAGACTTAAATTTGAAGGTTGATAAGCAGGCTCGATGTACACAGTAGATACATGAAGATGTTGATCATTGTTATCAGTGACCATCACCGACTTGTTATGCCTAATTCACTTGGTCCGATTCTGCTTGCGATTTTCAGTATCGACGTCGACCATCTCAGCTACGGTTCACGCTTTTGCAGCCCGAGCGGCGTCGCGACTGAAAATTGCGAGCGAAATCTCATCAAGCGAATCAAGCGAATCAAGCGTAAATACTGCGGCGTCCCCGCGGAATGAATCGCCACATGTCACATTATTCACGCGAAGTTTTGCGGTATAACGAGCCTCGGTAATTTCGCTGACGCCGCTCAAGATAGTCAGACATCGCCAGGAAGACGTGGAATCAACGATTCGAACGCGGAAAAGGGCAGGGGGACTCACACCGACGCCGACAACATCGCATTTAAATGGTTTGTTTATGGGCGACGGCGAGCTTCTTGCTCACACCCCCATCGCGCATGCGCGGCGCTGGTGGCATCCGGTAGGGGCGCTCCTGTTTGTTTGTAAACATGAGTTGGTGTACATAAGGAGGAGGACTAAATAAACCTGGTAGCTGAGTTTGAGACGTCGTCCTGTCCCTTTCTGTTCCTTCGACTTTTATGTTCATTTCTGCCCCAGTCTCAGGTTTATTCACCATGTCTTGATGAACAGTTCCGATTTTTTAAGTTAAAATGAAAGCATCAACAACAACTTGAAGACAGTTAGCATCATCAAACGAACGAAGTCCATTCGATCTCATAATATATCACACATTGAAACCGTAAATGAAAAGACGTGCTTACCCTCTATTATCAGCCTAGTTGGAAATCGTACTAGATTTTCTACCAGATTTTCTACTTGAAACAACATTCTTAATAAAGAACCACGCACACTTAAACGGGTGATGTTTTCCTACCGTCATCAGACACATGTCGTCTCTGCCCCAACTTTTCCTGTTTGCCGAGATCATTGAATCTGGTAATAACACCACATTGAAGAGAAATATTACTAAATTTTTTTGAAGTCCTGCAATAATATAGATCCGTAAGGTGTGTATGGAAGAGTGTTTGATTGATGAGGCTACATAATTGTGCATTTATTTGCCATTCAATTTGATTTAGTTCTTTATTTTATTTTCTATATCCGGTGAAATCGAAATTTTATTGGTTCAAAAATCTTTACAAAATAACGAATTTCATCTATTACAAGGTATTCCAAGCCTTTTTCGAAAGCGGACATGATTAAATATTATTTTGATATGAAATATTCAATAATTCTACGTATTAGCAGTGCACCTTAACTAAATCTTTAACCTCTGCCTAAACCACAGTCAATACAAACTACGTCACCGAACACTGCTCCTTCTTTCTTGGCGATTTATATTTCTTCGCACTGTTTATTACTTTGCTACCGTAAGCCATTGCACGGTTGCGTCGAAGCCAGAGTCTCATCCGTATGCGCTTCCTAACCCCCCTTCTGAACCCCATCCGAAGCTACTCCCGTATCCGTTTATTCACACGTACCCTCCTGGCCACCATCTGAATCAACCTCAGTATTCGTTTCCCAACCCCTTCCTGACCCCCATCTCAGGTTACTTTCCTAACCGCTTTCTAATCCCTCTTCTGACCCCCATTCGAAGCTACTTCCGTATCCGTTTCCTAACCCCTCTTCTGGACCCCATTCGAAGTTATTTTCGTATCCGTTTCCTAACCACACGACTTGCCCCCATCCGAAGCTGCCTTCCGTATCCGCTTCCTAATTCATCTTCCGTCCCCCATTCGAGGCTACTTCCTGACCCTGCTCCATGTCCTCCCCCATATCCTTTACCGTATTCGCTTCCATATCCTGTCCCGAATCCACTACCACCTCCAAACTCTTCATTGAATCCAAGTCTTGGCATACCTTTAGTCCCCTTCCGAATCCTATGCGATATCCTTCTCTGAATGAGCCTCCCAACCCATGTCCATAACCGTTTCGAAACTGCCCTCTACATTCTAGTTCAGGCCAAAATAATCCTCTATACTCCGGTCCATAGCCGCTTAATTCCTCTCTGTCCAATGTGTCTTTGGACCATGGGAATCTATACCTCCTACCATGAAACCCCGTCGAGGGGTAGCCATAATCGTCGTCGTCAAAATCGTTATACTGTCCTCCAGAAAGTCCATGGAATTGGCGCCTTCTTCCAAGATAGTCCAGACCACTTAAGGTGTCAAACGTTCCATCACCTTCTCTGTAGCCACCAAATTCATCTAAGCTACCATAATCCGCCCCCTGACCATTGAGACCTCTATTTCCCAGCGCTGCTAGTCCTCCTGGACCACCTAAACCTATCAACCCGGCCGATCCCCTAAGACCTCCCAACCCTGCTCTTCTATTCCTATCTGCGTACATCATCCCAGTGCCGTAGTCCCCGCCACTATATCCTCCTAAACCATAAGTGCCTCCACTGTAACTTTTCCCTCCATACCCTAATCCTGAATAACCGTGCCCTCTAGAACCTGCTCCCCAGCCGGTTGACCATCCGCCGCAATTTGTCCCACTACTACACACGGAAGTACCGCCCCAATTGCCGCCATATCCACCTGATGTCCCATAACTAGATCCCGAACTGCGTCTTCCCCCCACTCCACCGCTCACTCCTCCGTAGGCTGCCGTTTCGTCGCTCCCGCTTCCACCGTAGCCGCTTCCCCAGCTTCCACCGCCATACCTCTGGCCGTATTGTCCATACCCTCTGCCGTAGCGACCCCCCCAACGTCTTCCTATCCGCCAGCGCCCACCTCTTCCGATTCCTCTTCTATATAATGATCCACCGTACCTTCCCCTATCGGGGTACCGGTCACCCCTCCAACCTCGGCTGAAATAGCCTCTACCGAATCCTGGATAACGTCCTCCAAAGTCAGCTCCGCCATGGCGCCTTCCTGTCAACCTACGAAGGAATCCCCTATGGTAGCTGCTTCCGTAACGCCTTCCAAATCTGCTTAGGTCTCCTCCATAACCGCGCCCGCCATAACCTCCTCCTAAAAATTGTCTAAAGCCGCTCCTTCCGAACGATCCGAGGCGCTCTCCGTAGCCATAGTTGCCGTAGCCTCCCCGGAAGCGATTGAAAAGTCTTTCGTAGCCTCCTCTCCCCATGCGTCTGCTAAAGCCTCCAAGGCCTTGGCCAAAGACGTAACCTTTATAACCACTTGGCAATCTCCTGAATAGTTTTTCAAACCCTCCTCTTCCATAGATATTTCCGAACCTCCGTAGGCCTCCTCCGTAGCCGCCATAGCCTCCCCGGAAGCGATTAAACAGTCTTCTGTAGCCGCCTCTCCCCAAACGCCTGCCGAAGCCTTCCAGGCCTCGGGAAAAACCGTAACCCCCATAACCTCCTCGAATTCCTCCGAAAAGTTGTCCAAAGCCCCTTCTTCCATGCCGGCTGCCGAATCTTCTTAAGCCTCCTCTGTTACCATGGCCACCCCAGCCTCCTCTGTAGCCGCCATAGCCAATCTGGAAGCGATTAAACAGTCTTCCGTAGCCGCCTCTCCCCGAACGCCTGTCGAAGCCTTCCAGGCCTCGGGAAAAACCGTAACCCCCATAACCTCCTCGCATTCCTCCGAAAAGTTGTCCAAAGCCCCTTCTTCCATGCCGGCTGCCGAATCTTCTTAAGCCTCCTCTGTAACCATGGCCACCCCAGCCTCCTCTGTAGCCGCCATAGTCAATCTGGAAGCGATTAAACAGACTTCCGTAGCCGCCTCTCCCCGAACGCCTGTGGAAGCCTTCCAGGCCTCGGGAAAAACCGTAACCCCCATAACCTCCTCGCATTCCCCCGAAAGGTTGTCCAAAGCCCCTTCTTCCATGCCGGCTGCCGAATCTTCTTAAGCCTCCTCTGTAACCATGGCCACCCCAGCCTCCTCTGTAGCCGCCATAGCCAATCTGGAAGCGATTAAACAGTCTTCCGTAGCCGCCTCTCCCCGAACGCCTGCCGAAGCCTTCCAGGCCTCGGGAAAAACCGTAACCCCGATAACCTCCTCGCATTCCCCCGAAAAGTTGTCCAAAGCCCCTTCTTTCATACCGGCTGCCGAATCTTCTTAAGCCTCCTCTGTAGCCATAGCCACCATAGCCTCCTCTGGAGCCATAGCCACCATAGCCTCCTTTGTAGCCGCCATAGCCCCTCCGGAAGCGATTAAACAGTGTTCCGTAGCCTCCCTTTCCAAAACGTCTGCCAAAGTTTCCTAGCCGTCCCCCAAAGCCGTGCCTGCCATAACCTCTTTGAATTCCTCCAAAAGCTTGTCGAAGGCCTCCTGCTCTACCATAAAAATTGCCGAGTCTTCTGAAGTTTCCCCTATAGCTTCCCCTCATTCTGTTAAACATCCTCCTATAAGCACCTCCACCATAGTGGCGGCCGAATCCCCCTAGGAATCTGCCATAGTTGCGGCCACCAAATCCCCGATTCCCAAATCTGCCTAAGAACCGTCCGCCTCCTATGGATCTTCGGAGGAAATTTCCGCCATAGCTTCTGCGTCCATGCCTTCGGAAAATACTTCGTCCAAGGCTCCGCATGTTTCCGAAGCTTCCGTTTCTGCATTGTCGGCTACATGCCGCTCGTTTCTTTCGTTGCCCACCAGGAGCCTGATAGTATTTGGGCGCAGAGTCACCCACATGCGGCCCTGCAGAAGAAGACCAAAATATAAATAACTAGAAATGTACACTTACATATATAAAAAAATTGAGACCCGCCGTTCTCACGCATAAAAATAATAATAAAAATGACAGAAAGCTCGTTTTTACCCAATTTTTTGTTTATGAGGTCAACTATCCGCATTAAAAAACTATGGCCTCGAAAAAAAGCTACCTCTCTCGGCCTTCTCTCTCCCCCTTCTCCCCCCCCCCCCCCCCCGCAAAAAAAAAAGGAAAAAAAAAAGAGGTTGACGGGGCAGACTGGCAACATAACTACATAGAGTTTTAATAGATCGTTCCTATGACTCGGGTTTCCATGCCGATACTCCTTCGCCACCTTTTCGCATATGCATCCTATCGTTATCGGGAATATCAGAGGTACCGGAACGATCTAGTAAAAGTCTCTAGTTTGAGTATATGGTTTCGATACCTCCGATGCCCGGAGAACGATGCCCCATAACGATGCGATGCATGCTCAAAGGCCACCGCGGAGTACCGGCTATCGTTATCGAAATCATCGGAACGATCTACTAAAACTTTCTTATGTTTTGTTTCACCTGACGATGGACCGAAGACGTCACGAGTCATCGAAGCCATTCTAGTGGCGTCTAAGTGTCAATGACATTCGGGAGGGGTGGAATGTAGTCGGTGATACGTTCAGAATGCTGATTGGCTGGGGTGGCTTGAAGCGTCCGTTGCGGTTCATCGTAATGTGAAGCTGTGCATAGAACAAAGTAACAAACGTCTTTCACGGTAAAAAAAAAAAAAAATAAAAAGAAAAGCAAAAGCAGAAAATACGATTAGACTTTTCCCCCCAATGTTTCAGTGCATTGTTTCGAACCGCTCAGTGCGCAACAACTTGAAGCAGCAGGGGCAGCAGATTAGGAGGGGAAGATAGTGCGTTGATGTTGTGAGGAATCTGAAGTAAACAAACGGAGTGGCGCATAATTGGAGACTGATGTTTAGTAAGGCAGACTTGCGGCGTCAAGCAATATGGTAGCAAACAGCAGGCGTCAGCGAAGGGACGCAGACTGACTCGCTTGCTCTTTGGACCGTGAAAATATATATATAAAAAAAGGCAAGGCAAGAAAATTGTTTTGAGTATTTTAGGGTATCTTTAATGATACCGCGTTAACTTAGGTGAATACCCTATTGTTTCGCGAGTTGCGCGAGAGTGAAATTTACAGACATAGCGTGCCAGAAGTTTCGAGAGTTATGCGAGAGTTGTGCGTGATATTTTTAGTTGTGTCGCGCCGCGCGTTTTATAACGATTACGAAATACGAAACATACTTATGATGTAATATTTTTTCGTGTAGGCTATTGGTGTCTTGAACCACAGTTTAAATATGTATCGGTTGCTTTATTATAGTACGGGAGACGAGGTTTATTTCTGTTCGTTCATTAGTTATTCATTTAGGAGCATGATATTTAGGGCATTACTTAGAAGGAGAAGAGGAAAGGGGTGCGGGGAGCAGCACAAAGCAAACAAACAAAACACGTGGAACATTCCCATACAGGAACTAATAAAGCCTAAAGAATACCTGAATTGCTTCTTGCGAGAAGGTCCCTCTTTTCTCGCCAGTTCCGTTTGTAGGAGTCATAATAATTGTCAACGACGCAGCGCCCATAATAGCAGGCGCCTCGCGCGCCATATTGCTGCAATTAAAAACAAGACTGCGATTAGGAGCTATCCGTGGATGTGAACACAAGGCAGAATAAGATGATCTCACCTTTCTCGAGGACAAAACAAATAGAATAAAATAAAAATATTAAAAAGCAGAAAACAGAAGTGTGGTCGTGCAGAGCAGGAAGTAGAACGTGCCAGATTATTCGTCTTGCTTGTTCGGACAGTCGTCTGAAATATGAGAGTGAGCACGCGAGCGAAGGGGGCAGATGAGCAACGACAGCGTCTTTGCTGATCTGCCTCGAGCAGAAACAAAGGAAAAGCGCATGTCAGCGCATGAGCTCAAAGGGGAAACGCGTTGTGTGGAAAACGAGGGAGCCAACCGTGGCGCCTGGAACGCGTCTCCGACATGTGCGTTTATCACTGTGCTAAAAAAACCGGAACTTTGATTTCTGCCCGATGATGTCGTTCACGATCCGGGCGGATTCACGGCAGCGGGGATGGATGTGGCAGACGGCTCTTCTGCCGCAGGTTGCTCTCCAGCTTGACTGCTCACGGAAGCTTCAGCGGCAAGGGGTGTGAATGTACATGCGACGACAGCGACACTCGCGTTCGCTTTCTTTCCGGGACTTCTATAGCATCAACCGCCAGGATCGCGACATCCGACAACATGACACGACGGCTTCTGTGACGTCATTGGTTGTCGCTTGGAGACCATTCTTGATGTATGGGCGGGATAGGACGCTCACCCCACCAGTGAAATAGTCGTTCCAGGACCCCGTAAAGCCAACTGCCGTCTCCCCTTTTTTTTTTTTTTTTTTTTTTTTTAGCGAAGGCGTTGTTTTGAGGTATCGGCATCGACAACCGTATATTTTTTGGAATAATTCTGAGATCCTTCGGAGATGCTTACAGTTCAGAAACCACGGTTCGGATTCTGGCAACCTTGAAATTGTATGTTCCCTCCAAAGGGCGAAGGGAGGAATCGTACTTTTGGTTTTTAATTTCTAGGCTAGCCGGCGCAAGCTACCGCCCGTTAGAAAGGGTACAGCCGGTAGCTTCCATCCATCCGTCCATCCGCCATCTTTCGTTTCGGGCGTATAACAAACCATGGGCATCTCTCGGCAATATGCTCTGATGCGTTATCCTGAAGCCGGCCTTTTCTAAGAGGGCCACAGATTCTGTCCATGGGCCAAACTCTCTCATATGATGAGCTCTGCTGGCATTGACAATAAGCACTCGGGCAGCCATTCGCCTGTTTCCCTTTCTATTCGACACGACAATACCGTGTAGTGACAAACGAAAAAAAAAAAGAAGTTGTTTCTGTCCGAGGTTTTTTTTTTTTCTTTTTAGTAATTTGCACTAAACTTAAGAACGAAAGTGCACATACTTTTAGTACGTTTAGTTATTTATTTAATTAAGATTAATTACCTAACTTTTTAATTATTCCTTCAGGGCCGAAGTGTGAATTGGAAAATTGTAGAGTGTATGAGAAGCATTGAATTTAGGTGTTTTCTACATGTTACGGTTTGCTTGCTTAAGTTTATTAGCCTAAGAAAACGCTCACGAAATATAAAAAAAGGACCACGTGCCCACTCGCCCGCGCGTCGCATTTGCAGCGCTTTTAGACATGTTCTGAATGGGGTATCCACACGAAGGAGATATTCGCCCTTTCCTCCGCGTTGCGCGCATCACGTGAGACATACGTCGTCCCTTTTTGACGCCTCGCGCCGCCGTTCTCCTCCGTGGCGGAGACGCGGAGGCTTCGTGCTGTCTGCACGAAAGCTCCGCCGGTGCACGCGGCGGAGCCGGGGACGGAGCTTCCCGGGTTGTTGACGTCACGACATCCGTCCGCGGAGCTCTCCTTCGTGTGGATACCTCTTAAAGGGGTATCCACACGAAGGAGAACTCCGCGGACGGATGTCGTGACGTCAGCAACCCGGGAAACTCCGTCCCCGGCTCCGCCGCGCGCACTTGCGGAGTTCTCATGCTAAGAGTACGAAGCCTCCGCGCCTCCGCCACGGAGGAGAACGAGAGAACGGCGCCACGAGGCGTCAAAAAGGGATGACGTATGTCTCACGTGATGCGCGCTCCGCGGAGGAAAGGAGCCAATTTCTCCTTCGTGTGGATACCCCTTAAAGGGGCCCTCCGGAGCGTTCTACGATGGTCTATATCTGGCGGTAACTCAATCTAGAGGCCTTAAGGATCCTAAAAATCGTAAAATTACGGTCATGCGCGGCGGATTTCCCTACTAAAATTGCTATCAAAGTCCCCGGCACGCCCCCGTTTCTGAGATGACCACGGAGAAAGGGAGGGGCATCTCTTTGCGCGTCAGCCAATAGCAAGCGAAGGATTCCGGCGCCACTGCGCGTCACCAACGCGGCCGACCGCCGACCCGCGGAGGAATCTCTCGAACACGCGCGGACCGTCGTCAAGGGACCCGAACTTTGTGCTCGGCAGTCGTCGTTCGTCGCACCGCACTGTCGCGCTGCTACTGCAATACGCAGTCGCATTCCACAGATGACAAGGAACAGTTTGACTCGTTGACGTGGAAGGATCGCAAAGCTGGCTTCGGAGTCGGGATCCACGGGAAGAAGGAACACGTGTCCCGCAAACGCACGCCTGCAGATGCCCCGGGAAGCAGACGAGCCGGCGCGCCGACGCATCGCCCCCTAGCAACAAACTTGCGGGGATAAAACATAGTTCGCTGGTTTTGGAGCGATAATTGCGGACTACGTTTCCCGCACCACAATCAGTTTACGTTTTTTCTCAAACTCTAATTTACAACAAGCTTAAAAAGTGTTGCAATAATAACGTTCGCATTCACCGCGAGATGCAGCATTTCCATTGGTCAAGTTTTAGCGATGGGCAGGGAATGGGGGTTCGTCTTCCAATAGAAAATAGCCCCGATATATTTCTTCTGCCATCTACTTAATAAACGGTTTTGTAATCTAAAACTTTGTATACATATTAACTTGCACCTACTACGCAATATAACAACATAAACAGACGATCGCAGAAAGCTCCGGAGGGCCCCTTTGAGGAACGAAGTCCACTGTCGCGCTGTCCGAGGCAGGGCTTAAATGGTAAAACAAAATAGCTAGGTGGCGTAAGCTACCGCCCGATCCAAAGGGCTCAGCCGGATTCATCCATTCATCCATCCGTCCTTTTGTCGGTGTAGGCCAACGATGTAGGCCCTGCAGATAACCGCGAGGTCTGCGGCGAGCGTGCCTCAGAGAGCGTGCCAGTGATAAAAGTGAGGTCTGCGGCGAGCGTGTCTCGGAGAGCGCGCCAGTGATTAAATCAACTTCGTTCTTTCAGAGCACGCCTGAGAGTGCTGCAAGTGCGACGCGCGGAAGCGTTGTCACGTGACCTTTTTTATATTTCGCGGTGTTTCTTTTTAGTTTAAAAAAAGAAGCGCGCAAAGCGTATAATGTAGCAAACACCTAATTAGGTGTTTCTCAATGCGCTCTACACATTTCTAGTTCACACCTTGGCCCCTAACCGAATAATTAAAAAGTTTTCTAATTAGTCAGAATTAACTAAATATCTAGGCACACTGAAAAATGTGTGCACTTTTGTAAGACGCTTGCAAAAGTCATACAGTTGTTTTGACCCCCCGTAGAGCGCTCCATTTTTTTTTTAAGTTTGGGGAAAGTTATTCAGAACACCATATATCCCTCGTAAACACTGACGTTCACCTACACTATAGACTGCTGCCTATTTGATCGAACGTAGGTAATAACGTGTGCTTGCGTATTCTTGTCTATCTTGTTCACACCAGTAAGGGCTTGAAGGATTTATGAGGTGAATCTGCAGAGAGGCACACCTTTTTCTGCAGATGAGCAGAGAACAGATATTCTTCATTATTGATTAATGAAAAACTTTATGACGCAGTAGTAATGTTAAAAAAAATAATGGAAGACCCAATGGTCAATCCTTGGAAATACGTTTACATGACCATTAAGAAACGTCACACACGTCCCCATTGGGGGAACGCTGACGCTGACCCTTTCACTTTCCTGCTTTGGTTTCTCTTTTGGCTTTCTCTTTTGCTTCCTCTATTTTTTGCTACCTCTTTTCGGCTTTTTTCGAAGTCGTGTTAGTTTTCCCTAAGAATCCACCAATGGATTTTTCTTTAATATTTTCCGGCTTTTGTCGCACGCAGATCCGCGTTTGCTTGCCGCTTCTTGTGCCGCAGTTTGGCCAGCCGAACTAGGCGCTGCTTCCGGTCCTCTGTCTCGTTTGCCCGCCTTGAACGCTTAGCAGCGGCATCCGCTGTCTGATGCTGCTGGAAGTTCAGACTCGCCCCAGCATCCGCGCGCGCATTGGCTTCCGCCCCGTGACGTCACCTCCCTCTCGCCTTGCCGCGCCGCGCGCGCATTGGCTTCCACCCCGTGACGTCACCTCCATCTCGCCTTTGAACTTTACTACTCTCCTCGTTTCTACGCGGCTAACTTCCCTTTCCACTGTTTTGTCTGCAGACGGACGACGTTAGCTTTCGCCTGTCATGTGGGTACAAATGCGCATTAAATGTGATTTGAAGGCGTACGTGTGACAGCGGTTTTGAAGCTTTTGAGCATCTTCCTTTCACAATCTTAGTAACCGGCGTCTAAGTTGTAGCCTTTTTCTACTAATAGTTGTAGGCGGCAGATAGTCAGCTATTTAGCAATTACGGTACTCTTAGGACAATTACCACGCTGTCATAGCTTCGTATGCTGAGCAGCGGTGTAAGCCAATATCACTGATCTCTATGTCTATTCGCTGGATCGCGTTTCTCCAGCTCCGCCTATGGACGGGATGCGGCCACGGTCGGCCATCTTTTTGGTAGAGTTATATTATCTCTAGCCATCATAGTAATATGGCGGACAGCGCTATGGCGGCAGGCTGCCATAAAATAGCCGTAGATCTAGTACACTGTACCGTGGGGGATATTTCATGCTTAATTGAAGTTGTTCGAAGAAGCAGATTCTTGAACCCGGCATGAACGGTAGACTCATCTTTGAGAACCCGGCGAAAGTTCTTCGAAAGCGCAGCACCGGGGGAAAGCAGCGCAGCTCGCATCGAAAGCAGACTCAGTACCGGCGTCTGCTTTCGATGCTTCTTCCGACGCGACTTTCGATGCGTGCTGTGCTGCTGTTCCCCGAAGCTGCGATTTCGTGAAACTTTCACCGGGTCCTCAAAGTTCGGGCTACCGTTCACGTCGGGTTTCAAAAATATGTCTCGTCAAACAATTTAAATCAAGCACGAAATATCACCCACGCTATTTTGATGGCAGCCTGCCACCGCAACTACCACAACGCTGTCTGCCATTGATGAATGATAGTGTCTGCAGCAGCTGTACCTTGGCTAGAGGTGATATAACTCTACCAAAAAGATGGCCACCAGTGACCGCATTCGCGGAGCGGGCAAACGCGATCCAGCAATTGTCATAGAGATCAGTGGCCAAGATGCTATGGCTGCCTAATCTGAAAAAAAAAAACAAAAACAAAAAAAACAGTAAGGCATAAAAAAAAAGCTTATCTTTTTTTTTTTGATTAAGTAACAACAAAAGCTTGCGATGTTTTATAAGAACATATTAGTAAACACTTACGCTACCCGTAAGGTGAAACACGTAAGGCAGCTGAGCTGTGACGTTGGAGCGGCTAACGTATCATTTCGGAGCAGATGGACAGAATAAAGGCTAAAGGTCGGTTCACACACTTGTTTGAGTGCTACTGAGTGCGTTGTTGCTGTGGCAACAGCTGCGTCGGCTCTAACGAAACGGGGTAAAAACCGGTTTTGTTGGAGCCAACAAAGCTGATGCCATAGCAACCTGTACATCGCAAGTCGTTGCAGTTGCGCTTGGTCGGACTTGACGCAAACGTGTGAATCACCCTTAAAGGTGTGAGTGCACACTACAGTCCGCATAGGCGTTTCGTACGAGTAACACACCGGGCGAAAACTTTGTAGTGTTTTGTAACCAGTGAGGGTGTATTAAGTAGAGAGCATTTCGTGAACCTATTAAATAATTTTATTAAACACAAACTAGGAGTGCCTTGCGGTACTTGAAGAACACTTCGAAAATCGTGCGCCTAAGTTTGAAATCAAGGAAACGACGAAACTGTATATGTGTGCATGAACCATTCCCTGTCATTGGTGTGGTTGCCTGAACGTCTAAAGCTCCGTTCACACATTTGCGTTTGACTACGACCGATTGAGATAAGACGGGTCTTAAGCCTCTTGCGACGGCTTTCGACTGGCTCGGCAGCAGCGCATCCAGTCGAAAGTCTTCGCAAGAAGCTTAAAATCCGGTCTTGTCTCAATCGGTCGTAGTTGGTTGTAGTTGGTCGTAGTCGGTCGCAACTGTTTGAACGGACCTTCATGCAATGACATTGGACACAAACTAACACCGCCTTGTCGTCACTGAAGAAAACTTACAAAATCGCGCACTCAATAATTTCACGCCCGTGGTTTCCCTGGCTTAACACCCACTTAGCTTTGTTCGATTTACAGCAATAGCTGTTAGTGGGACGCTACCGCGGTTTCGCGCCATCGATCGCGCTCTATATAGACTCGGGCCAATTTTGGCACTCCGCCAAAGCAAGAGGACATCCATGGTCAGTAAAACAGCCCCCGTCGGGCTGATTGCCCTGTGGGCACTGGAATAAGCGCCCTTGTGATTTAGAAGTAGCACAAACAACAATTCTCGGGAGATACGCAGATAAAACTGCCTTAGAATTTTTCGATGCATTCTGTATCGGAAAGTAAGGGGAAAGCCAGCGCCTCAGTGACCCGTCAATACTCATGACAGATAGAGTTTTATTTTCTAAACGAATATCCAGAAAAATGGTATTATAAGTGTGTATTTGTTTCAATAGACCTTCATTTGAGAAGGCACTTCGTCTTGTCTACTCTCTTGTCCCTGTTTATTTGGCACTTTTCGTCTAGCACTTGTGACTATTTGTATAGAAGTGACGTACGAAAACACGCTCCTTTTTTACGCAGACAGCTGAAATGCTCTCTACTTAACACATCCTCTTTGGTTCCAAAACCCTATGGAATTTTCGTACGATGTGTTACTCGGTCTAATATGAAATGCGGACTCACAATAAACATTTTCGCACCAATCTTGGTGTAAAAAGGGTGTATTTCGAATTCTTCTTATACACCCTTCTTATACCATTTTTACACGTTTTGCGAGTATATATAGGTGTAAGAACAGTGTAAAGGTAATTTTCAATCTTCCTTCACCTTTCCAACACACTGCAGCTAGCAAAATCGTGTAAAAATGGTGTACGTCTTTTCATTACACCTTTTACGCATACCGTATAGGAAAGCTGTAATGGCGATACCATTGAATGCCCCCCCCCCCCCCCCTATGATTTTTTATTCCTCTCTCTTTATCGTGTTAGCCAAAGTTTGTCATAATCGTCTCAAATTGATACGTATAGATGACATTTGCGCTGTCTCACATTTAATGGCGTTCCCTGGTTGTGCTCAAGGTTCAAGATCATGGCAATTAATCCTTCAGCACCCCACAAGTGACGAAAATGGCCCGCTTCAATATGAAGCGCTGTTGACGACGCGAAACCCGCGAAGTGCCCCACTAGGTGGAGCTGGTATAGCAGCAAAAATATATTGCACAGGGGGGATGGAGTGTTAGCCGGGGACAATTATGAGATCAGAGAAAATCTGAAAGAGCATCAGTTTACAAAACATTATCTTTGAGCCTTAGTCATTTTTCTAGTGTCTACCATACCACTTTGTGTAACTAGCTTGTAAAAGTGTCAGTTGATACAGAGATAATTAAATTACTTGGTAGTGTTTGTATTAAAAATATGTGTTTTGAACGCACATCTTCAAAACGCGTAGCTGAATATTGTTATATATCTCAGTAATCTGAAACTGTCTAACAAGGTAAGTTGAATAGCAAGCTTTTTATTTAATTTTGTTTATGTAACCATCTGGTCGAGACAAGAGCGAACACACCTTACTCCACCACCTGCTAAACAAAGATAAAAACGTAGCAAAAGTTCAAAATAAATGTACTCAATATCGATGGCCGAACGGTCTTGTAAGTTTACGCTCTTGATTACGATAAAGGTAACTTTACATCAACATTTGTAGAGGAAAGAAAAAAAAATGAAACGGTTGTAACTTACCAAGCAGATCCGACCGTTGGGTTCAAATCTCGTTTGCAACTAAACGTACTTTCCATATCCGTAGGACAGACATGAGTAATGGCAGGGCACGTTATAAGAATTCTGCAAATACGATTCGTAGTTTAATTCCACTACACTTTTGTGGGACGTAAGCTATTGACCATATAGAAAAACACGCTAAGCTATAGCGAAACAATGACTAACGTTTTTGAACATCTTCAAACCACCTTAGAGAAGCTTCTTTTGGCCTCCGTCGTTCTCGGGCCTGCTGGCACTGTGAGATATAAAAGCTTGTGCGCTTGCATGCTTTCTTGATGGCTCAATTAGATTTAATTATAAAATAGTGGATTGCTGGGCTAGTTGGCTCACGGAAGCAATGAAAAACGCGAGAAAAGGACGGTAAAGGGTACAAGTGATAGGGCGCTCAAAAGAGAGACTGGAACGGTGGTTGCTCTAGGCGACCAACAATCAATGCGCGCGACCAGGGTCTCTAGTGCGGGCACTTGGCGAAAAGGTCGGCGAGGATCCGCCGACCGTTATTTGCCTGTCCACGCTTGACCTTGACACCGTGCAATCACGGCGGTCGAATTCCTCGCCGACATTTTCGCCAAGAGTTTAGATTAGAGCTGCAGGACTCCTGTATTAGTGTCGCCTCCGTACATATGATGACCAAAGACCTAAAAGTTTATCATCGGTGTAAAGGCCCGTTCACACACTTACGACTTCTTAGAACCGAGTGCCTGAAGACCTCTTAAAACCTCTTAGGACGAGAGAACACACTGACACGCTGGCGCCTACTATGGGATGACCCTGGAACTGCGTTTCACTAGAGCGAAAGTTTGGCGGTATTTGCAAGGTCAAATGCGAGTGCTACTTGTGCGAAATGCTCTTTTATAACATTGACAAAAGATTTTGGAGCCGAGAAAGAAAAAAATGGCGCGGGAAAGTAATAGCCAATATACGGGACCGCCAAGTATTCCACTGCTACCGGACAGGTGGTGCCAGTGTGTCCTCGTCGTAAGAGCTTTAAGAGGTTTTAAAGCACTCGGTTTAAAAAAAAAAAAGTCGCAGGTATGTGAACGGGCCTTAAAGGGGCACTGACACCCCAAAGGTCGTATTTTTTTATTTTCTAAAACGATGCAAGCTGTAGTCATAGACACGTAAAAAAACAGCGCGTCGCGAGAAAAAAGTTTCCCGCGCGCCTTTTTATTTTTGGCGCCCTTGTTCCCCGCTGCTCACCTCCTTGCTTCGTTTGATCGGTGACGTCAAAAATCAGGAAATTTAGAAGCTTTGTAGGCGACATTTCTATAATATTTGATAACGGCAATCGTAAAACATGTTTTCTTAACGCAATTGCGAACGCACAACGGCCCGGCCCCTCTTTTTGAAATACCAAAAATCGGAGTCCGGTGTGATGTCGCTTTCTGGTTTTGTATCCTCCTTCGGAAAACTTGGCGGCGTTCAAAGAGAGGATGATCGGCGAGTCGGGGAAGAAACCGTTTTTTTCCCGCGCCGGCGCTCTTCTGTCCCGCCTCCTCACCTTCTCCTCGCTTCGGGTCGCGGCGGCGACGACGCTTTGCTTCGTAGCCTGGAGCGGAGGTCCGAAAGAAAGTCGACTCGCAGGAGACTGCAAAATTTGACGTCACTCCACTGGCGCGGATCGCGCGGAAAGTTCAAATTCGGCATTTGGAAATTGTTTTTTTACTTCACAAATACGGAATTCCCAAGTTTTCAATTTTGAGGGTAATGTCCCGGCATTGTTTTCAATCGTTTCGGACAATAAAAAAAATATGATTTCGATGTGTCAGTGCCCCTTTAACTGTAGACGAATCTGGCCAGTGCCAGTTTGTGCGTGCTCGCATGGATCACTCGTTTCCTCCCTTACCAGTCAGCAGTTTATCTAAAGCGATAACTTTTCCCTATACGTGATAAAGCAGTGTCCCGTTTCTTTGTTTGGTTTTCACAATAAGCTGAGTGCGTATCTGTGTGCGGAACACTTTTGTGACGTTCAAATCTTTGAGTTAACATTAGTTGTCAGAACCTGTCCTGTGCGCGTGTGTGTTTCTCCGACTTTGTCCACTTTGTCCAGTCCTTTACGCGTTTTTCTTTTTTCTTTATGTAGATTGTATTAACATCTGTCAATGAAATCAAACTAGCCCGCTTATGATCTAGACTTAGTTGCATTGATTGTTGAGAAGATGCATTTTCTCAAATGGCGGTATCGGTTGAGTCGAAATCTCCGAGTATATGTATGACCAGGAAGGAATCAAGTGCGCGATTACCGATCGGAAATGAAAACAGCGACGAGTTTCGTTAGTGTTTTCAGGTGGTAAAACTCGTCATCAGGTTCTGGAAATCTTGTGTAATATTTTATCCTTCGGCTTCCTGGGTAGTGAATCACTACAGCAGACAACATATGGTGAAATCTGAGGAAATGCGCCTTGTGACCCCAAGCCACTAAAAGCACTGTCGGTGCTAAACTTAAGCAGCCAGCTTTTGGCGGCTCAATCCGTCCCTCGAATGCAAGGCGCTAGACGAACAGAAGAGTACACCCAGTGGGTAACCTGAAAAAAATGCCTGATATTCAAAGGGCGAGATAAAAAATAAAACAAAAATGTTGACAGAAAATCAACCAATACTGGTAAACATCAGGGGGTGGGTGCCTTTCCGACTGGCTTGATGGCGACGTTTTCCTTGTGTGCTTTTAATATCAGGCAGTGTCAGAGAAAAATTTACTGGAATGTTCAGTATGTGCGAGCGTTTTAATATTCTTTGGAGTTTGATGCTGTAATTTAGCGTGCATCGCTGACAAGGTAGTGTTTTTCGAGTTACGAAAAGACAGTCCGCCATCTTGTCAGTTTTAGTAGAGGCAAGACAATGAGGCAGGGAGCAGAAGTGGGTCATGTTGCTCACACCAAAGACTCACCGGTCTCGGCAACTTGACTCTGTGGCAGTATCCTGATGCGTACTGCACATACAGACACAACGCTGAAAAAAAAAGAAGCACACCTTTCAAGTAGTTTTTCGAATTTGTGGCGTTGCGTCGCTTACTTTATGTGCTGTAATTTAACCTGGAGGCCAATTTGAGTGAATAATATCAGTCAATAATCTCAGTACAGGGTGTTTCCACGTCAGATCGTGCAATGATGATACGGGTAATGCTTTTGTATATTTATGTAAAAAAAAATGCTAGAGCCATGTCTTTGGTGGGATCACTTTGCTATTAGCGAACGTCGCAGCAAACTTTCTTTTGGAGATATACAATTTCGAAGTTCGAGGCTTGAGGATTACAAAGGCTTCGCTATGGTACTTTGCACAACCGTCAATTTCGCATCTAAGCATGCATGTAGTAAGACTTTTTTTACTTTTTATGAAAGGTTTGTGACATGAACAAAATATGAAATCTAAAAAAAAATATTTCTGTGCAAAAAAAAAAAAAAGAAGACGAAGCACGTAAATACACACGTTTTAGAGGCACATTCACAGATAATTTACAAATGAACTACTTTATAGATAAAAAAAAACGCGAAATATATCAAAATGACCATCTCTAAGTGCATTCGACTATTATATTCAAAAATATGCTTATTCATATTTGTAGGTTTGTTATCAATGAAGAAACGCAGCTCACTTATCTAAATAAAACAAAATTTCACGTCAATATTTGAAAGGATATCCACTTCATATTTTATTTAAACTTTCCCTAACATTTACTGTGGCTTGAACTAACTTACGATGCCAAAACATTCAGTAACATATCAACCTTTTAGGAGAAAAAGGAGAACAAACCTTCATTCAAATTGAGCCTGCTCGTCTTCGTTATAGGGGCTTTGCCACACGACGTCGGCTCTAAAGGGGACATTTTCTAGTTCAAGTTAGTTCACGTCATCATGAACGGCTAAGGAGAGGTTAAAGCAAATAAAACCTGGATATTTGTAAACATTTACGGGCAACTTCGCCACATTCAAATAAATTAGCTCCGTTTCTGCATTAATAACAAAACTACAATAACGGCTAAACATAGTTTTCTTATACGTTCGTTAAATGAATTTAAAGATAATCATTTCGATATATGTTTTTGTCGTATTGAAGGAAGTAGTTCGTTCTTAAATAATTTGCGAATGTGTCTCCAGAACGTGTTTATTTGACGTGTACGCAAATCCTTTTGCGAGAAATATTTTATTGTAATGTTTAATATTTTGTGTACATGTCGTAAGCCTTTCATAAAATAAGTAGAAAAAATATTACTACGTGCAGACTTCGGTGTGAAATTGACGGCTGCGCAAAATACCATAGTGAAACCTCGGCAATCTTCAAGCATCGAGTTTCGAAATGTTATATCCCCGGGAATAGAATGGAATGCTCTTTCCAAGAACAGGACTTCAACAAATATCTTGTTTTTACATAAATATAAGAAACAAATGACCCAGACCATCATTGCCTGATTTGACGTGGAAACACCCCACGTGGAATCACCCCTCATATTTATGTTTCGAGCTTGCGTTTGAACAGCTAAGTGTTCTGACGGCTCTATCGCGAAACGAAAGATGCACCTACATAAGAAAAGTTAAGAAATAAAGAACGACAATTTTAACACCACCTTCTTTAATAAAATCAAGATATAAACGAATAATATGGAAATGGATAGAGCTCCCTCGATTAAGACACTTCGCTCAAATGCTTATTTACTGATTTCTCATAATCCGTATGCTGGCTGTAAACCTACCACGCCGAGAATTAGGTCGAAAGTGAAATTTCGCGGCGTGCCAATAGCTATCTGAACTTTCTACTGAAAATTAACCATAATCTGTAAGCAAGCAGCGAGAAGAGGGGTATCCAGGATTTATACACGCATTGTAAACGCATTGCGCGCAAGAGACCGTCCTGGTACTGCGTAAACTGAGTAAAAATGTTTTTTAAATTAATGGACACGTCGAGAGGATACCAAATATATTATTTCTATACGAAAAAACATTGATGCAACTGATATAACCAAGATACAAAGAGTATTCCGAATAAATATTTTGGACGATTTTAATGCCTTCAGTGCTTAGCGTACAAACCTCCAGCTGTATTTCTAAGCACAAACTCGGAGTGTTATTTGGCAAACATGATTTTTCTAGTTACATTTAGGAAAGTTCTGATGTGGACTTTGGACTTTAGTCAATGTCCGTCTAAAAAGGACAGGGTGTGATGAGTCCCGAGAATTTTATTATGGCTCCGGAGTCAAATAGGATTGCGGCATTGGCCGGAAAGAACGCTGCAGGGTGGATCACGAAGCAAGAGGCATGGACGTCATAAGCTGCACCCTGCGCTTCGTAAGCAGTCTGTGGTTATATAGTCAAAGAAAAAAAAAAGTGTGTTGCATTTTCGCATACTCTCAAATAAGTGACGAGAGGGCGAATGTTGTGTCCTGTTTTAAATATGAGAAATTCGCGGATTCGGGTTTTAAGGAGAGGCAGAGCGACTCGTTATATAATTTTTGTCTCCAAAGCATCGGCTATGATTTGGCTCGCCATTCATGAATTCTGCGGTGGCGTAATTGGGCTTTACGAGGATTGATATGCCTACATTTAAACGTTGCGTGATGAGCGTCGGCGCAAAAATGTTTTGGGGCTTATGTATCCTTTTAAAGTGAATGCTTCAGGCACGCGAAGTATGAAAGATTAATTTACGCCAACCGGGTTTCTTTAACGTTAAACTAAAATTTCCGTTAACTCGCGCCTCCGCCGCGGTGGACCTCCGGTGGATTACAGCACCTAAACCGTGCTTCGGGCCCGCGGACTCGGGGTTTGCGTGCCAGCATTTAGCCTGGGAGCTTGCAAGTCTACCACTGGACGCCGGCGGTAACGTTGTCGCGGTGACTCGAGGTGCGTCTGAATAATATTATTGGCAACCTGTCAACCTGACCTAAAAGTTGTGTGCACTTCGGATCATGATCTTGACTGATGCTTGCTATTCCGAGCAGACACCTTGATATAGCAGATTGAAATAATAGGCATAACGGGAAAAACACGTACTACTTAAAAAAAAATCAGCTGCACAAATAAATATATTTATAAACTAAAAAACTAAAAAGCGCTAAAAAAAAAAAAAAAAAACGCGGACAAAGAAGAGACACAACACGGACTCGGACTGACGCTATCCCAAGCAGCACAGAGTTGGCCAGTCATCGGCCAATGGCTGGAAATGGTCCTTGGCCAAGTGGCCAGACAGTGGCCAGAGACTGGCCGGTGACTGGCCTTTATCTGGCCATTGGCCAATGGCCACAGGCCATCAGCCATCGGCCAAGCATTGGCCATTGCATGGCCACTCTCTGGCCACTGGCCAAAAGACCATCGCCAGACATTGGCCATTGCTTGGCCAAAATCCGTGCTGCTTGGGTATGTGTCTCTGTATGTATGTCATCTTCGTCCGCATTTTTTCGCACTTTTTAGTCCTCTAGATTATAATGAATCCACTTTCCCAATCCAAATTTTTAATTAAATATATTTATGTGAATATTATGAAAACTGGTCTGTTTGACTGTACGTTGTTTGTGCTCAATTTACTTTGAAAGTGCTCGAAATCGCTTTATATTATTTAGCCGTATGAGGATTAATAGATGTAAAGGAAAACGGTACAATCTAAATAAATGTGTTGTAGCATAACGTACTTACATAGTAACCCAAGAAGCGCCGCAGCAGGACGCTCTGGCGTCCTGCTGCGGCGCTTCTTGAACTGCCCGTTTTCCTGTCGGATTGTTTAGAGGCGGCATTTTTTGTCGCACCCCGTTGCTATATAAAAATGAAAAAAAAATGACACCCGCCTTCTAGGGGTTCTTGGGCTCATATCTTCATTATATTGTTCATTGTATTGTCAAAGGACTTCGAAGAAAGACCACCAAGATAGGCGATGAAAATTTTGTACGCGAATATTTTCAAAATTTATATTTGGCCAACATATGTAGAACATTCATGCGTGTAGCTAAGCATAATGGTTAATGCTTCAGGACAATGAGACACGACATCCCAATGCCAGCTATTCCAGGTTTCTCTGCACCGATGAGCGATCGGCACACAAATACTTGCAGCACTTGTAAACTGCTGTACAACTTTCGCTGTGCTTTAAAATCGAACTTATTTGTTTCTCAAGTGTACTGTGTATTGTTTGGATGATTTTTTCGACAGAAGACAGGAAAAGAATAGGACACGGTGTTAGAATACAAACAGGGGCGGATGCAGGAATTTCCTGACGGGGGGTCAGGTGTTGGTAAGTGTACCATATGTTTAGGAACCCCCTCCCCCTCTCCCTCGTTTCGCGCCATAAATTTTACACATGCAGAAATTAAGAGGGGGTCAGGACATCCGAACCCCCCCTCCCCCCCCCCCCCCCCCTTTCTAAATCCGATCCTGAATACAAAGCGAATTGGAAGTCGGGCCAACCCGTGGGGTCTGCGGCGAGATGGTCGCGCGCGCAAGTGCCCCTTCGCCATCAACTTCCCCGCAATATACAAATGGCAACATTGACTGTAGTAGCGTATTTACAAAGCAAACTAGTTTGATTGTTAAAAGACGCACAGTTCGAAACTATCCGCCGTCTTCGTGCTATCCAAGTTGCGGCCCTCACGTTCAACGTTCTAATGAGCACAGATTTAATGATACTTTATAAGCTTAATGTTGGTCACCATGTACCTTTGTCTGCTAATGTCTAATGCATCTTTCGGCACTTACACCTAGGTGTGTTTTAGGTAATGTAAAGCTTTTTCGAGCTATCCACCTGCATTACTCTAGCAGTCATGAACTCCGCTTCAGGGAAAAGTGCAGTGCTAACAGGTCCGGGCTCTCCCTCACACTGCGTCAAATGTATTAAAATAACATGAAAAAAAAAAAAAAAAAAAAAAATTGGCCTCTGGCTAGCATGATTTAATTATTACAGAAGGCGCTAATTTGTTTGTATTTGAAGCCTCCATCTGAAGCCGTAAATATGGCCTTTTCTTCAGTTGGCTGCAAGAAGTTTGGTTAAATACGCTTTAACTTGCTGCGGCCTTCGATTGAGCATTAAAAATTTCGTTTATTGCATCGTACTTTCAATAATTTCGAACAGGTATTTGTCCCTAACTTACGCCACATGTTGCCACTCTTGCACTTTTAGTGTGTCATTTGGTCCGCTTTCCCGCAGCTATGACGTAAACACTGACTAAGAAAATAGCAGTCTGACTGACGAGCAGTTCAGATGTCGCGAGTCTGCAGCCCGCAACGTCCAGAAACTCTTATACGTACAATTTTCACCTCGAGTTGGTAGACTCCGAGAACATCCTCGGAATTTTGATGAATTGACGCTCCATGACTGTGAGACTTAACTACGAGGTGTTCCCACGGCCGAGGTTATTATTCACCCAGCAGTGATTTATATGTTTATTTGCGCGCCAGTGAACAAATCAAAACGGCAATTCGAGCGTATTCAAGCTGACTACAGTGGTGCACAAAACGTTAACCTGAATATTTGGTTTGTCTTTCATAAAATTTTGTTCCTATTGGCATGCAATATTTTGATAAAAAATAAATACCTCTGGGAATTCGAATGTTCTTTCAGCAAAACGAAAAATAAAATCGGACACGTATGATGGCAATGGTCGAACAATGCACCTACTCAATGTAAAACAACCAAGTTACCATTTTCTTTCTTGTGACGTCACAGCTAATAAATAAGTAACTAAAGCCGTTACACGTTACAATGGGGTGGTGGTATTAGCCTGTGGCACTGACAGTAGCAACACAAGTTTTCTTTTTATCGAATACAAATTATAAAAAAAATCATGAAAGGTACACAAATGCGCACTGCGCTAGTGAGTTATAAGGCCAGGTGGATATTATGTTCAAGGGAGTTTGCAACTAATATATGACTAATAAGCAAAATGTATTTGTTACTTTTTAATTAGGTGTTTTAGGACACATATTTATATTGAAGAAATGGAGGCAATCAATGTTTGAGTTATAATCCCAGCGAAAAGTCCTGGAACGACCACGAAGTTCGAGTTACTCATCGGCATATAAACTACCCCCCCCCCCCCCCCCCCCTGAAACAAGAGGTGACATCTGAAGCTAAGACTTCGAAAGACTTCTTTTGTCTTACCTTCTAGAATGCTCTCATCTCATCATTATTTCAAATAAATAACATGTTAAGTATTACATTTTATGTTATTATTTTGCTAACTAGTATGTCGTTTTGCAACGCCGGTGGTCCGCCGTGGCTGTCAATATTTTTAAACTATTTTGTTTCTGAACCAAATTAGTTTCAGGAACTTTTGAGTTTCCGCAGAACTCCCGGTATAGGCACACCTGGACGTGAGACAAAAAAGAATACACGCGCGCTCACTATTGTGTATATTTTTATTCGATTATGATGGGATTTTGTAGCGTTGCACGAACACATTTGTTTGATATCAAATATGCTGATCCAGGACTACCACAAATTATTTAGATTTTTGGTCGTAGAATTTGAACATTTTTATGATTCTAAAGTATTTGCTGAAACTAGTTGTTTGGTGTTCAATATGTGGTACTCGAGCCAAATATAGCTGACCAATTTGGGACGGAAAATTGTCCTAGATGAATTTGTACGCTTTCGCAAACCACCTATACGATTCCCACGCGAGTTTGGGCCTGTGCTAACGATACCAGACATGGCCCGCTAGGAGTTTTATAATTTGGACAAAACATTTGGCCCGCGTTGAATTTTTGGAAACAAGAAGTATACACATATTGGCAGCTGGTTACGAGCCCAACACAATGACTGTTTGTCATGTAATTTCAACAAGTGGTTTTGTACTTTCGCGACTTTCGGCAGAAAGTTCCAAATTCGAATGAGTTGTGACGGCAGGGCATGGCTGCTGCACGCTACAGCACGCCAGGGCTACACATACCTGAACTTAAATTTCGTTAAAATGCATTCTCCATCTTTAGTAACAAAGCATGCATTAGTAACGAGCAGCTAATCTAAACCATAACAAGAAGAGGTCACAAGTACCAGCAGAGGAATAGAACTTGCGTTTCTGATATCGCCCATCGTCATTTTTCTGCCCCTCTTTAGCAACCACGCTGCTCAGTTAGCAGAATTTATTTAGTTTTTTATTATTAAGCGTATATATTAAGCGTTCAAGAAAGTCATCGTCCTAGCGCTGTCACTGGGCTCTGCCTCTTTCATCAGCTGTCCCCATGGGCCACTATCGCCAACGCTTCCAGCCGTGTCATCCATCGAGCCCCGCCAAAACTTCTGTCCAGACACAGTGACGTCAACCTGGCCGAAAACGCCCCCAGAATCCCCGGCCGCCGGCCTACATAAGGACGGACCCAGCGCTGCCCCCTTCAGTGGGCACGGGAGCGCCGTAACGACACCGACGCTCACGCACGACATGCTTCCCTTTGTGCAGGTCTGTAAACGTTTCTCGCTACATACAAAAAATTCAAGCTACGTATTCATCTTATGGTTCCCGTGCCCCAAAGTGCTGTTTTGTTTTGCTTGTGATTGTTTTCATGTTTTTGCTAAACTACTATTACTCTCTGGTGACGTCGAAACCAACCCCGGCCCTCCAAAGGTTGATCCAAAGCACATTGAGGATATGCATGTATTGCTACTAAGACTAGACGCCAATGTAACGAACCTGACGACGGGCCAGGCTGCTCTAAAAACCGATGTTGAGAGGGTACTTCATAACCAGACGCAACTCGAGAACTCGGTCTTTGCCCTTACCACCAAGCTCAATTCTCTTGAGAGAGAAATGGCAACCATCGCGCAGGCGAAAACGGATATTTGTGCCCTTCAGCATTTGGCCACTGTACAAACAGCTGTAACTAAAGAAATGACGTCCCGGCTCGAAGATATGGAAAATCGTTCCCGCCGATGTAATTTGATAATTCATGGAATACCCGATAGCGTAGGTGAATCTTGGTCATCCACTGAACAAAAAGTAATAGATTTGGCCAAAAATAATCTAGGTGTTACGCTTGATAGCTCCCAGATTGAGCGTGCGCACAGACTGGGAGCGCACTCGCAAGAAAAAAACAGGCCGGTTATTGTATGCTTTTCCTCTTACAAGACGAAAAATCAACTACTTCTTTGTGGGCCTAAATTGCGAGGTACACCCATCACTCTCTCTGAGGATTTCTCTGCGAATATCCGCATCGCACGAAAGAAACTTTACTCGTTCGCAAAACCACAGGGTCTCCCATTTAAACTTCGGTTTGACAAATTGCACATGGACCCTAAGACCTTCAGCTACGACGCACTTTCGGATTCCGTAATTGAAACTCTCCCATAGGACCGGGCAGGGAGTAGGAGCAGAAATGTTGCCGCTGTTAGCTCCCCCATTGGTGGTGTTGCCGCTGTTACATCCCCAATTTTTGCCGCTGTTAGCTCCAAAATTAGTGTTTTATACTTAAATGCGCGTAGCCTAATGCCAAAACGAGAGGAACTTTGTTCTCTTATTTCCTCTTGTGATGCTAAAATTGTACTCATCTCCGAGACTTGGCTTCATTCCGGTATAGACAGCAATGAAATATTGCCGAGTCACCCTGAGTTTATCATTTATAGGCGAGATCGATGCGGCCGTCGTGGTGGTGGTGTTGTAATATGCGTGCATGAAAGTATTCAAAGTTCCCTTCTCTTTATCTCGAGCCCTATCGAAGCAATCTGGGTATCAATGAAATGTGGTTTTAAATCAATCCTGCTTGGCGCCTGTTACAGGCCACCCGACGCGTCATCTAATTTTGTGCCTTCTTTGCATGACGAGCTGTCCACTTTATGTGTGCAACTTCCTGACCATCCTGTTCTTTTATTTGGTGATTTTAATTTCCCCGATATTAAATGGAATTCTCCTGATCAAGATTGTGTTACCAGTGACTGTCGTGAGTTTGTTAAATTTTGTTTAGATTTCAATCTGTCCCAGATGGTTTCTTTTCCAACACGTGTAAATGACGTGTGCTCAAATATATTAGACTTGGTATTAACGAATCAACCTGAGTGTGTCTCGTCGCTGTCTGGATTCGAAGGCATAAGTGATCACAAGGCAGTACATTGTGACCTAGCATTTCAAGCGCCTGAACGTATAAGAATTGTTAAAACGATAAGGCTATACAACAAAGGAAATTATGAGCAGTTTAACATGGACCTCTCAAATTACTTCTCAGTCTTCTTAGATAAGTTTGATAGTAGGGATGTGAACGAAAACTGGTGTAAATTTAAGAACAAATTATTAGAACTTGTTGAAATACATGTCCCAAGCACCACCATAAGTTCCCGATCTTCTAACCCCTGGTACTCGCGCTCGCTGAAAACACTCAACAATAAAAAGAAACGCCGTTTTCGGACAGCCAAAAATAATAACACCACTAAGTCTTGAGACAGGTATAATGAATGCGCAAATGAGTACAAGCGCATGCTTGCGGAACAGAAACGTATTTTTGACCAGGAAACCCTCCCATCCCTGCTCCTTAATAACCCTCGCCAATTCTGGCAAGTTGTTAATCATACCCCACGCTCGCCACTTAACCTGGAAGATGAATTTAAAAACAAAATAGAGGCGAGTCAATGTGCCTCAGTTTTAAATAACATGTTCTCTGCTCAGTTCACCATCCCACGTCCTTTAGCATTGTTACCAACCATTGCTAACAACGCCCCTTATATGGATCCGATACATGTTGATTTTGACGGTATTGTAAAAATTATCAAATCTATGAAAGTGTCTTCATCCTGTGGCGTCGACAACATCAACTCTAAAATACTGCTGGGCACAGTGTGTTCGTCGAGTCTTTTTTTAACCAAAATTTTCCAGCAGTCCTTGAATACAGCGGCAGTTCCTGACGATTGGAGGATCGGAAAGGTCATTCCGGTCCACAAGAGCGGTAATAAATCATCTCCCTTAAACTATAGGCCTATCTCTCTTACTTCTGTATCTTCGAAAATACTGGAGCACATAATCCATAAGAATCTATCCATTCACCTCGATTCCACTTCCTTTTTTAACAAGGCACAGCACGGCTTCCGTAAAAATTTCTCTTGTGAAACACAGCTTCTTTGCTTAACCCATGACCTTTTTACTAACCTCGACTCCGGTTTACCAACCGATGCTGTATTTCTTGATTTTGCTAAAGCTTTTGACAAAGTACCACATAACCAGCTGCTACTAAAACTTTCATCGTTAAACCTTGACACCAACGTACTATCATGGATTAAATCTTTCCTCTCGCAACGAAGCCAGTTTGTTTATGCTAACGACTCTTCATCTGCCTTGGCCCCTGTAACATCCGGTGTGCCCCAAGGAACAGTCCTTGGTCCCCTACTCTTCCTTATTTACATCAACGACCTTCCACTCCAGGTGTCTTCATCAATGTGTTTGTTTGCAGATGACTGTGTCGTTTATCGTAAAATAGCATCTCCCTCTGATTCTGTAGCGCTACAAGATGACCTTAACTCTATTAATAACTGGTGTAGTAATTCGCAAATGTCCCTCAACGTTAACAAATGTAAACACATGCGCTTCTCTCGTTCCACCTTCCAAACTTCCTCTACTCTTACTCTTAATGATGTTCCTCTACAACAAACTGACACGTACAAGTATATTGGTGTTCTTCTAACAAAAAACCTCTCTTGGGACAGCCATATCAATTCAGTGGTGTCTGCTGCTAACCGAAGCCTAGGTTACCTCCGTCGCAACTTCAGATATGTCCCAAGTAACCTAAAGCGACTCCTTTACATTTCCTTAGTACGATCAAAATTAGAGTATGCATCCTCCATTTGGCACCCTCACCTTTCTTCCCTAACTGACAGTATTGAGGCTGTCCAAAACCGTGCTGCCCGGTTCATTGCATCTGACTACTCACGTTTTTCTAGTGTTACTCGAATGAAATCTGACCTTTCTCTTCCCTTACTTGCTACCCGGCGGAAAATGTTTCGCCTGTGCCTATTGCATAAAGTCTATTATTCCCCTCTACTACATCAGACTCTTCTCACTCCGCCAACCTATTCATCCTCTAGACTAGATCATCCGAAAAAAATAGCCCGGCCACGATGTTTTTCCACAGCTCATCAAAACGCCCTTCTCCCCGACGCAATTGTGGACTAGAATGGCCTTCCCGGTGACATCGCAGCCATCGAGGATTCCGCCGCATTTCGCGAAGTGATTCATCAATATTGTATTACCCACTCCCCTCTTTAACGCCTCACGGCCTTGAGGGTATTGTAAATAAATAAATAAATAAATATGCGTCAGCGATGTAAAATAAAACGAGAATTTAGAAATATTTAAATACATTTTTATTTGACATTACATTCTGCAAGCCGCTCGTCGGAGGCCGTACCATCTTGAGTCACACTTCTTTTTCTTTTTGCTATACCGGCCACGTAAGGTCGGCAGCATGTCCACTTTTTCGATGCATTCCTTTTAGAGTCGAATTAACTTGCGCTACCGGTGTGGCAAGTTTTTTTATGTCCTGTCAGAACCACGTTTTTGTAGTTCGTCCCAAACAGGTCTGGATAACTATTTCCCGCTCATCAACGACTGCGAAATGGTGCCCTTGCAGTCTTTCTTTATTGACATAAACAGGTAATAATCACGGCCCAACCTATCCCTCAGTGGTTATCGTCCTTTTGGGGTCATGTAAGAGACCCTTGAGGACACGATTTCGAAGTCAGTGACGAGTCGGAAGCAGTTGTCCAGGCGTGGGTGTGACGCACTCCAAAAAGTATTTCCGGCATGTTATGAAAAAGCTGCCACACCGGTGGCGCAAATGCATTCAGGCATATCTGTCCCTAATAGACCTTCATTTGCAGCATAAAAGACAATGTAAATTTATATCGTACGCCGCAGCTATGGACTTCGTAGTCATCACCGAGGAGCATGCCGTGAAAGTAGTTTTTCGCGCTAAAAGTGCTGGTTTCTATACTCCGTGTCACTAGTTGTGTGCAGTGCAGGCGAAGGAAACGCCAGGCGAAGAGAGAAAGAGCGAGCGTTAGGAAGGCGGGACGGGAGAGGAAGGCAAGGGAGGTTGAGGGAAGAAAGGAAAGCACTAGGAACGTTAGGAGGGAGAGTACGTTTCTCTCCACCTCCCCAATCTTCCTAGTGCTTGCCCTTTCTCCTCTCACCTGGTGTTGCCTTGCCCTGTACTGCACGTAACTAGTGACACGAAGTATGCAGCAGTAGCTGCTTTAACTTTTTTTGAACAAATGGCCCTTTGTATGTGCGTTTGATAAAGCTCTATTTTGGTTATTTATTTAAAATTTTTTTATACAGATAAGGAGAGCCCGTACAGCGCGTGGATATACGTTTCCAGCATTATCCTTGGTGTTCGGGTATTTTTGGAACATGCCCACTAGACCATTAACTGAAATTAAACACGAAACAAATTAATTTTAACAGAGACGTCTCATAATTTCGATTAAAAGTTTCAAGCTAAGAAAAGTAATTCAAGAAATTACTGCAAGACCTTCTTCCGGGACCTTGAATTCTTAAAGGCGGCGAAGGACCGAAACGTCCGCCGTAATATCGAGCCTCCCCCTGTCCTTCCTGATGACCGGGTCGGAAAATGCACTCTGATTGGTCCCCCTCGGCCAAAGCGCGGCCCATCATTCCATCCTGGACCTTGATCCCAGTATCCTCACAGTGAGATTCTCGGAAGGAAGTACGGACGGAGGTCGTAGTCTCTACCAATTGTGCCGGGAACAGACCAGATTCCTGAACCTCGGTTGAAGTAGAAGCTTCGTTTGATTCGAGTGCCTTTGGCTACAGGTGTGCTTTTCGATATTTCTGGAAGGCATAAAAGTAAAAGTTAGATGTAAAAAAACTAGTAACAGAATGCCGATGAAAAACCTGAATACAGTGCGAGAAACATAAAGTAATAAAAGGGCAGTACTATAATAATAAAACCTAGAAAATGAAACATGCAGAATGAGGTTTTCATCATAATAGCGTTTTAGAATAGACGACTGAGCCTCTCAAAAATTTTTTTGGATGGACATCTTTTTTATCACTTCCTTCTAGATGAAATTAAAAAAAAAATATTTGTGTTAATCTCAAACTGCCTTTGATGTCTGGGTACTATATGCTGCAAGAATTTTGAGCATCACACTGCTTGTTCGAAGAACACATATTCAGAATTTTTTAGATAAAACAACAACAACAACAACAACAACAACAACGAAGAATGTAACTACTCGTGAGGAAGGAGATTGATGTATTATATCAAGCATTTACAGATCTTGATTTAAAGACACAGGAAACCGCGGCAACTTCTCAAGAAAACAAAGAGTTTTAATTCCCGACGTGCGTTCGCATCGTTAGAAACAAAATTGCTATAAAAAGGTGGAACGGGCTCCACGCTGGGCATCCGCGAGCGCAGGCCGCGATCTCGTTGGCATCTAGCCATCCTGCTGCTCTCTTCTTCGCTGGTACTGGACCAGTTTGGTCTATTTTTAACACTATCCCGACTGCAAAATGAGTGACATGCTGATTTCCAGTGGACAAAGGCGTTCAACTGGTTGGTCGGTAATCAATGCATTTCGCAGCTTTACTTGACGGGACCGTATGTTGTCGTCTATTCCTCTGTGAGTCTTCAGCACTTTTCCATTTCGGCCCAAATTGCCTCGATGTTTTACTATCATGCGCAAGAACGACATCGTCTACGCTTAAGGTTAACGCATTAGCTTGTTGCAGATGCTACGCAGATCAAAGCTGCAGAAAGCATTCATGGTGCCAGCGTTTCCAGAAACTATCGGTTTAGCGTTGTGGATACCTACTCCTCTTGAGTAGCTCTGTTCTTTTAGATTGGTGGTCCGTCTTCGGTGTTGGTTCGGGAAAGCACGTCAATCTTTTCCCAAGCAAGATATCTCCTGAGGTTATCGGCTTGGGCTCCATGGCGCCTGTGCTGTCCATCGTGAGGGGTCGGGAGTTGACTATTGCTTCGACTCCGGACAAAACAGTGGATAATTCTTCCAAGTGTAGACATGCCTTGTCAGATCTTTCCCTGTCGGTGTATTTATCATTCGCACGTCCTTTTATCACTAGCCTCCCCACCATGGGGCATCGGGAACAATGAACTTCCATGTTATACAATTTTCGGCAAGAGGAGAAGTTCTTGCATCGATCTAAACAACGCATGTTGGTCGTTCAATGCCTTCTTGAATGTTGATGCGTTGTCAGAATAGATCTAATTGTTGGCGATCCCTTCCGTCCTGTGAAACGCCGGAAGGCCAGTAGAAAGGCTTCTGTAGACATTGCAGAGACAAGTTCAAGATTAACGGCGCGAGATACTGCACAAGTGCAAAGTGTGTCGTATGACTTCACGCTACCGCTCGCTGCCCTGATGTACAAGGAACTTACAAAATTACGCCTACAACATCAAAAGGCGCGCCTCGCGTCAGTCGGTCAAGGGGAAGTGGAGCCGTTCGGGCTGTGTCAGCAGTGAGGCGGAATCTTTTGCATCAACAGCAGCTGAAAATAATTTTTACTACTCTTCTCCCTCCTTTAATCCAAAATCCTTCTCGGAGTTGCTTCAACGTGTCTCGTGCTCCCCCGTGAAGAACCTGGGAGTGTGCTTCTTAAACAATCAGGGTTGTGAACTAGTGCTTACTAGGCATTATGATTGGATGTTTCACTTGGTCCCATGCTAGCAGCATCTGAAGCCGGCCCCCATCCCGGAGGACATTGTCTTTATCCAAGAATGGACTCATCTCTGGTGCAGATGATTGCTTGTGAACATTTTTTTTTTCTCCAAGAGGCATTTTATCTCGTCTGGGTAAGTACTGCTCTAAACGTTGTTGATCCAGTATAGTTCAATCCCAGCTATCTACTTGGCACTCAGTGGTCCACTTGACGGTTTACAATTTCGTCAATTCTTCAGAAACCGAATACTTCACGCCGTCACTCGTAAAGCACTATGAAGTTCGCTGTACCTCGTCAGATCCAACGGCGGCTCAGGTAGGGTTGTTTGCAAGATCTCATGAACTGCTTTTTTTTTTCTCTTCGTTCAACAAGTCTGCCTCTTTTTGTTATTCAACCTCCGATAAGGCGATCCATTTTAGTGTTCAGTCAACCACTTTGTTCCTGACCATTATAAATAAGTCGACACCAGTCCGGACCCTGCGATGCCAAGGGTAAGCGAATCCGCTCGATCATCACTCCCCGGACAGTTCCTCCAACGAGAAGGATCAATGTCCCTTTGTGCCTCCGTGACTCGGTTGGTCACGAAGGTCTTCCACTTGCTGGGGTCGCTCTTGATCCATGCCAGTGTGATGAGAAAATCCTTCCACAATTCATATTCGTACAGAATGTCTGGGATGGTCTGTTCAACGTATCGGTGCACTCGCGACGCGATGACGGCTCCCATAAGTTCCAAGCGAGGAAGTTGATTGCAGCAACACGAGTCTTTGCCAATAAAAGGGTAGGCTGTTCCGGTGGCGATGACTTGTTTCTTACGTACGATGCAGTTCCATAGGCACTTGGGCTTGCGTCGCAGAAAATATGAATCCGCGTGTCCTGGTACTCTCCTCCCTTGAACACGAATCTGTGAATGACAAGTGCATCTATCTTTGGCAGGTCACAGTACCATTCTTCCCATTCGTTCTTCAGATCCTCGTGTAGAGCACTATTCCACTTGATTCCTCCCGCCCATAGATTCTAAAAAAAGTGTCTTCACTCGGATTTTGAAAGGCGGCAAGACTCCCAGGGGATCGAAAATCCTAGATACGGCTTGTAAGACAAATCGTTTAGTGCCATCATCCAACCCTAGAAATTTTAGTAGAGCAGGCAACGCAATCTACAAGACACTTTTCTTTGGATCCAAGTCAATTTCCTGAACCTTCATTGTTCTTTGCTCAAAGATAGGCGTAACTTTTTTGTGGGATTTGTCTCTTCTCGAAGTAGCACATCTCTCAGTGCTTGTAAATTCGTCGTCCACTTCAGGAGAGAAATTTCTGAGTCGTGCATAATAGACCTGGCGTCATGGTGGAACTTGCTGGCTTAATCCTCGGTATTTATGGCAGTAACCAAGTCGTCCACTTAGAAGAAGTTACGAGGTACTTCGGCCACTTCCTTCTTTTTTGTGGGCAGTTTTTTTCAGGTGTTGGGAGATCGTAGCCGTCGTGAGAAGAAATGGACTACAGGTAGCACAAAAAGGAACCCTCGTCATACTCTACATGTGTACCAATTTATTCTTGACAGCTGAATGCGGTAGTTCTTGAAACCAAAAAAACAAACAAACAAAAAAACCGGAATGCATTTTTTTTTTGTTACAGATATTTTTACAGATAATTGAAGAAATGCCTTCTAGATGTTTGAGATTATGACAAAGCGGCTCATCCTAAATCATAGCAAAATTCATAGAAGGTATTGGTAAAAGTTGTCTCCTTTCCCCAAACATTCGTCTAGAGGCTTGCACATAGCTGCGGGCGAATACGCATCGAAAAGGACTCAAAGCCATGTCGGCAGAGCTTTTTCTCAGATGACTTCGCGATATGGCATGTAAAATATTCTGCCTTCGTCACCGGCCGTCTCGTTTTGTGACGGCGTGACCCGCTATCAGGTACTCACTTTTAGTTTCGTGGCAATGAAGGATTAGGGAGTCGGTCCTGCAGAGGCGACCAACTAATTTTCAAAGTCTCGTCACCGCTACTTGCGTGTTGCCTTTAAGGCCGCCTATTCGCGACTCCAACTAACTATAGGTGGCGCCACTCATTTTCCAAAATGGCGGCTATAGTGAGGGTCGGAGATGCGTGCCGCTGTTGAGCCTGTTTAGTGTGCCGGCTTCACTGAGCGACACAAATTATTTCTGGTAATGCGAGGAAGCTAGGGTGTTGTGAGCGCAGGTCACCTCTTTATCCTGAAAACAAAACTTCTTTTTAGTGTAATATTTACACCCGGAAGGACGTTTTAATTCTGTAGCGAAACCGAAACTAGCCTTTATTCTGGATTTAATTTCTCGATATAGGTCTTAATTTCGGATTTTTTCTTACCTCAAGATGTGTTTTACGTCATAATTATTTAGTTATAGAAGTTGTTCGCGGAAACTTTATCTTGTGACATACATGTTGTATTCAGGCTGATATTTGTAGTTGTAGTTGTTGAAATAATCAGTGCTGATATTTGTGCGTTCTTGCTGCCTTTTCTCGCTCAGATAATTGTCATGGGAAATAATGAACTGCGGGCCTTTTATGGGTTTTTGAATATTTAGATGATTAATTGGTTTAACATTAGTCCCAGCACAAGAATATGAGAATAATTTAAATTTCTACAATATGTCCACAAACATACAAATTTATAAACGCCGTTTTCACTGCAATAACCCAAAGACGGAATCCGAGTCAGGCAGCTAGCTGAAGTGTGTGTATGTGTGTGTGTGTTTTATAGCAATGCGTGACGCATAGGACTTTATATTACATCCAGTGTTGAGTCTCTGTCTATCTTGATAACGATGTCAGAGTTTTTCATATGCTAAAAAGAAAACAAAATTACAGCTTTTCTGAAAAGACTATGATGGTTAAATGTCGTATTTTCGTGATGTTGGCGTTAATTGGGGGCATACATTGCCGCGATTTGTATTAATAATAATATTAAAATTCAGATATTTTAGCACGTAATTTTTCAAGCTCTAATATAAATTCTTGCTTCTGATTTAATTTCAATGGCGCGAACAAATATGACAATCGTAAGAGTGCTCATTATCATCACTGGTGTCAATTGCAGCATTTTGAATTACCAAGTAATATAATAAAAAGTTTGAAATGAACAAAAACAATGTGAGAAATCCACGTAAAATTACATTATTGTGGGTAAAGTATATTTTTCTACCAAAGTCGCGACTTTTGACAATCCGCAAAACGTCCAAAGTCGTCGCCAATATCCTTCATAACCAAATGCCCAAAAGTAAAACAAGCAAAAAAAAAAAACCTTTTTTAATTATTAATTTTTTCATAATATTAACTTGCTTTCATTTTTACGCTCCGCCGTTTTGCCAATCTCAGCTTTTCCAGTTCGAAGGAACGCCTACCTGTTTGCACGTCTGCTCACTGCAGCACGTTTCGTTGGCGTTGGAAGCCGGTGAAACTGTAGTTAGTTTTAGTATTGCGTATACGAGCGAACGCATGGCGCTGTGTGTTTGTGTTAGCTTTGCGTGTTCCACACTGCGCGTGCGCGGAGCCCAAAATTGATGTCTTGGATGGCGCATGGCAATGAGGCGCACGCACAACGTGGGGCACGCAACTCTACCGTAAACGCACACCGCTTGCGTTTGCTTCTATGCGCAATACTAAAACTCTCTAGTAAGGTACGATCCCATACCGGCTGCAGCACAACGTTGGGACACTGAAGAGTGTTGTTTGCATTCGGAAATGACATTTTGCAAGCCATGATCGCGAGCAGTTCCGCCGTGCCCGCTGTGCAGGAGAATCGGGGGACCCTCACTAAAGCGCTTCCCGTTTCCGCCGCGGGAGGGCGAGCGTCGAGCTGGAGACGCGAATATTGTACTTCCACGGTTCCGTCACTTCGTACTGTTATGACCCGTCTCCATCTCCCTGTGTTTGTGAGGATCGACCTTGCATTCTGGTGCGGACGACGACCAAGCAAACGTCGAGACGGTTGGCGTGCGATCCGAACCCTTTTTGCACGTTCGACCGAAACCCAAGAAGCGTTTCTCTCGGGCCTCGGCTCAAGGGCATCAGAACCTACGTTGCCGTCAGTGTGTTCTGTCTACGGCGCCTGCATTCCACGGAGGCGTCTGCATTCCACGGGAACGCCAGACAGAATCCCACCCTGAACAGATGGGCAGTCTGTTGTGTCTGCGTCTACCACATGAGAGACAATCGCCTACTAGTCGCCCTCAATTCAGAGAAGAACAACGACCGAACATCGGTGCCCAGAGGAGGACGCTGACGTCGAGGCCAACTTTGGAATGCGGCGCTAACCAACCAATGGCACGGCAGCTCCAGAACCCCGATTTTATTATATAAGGACCTGTTCGCTGCCCATTCGGTGCGCTCCTTTTGCCAATATGCTAAACGATATACCCATGTAAATACATTAATTTTCTGTCCTGTTAAGTTTTCCCGATCTGTTTCCCCGACTGTCTGGCTGGGACGTTGTTCGCGAGAAAGGTTGGATGCCAGCGAGATGGCCATGCTACTCGAGAGACCAGGCTGGGCATCGGCTCATAACAGTACTGTGTGCGAGATCGGCGAATGTTCTGCTCAAACTGGCGCTTCATTTGGCTTGTTTCGGACTTCTTGTCTCCTTAATTTGTCATTCCCAGTCTCTCTAACTGCGAGAATGATCGGAGAGCTTTTTCAACTTGTTCTGTGCCGGTGATCTGCAGGACACAGACGACTAAGCTGTATTGGTTTTTTCTTGCGACTTCAGAATAGGAGTCCGTCATTGGAAAGTCCAACCCAGATTAGTATTTAATGCAACAAGCGTGCTGCAGATCTTACACCGAGTGACTTCACCATCCATAAAGTCCCACATTTGGTCAGAACCAACGAAAATACTGATGCCGGGTTGTGTGGAAACCGCTGGATGCGGGGCACGACATCGCATTCAGGATGATGTATTGACGCCTTCCTCTGCTTCAGGTGATCGTCAGTTTGCCGTTTCCCGACCTTCCTGCCATCAGACCTTGTGCGGAACGCCGACGCTGGTGGATACAACATCGGACGAAGTGGTACAACCAGCGCCGCGAAACTTCCGATTACCTAAAATCGATGTGTTATCTCCGTCAAGCACGGACATTTCTACCGAAGTTGTCTGGCGACATTGTGCCTCTACATTTACAGGGGGCGTACTTAAGCAACCGGCATCGCGCCTTTTTTAGGGCGCAAAATCGTATTCAGAATGCTGTATTTACGCCTTCCTCTGCTTCAGGTTGGTAATATTGGTATGAAATGTTTTATAGTGATAATATTTGCCTCATTGCGGTCTCGTGCCCTACACAACTGTGTTTATTGCTCAGTGCAACGACGTTTTCTGCGTTTTCTTTGTCTTATGAGCATCTTACTTTTGATGTCGGGTTATATCGAAAGTAACCCTGGTTCTATGACAAAGGAACAGGAAGTGCTGCTAGGTTCTGCAGTGTCAATTGTGCAACAGCTTCAGGAAGGTCAAGCTACTGTTCTCAATAAAATTAAATCATCCCGTCCAGATCAGCAACAAACAGAATTGCCACATTAGCTCATCTAGCTGAAAGAGTGACAACTGTTGAAAGACGGGTAAATCTGGTTGAATGAGTTGAGCCTTGAGGTTACTACTGTAGGAAGGGCACTCTCCAAAACATTAAGACGTTTGATTGTTCCGGAATCTCGATGTGAAGACGCCGAGAATCGACTAAGGCGGTCTAACCTTATCGTATTCGGGCCATGAGACGCGGAAAATGAAACATGGTCAATTTCCGAGGAACTTGTGCTTTAAATGTTGCACCAAACAGCTCGGTGTGCGCTTAGATGATTACTGTATATAAAGAGCACACCGAAAGGGCATAGAAAAATCGAGCAATAATCGTTAAAATTTTTAAATACAAAACACAAAGAGTCTTTATTGGGGGTCGCTCATCAGCTAAAAGATAAGGACATTTTTATTAGTGAATACTTTTCAGCAGGAGCCCGAGAGGCCCGACGTAAGCATTTAGAGTTTGCCAAGGCTCAGGATAATAAATCCAAGCTGCGTTTTAACAAACGTTTTGTGTGAAATAGGTGTTATGTATACAACATAACCAACCGTTCAGTAGTTCCAGCGCCTAAATACTGTCGAGAAGTTTTGCTCGCGCGAGTTTTTAGTTTACAGTTTTACTTTGTTTTTGGCCTTCCTCGGGGGCTCACTCGTCTTTACGGCACGGCTCATGGCCTCTGCCGGGGTCGGGGGACCCCATATGGGGGAGAACGTGAGCGCTGTAACACTATACTTAGTTTACAGAACCCCGCGTTGGAAACGTTTTGTCTTGTGTATGTTTGCATTTGGGATCTCTACTTCGGAGGTGGTTTTGGGCTGTGTATGTGTAACTTCTCTGTCTGCGTACGGAAGTGCTTTCTGTTGTTTATGGCTGCTCTTGTCAGCTTCGTTTGGAATGTGTTCTGTCTCGTGTATGCGCATGTTTTTTGGAATGTTCGTGTTTGCTTTGGGCTCCGAGCCTTTGATTGGCTCTAAGAAAACCCCTCTTGATTGGTCCTTCCCAAACTTTCTGATTGGTGGACTGGAGGAGCCCAGAATGCTGCTGAACTCAATATAAGCGGCCACCGAAGGGCTGTAAGGGACTTGGCTCCTGGATACCAAGCCTTGGACATCTCCCTGCCTCTGGAAAACCAACCTGCACGTCCGACCCCCCTTCGGCTGTGGAGCCGTCCGCCCGCTAGCTCGCAAACTTGGTCCCCCTTACGGCTGTGGAGGAGTTCGGCTCGCCCGCCTTTGTGTGGAACTGTGTTTGTCGAGTTTGGCTGTGGTCGGGGCCCCCGTTGACGGTGTGTGTGGTCAGGGAGGACGGCAGGGAAAGTTTCCAGAGGTTGGAATTAGTCCCCCCCCCCCCCCCCCCCAAAGTTTAATCTCAAATTATATAATGTTCAAAGTGATGTAAAACAGTCTTTGTCTAGATCTCTTAAATAAACAGTGTTGTTTGTTAACATCAGTAATCGTTTCATCAACGAAGAAGAGGACGAGTTATTTTCTTCGTTACAATACCAAGCAAAGAAGCCAGCTTTTATCTCAAACGTTCCCGAGCTATCAGTCATTTTCACTAACGCACGTAGTATTGTTTCAAAACGAGATGAGTTGCAGCATTTCATTGAATCAGCTTGCGCAGATATCGTCGTTTTAACTTTTATCTCTTTATCGACTTTAACTTTATCGAAAATATTTTTATCAGAGATAAAAAGATTTTCGACATAGCGTCATTATTTTCCATTCATCGTTGCGACCGGGTTGATAGGAGGGGGGGAGGGGGAGGGTGTTTTGATAGCGGTCAAGGACAATCTTGCTTCTTCACGCTTAAATGATTCTACTTGCTTAGAATCGGTTTGGATATCGATGCTGCTAGAACCTTATCACGGATACCTTATCACGGAATTGTCCCGTGCAGACGCTTAAAACAGCTTTTGCCGACGAAACCCAAACAAATAATACCGAACCGATTCTGCGAGTTGATGGGATCATTCAGACAGCGTCAAAAGGGCACCATCATGGTGTCCGTCCTGTTTCTCCACGTGTTAAATCATTGCTGAGCCAATCATAAACAGGAAAGGCTTAGTAACTTGCGATTTTAACGCTGCTTGATTGGTCGCTTTAGATCGTAGCGTCGGCTGCATCTGGACCTCAGCTGAAACGCAGTATAAAGAAACACCAATGACACGTCGCACCCCTCCCCCCCCCCCCCCCCCCCCCCCCCCCCAACAATGTGAAAGACGCTTCAAAGCACCCGACTAGGGTCCGCACAAAAGGAGGTCAACCTTCAACAAGACAAGCTACAAAAAAAAAAAAAAGAAAAAAAGAAACACACACAACGAGGCCAAATTTTTGGGAACATAAACTGAAAGTCGAAGTAGCCAGCCACTGACAGAAAAAACACATCTCGCTCACTAAGAGACCTTGGGCGACCTACGCCGACGGTCAAGCCAAAGCGTCGACTAAAAAAATAAATAAATAAAGAACGAGTTTGGCGAAGTCAACATGAAGCTTTTTTGGTGAAAAAACATACAAACAAAACAAACAGAAAAACTGCCGCTTGTACAAAAATATTTTAGAACCGGTATTTTTTGGTTTTTAACAATTTTTTATTATGGGAACCGATGAATGTTTATTAGCGTTTTTCTTTTAAAACTTTAAGTTAAATGGTTTACGTATATGTAGGGTTTCGTGTTTTCGGCTAAATCCGTGATAAAAAAACAAAAAACAAAAAACATTGAAGAAACATTTGTCGGCACTTTTTTCGTATTGCAGATTTATAAAACAACAACAAAAACAACAAGAGAATTCAGAGGTCACAACGATAAAATAAAAACAAAAACATTACGGTGTTTTGCAAACTAACTGCATAAGACCACGGGGTCGGTGGTCCTGAGGAGATGCCACTTCAGTTGCCTTTGGAATGTAGAGCTACTGACAAAAAAGGGTTAGCCTTCTACCGCTTCGAAGAATCCTTCAAAACAACGGGCCATGGTACCCAGATATTACTTATTTTATCTTCGAATTTTTATTAAGAAAACACGATGAAATACCCCCGAATTTAAAAGAATAGAAAATCTAACAAAGATAAACTCCAACAAGCCCCGACTTCAAAAAAAAAAAAAAAAAGAAAAAGAAAAAAAAAAAAACACTTTTGGAATATTGCGAGAACTAAACTCCGAAAACACGGAATCCTACTTACGTGGCATTAGTCAGACCCTCAATGAGATATTGTTATAAAATGTTAAACAGAGGCTGAATTTAGGTTTTGAAATTGTATGAGCACTCTGCCTCTAAAAGTGATGTTATTCTATTAGTTTTTTCAAGCATTTCTATGGTGTCAATCTTTCTATATATACAAATTTAAACTAATAACTTCATTATACGATGGAATTGAATCAGATGTCATTTTCTAGGCCTTAGTTTAATAATTTTTAGTAGAGTTATCACTGAAGTTCATGCTCAGTAGGCCATACATGAACTATGGCCATTATAGAAAAAGGTCCGTGTTCTTCCGGCTATGTGTATTTGTTGCAATGGACTCATCGATGTTAAGAGTTGTTCTTAAATACCTTTAGAGTTTTCCCGATGATTGAGCATCCCCAAAAGATCCTTAAACATGGTTGGAACACCAGGTTTATTGAAGAGGAGCAGCCCAGTGGTAACTGCTGAACGTGTCGAGTCTTCTCGGGAGGACTATCTCGTAGCTATGTTTATTATTACTGTCAATCTGTCAATTAAAAAAAAAAACATTGGTGTTATTAAGATAACGTATATTCGCATCGCGCCGTGCGGGAACTTCACCGAGCGGGTGAAAATGGTCTTTGCGAGGAGCCGCGAAACTCGCTCCGCAACCCGGCACACTGTCGGCTGCGGCATGTTCACATGGTTGCCGTAACAACTTGGAACCTCCTGGCACCATAAAAGCCCAAAGCAACGAGGAGCTGCAGCATCGTTGAGGGCGGCAGGCCCTGAGTACTCGCGCTCCTGGCAGAGACAGGAGTGTGCTCGCTACGGTCGCCTTCGTGAAGTGGCACCGCAAAAGACATTCGCGGTCACTGAAGTGTTCCAGCGGGTTCAGGCGTTCTCTGAAACACCGTCTCGTCAAAGGTCTCGATTCGCTGTCGCCTGCGTCGTCGTAGAGGATCTCTTCTGTGCTCAAAAACGAACTGCACGAAATCCGCGAACGACTAGCCGGCCGCCATGACACTCCAAACTCAAGTTGAGGAACGCCTCGAGGAAGCGACAGAGCTACCTTGAGATTCTCGACGAAAGAGTCGAGGAGCGTTTAGAGTGGAGGTCGGTTTATGAAGCGCAAAACCGGCCTGAAGTGGAGTTTCGAGTCGAGTTTGAGTCGAGTTCGAGTCGAGGCCCGTTTATGAATTCGGCTGTTAGTGTCGCCAGCCCTCTTGTTTCTCCTCGCCGTTTTTCGCGCTGCAGGAAAAAAGAAAATGATCCCTCCTTTTCGCGTTGCAGTTTAGAATTAGGAAAAAAACCGTTCAGCCTTTCCACTCTCGTGAAGAAGGAAGACCAGCGGAGCTGTACTCGATACACTGTGTGCTTCTTCCTCCTCATCGTCTGTTTTTCGCGCTGTTTCCTACGATGACTTCCCACCAACGCGCCAACTATCCATTCTTCTATTATAGCTGGAAAGGTTGACGCCATCTACGAGCGACGGCGGAAACCTTACCGGTTGTGTGCATGCCGCCGTCACCTATAGATGGCGGTAGCTGTCCAGGCAGGTTTGTGTCGACATACAGGACACGATCCTGGGGAACCTAGCTCTTAACAGCTCCGCTTTAAAAAATTAGACCAGCGGCTAGTTAGTGATCCCACAAAGAAACGCAGAGGCCGCACCTCTCTTCTTCCCCCCCACTGTCCGCTTCTTGGACCCACTCCTTCGCTGTGACCTCGGACTTGAAGTAAGCCGACACCGCGGTGGAAGCAACGTGTTCGTCGTGCCGTCTTTCCCACGGGATTACGCTCACGTCCCGCACAAAGAGCGGGGTGAGACGATGACAGGGAAGTGGTTCATCGGTCCGGCGAACGTGTAGCTCCCACCGCAACTCCAGCTCTGGCCTGAACAGAGTATAAACTTCAACTCAAGAAAGTCGAGTCGCTATTCCTCTCTCATGCTGAAGTCTGCTTGCCTCCTGAGGTTCCTCTCGCGGCTCGTTCATTTCAAGAAATGTCTAAAAGGCTTCTTACGCAAAAAAGAACGTCAACGACAGCGACATTTTTTTAATGAATTATAACTTTTTTTTTTTTTTTAGTTTTAGGTTTTCCATTCTAAATATCTCACAGTAAGTTTTCGTTAGATGTCTTTTTATCTAAAGAACGAAATAAGCTTCTTTATTTCTTCAACAACCGCATTAAATTCTAAAACGAGTTAAATTTCTTAAAAACTACTTTTGGCAACTTTCTCGATTAAAACATATTGAGGTAGGGATTCGGCTGGCGATTGAGATATGACGTTACGGTCAAAACGTTGCCCAGATCTATTTTGTTGACCCAATATTTGCTATGTCACAAAAAACTAAACTTTTGGCTGGTGTATATCAATGATTTTAATAAAACAAAGTTGACCCTAGGGAGCTTAAGGGGGTGGAGGGGGGCGGGGGGAGGTTGGCGGTCGCTTCCCCCGCCCCCCCGGCCTTCCTAAGTTTGCCCCTTGTTGAAGCTTCTTGACGTGTTCTTGTCTGTTCTGGTTGTTATTCTCAGTTTCACGATAACTTTGCGAACTGTGGAGGCTACCACCCACGCGACCCAATAAGAGCGTCGGAGCGAGGCACGTGACACCACGCCACGGGAGCGTTTGTGTCATTGCGCCGAATGCGAGGCCTGGAGGAACCGGCTATCGCCTGTTGGTGAAGAGTAGTGTTGTGCGAATATTCGAATTTTCGTATAGTAGTTTTGAATAGTATTGTATTCGATATTCGCTTCGAAAGCAGTTCGAACTGTCCGCAAACTCACGGTCGCAAGTTTGTTTACTGTCTAAAGACCAGAAAGAAACGATATCTAAAATCAAGAATATACTCACACGTTCGGCAAAATGGTATAAATATTACGGTGGGAAGTTTGAAATATATTCATCGCACTTATTTCATGAACTTCTTTAATAACGGGCAAAAGAAACCGAGCAACGAACTCCAGAGATGCCGGCGCCATCTTCCCCAATCTTGGCGCCCTGGTTGCCAGCACTCTTTTTTCACCACCGCCACGTCCAGACAAATTTAGAAAAACAAGTTTATGGATAGAAATAAATACCTTTAGAAATTTCTCATGACATGCATAATTGCTCAGAAACTTTTATTTCCTATAAAACTCATAAACACGGTCTCAAAACATTTCAACTATAATATTTCGAAGGAATATTATATTATTACAGCGACAAGGTGAGTGGATGACATCGACATGGTCAAAATGACGGCAGACAAGTCGGTTGGCAAGATGGACTAACGACAGCGTGAGAAGTCCAGTTTGGAAGTATTCCTGCCAACTTTCCCTCTAAAAACGGCCGAGCTTTTTGGACGGCAAGTAATCCATATTCGATGAGAAAATATTCGACCAAAATCACTGTTCGCTTCGAATTCGGTTCGAGTTCAAAATCCACTATTCGCACAACCCTAGTCAAGAGTCGTGTTCTGCAAAGCCAACCAACTTCGGATGAGCGTCCACCACCACAACATTGCCGTCCGCTAGAGTAGCGAGCGCTGGGGTACAATTCATGAGATAATTACACGCCCAATTTACCCGTGAATCTGTGGCTGGCGTGACGTTTTGAGTGGAAGCGGTCGACTAGAGGGCTGCGATGGTTCAAACATCGTTGAGAAGCCACCTTGTATTCGGACAACGGTTCTTCCGAATTAAGTATCGTTGAGAAGTCATATGTATCGGTCCTTCTTCCGTGTCGTGCAGCGTAGTGTCGATAGAGATGCAATCGCACGAGTTCAGTTGACGTTAAAAGAAAAAAAGAAGCCTAGCACTACTCTTTGTCGCGGACGGCGGTGTTGCTGTGGCGGTAACGAGGCCTCCGTGGCCACGAACATGAAGCGTCGTCATGTTCCTTGTTCCGACGCCCTTATTGGGTCGTGAGGGCCAGAGCCACCACAGTTCGCTGAGTTATCATGAAACGGAGTATAATCGATTGTTTTAGTTACCAAAAAACAAAGTGCTTTATTATATATATTTTATTTTTATTTTTTTTATTTTAAAACTCGGTGATTGAAAGAAACAACCCTCATATTGCGGATGTCTCTAATTGAATACGGTTGTTTTTCTATCTCCCCTTGAATCGACATTATGTTCTTTAAAAGCAGAATGTTCGTGTTACACCTTTATCACCAACAAAATAAAAACGCAACGTCCAAACATCGAAATCCTTAGGTCTGATGGCAATTTCGTTACTGCTTCATTATATAAATGAGCGAGCCGCTTTTTTTGACTGAGTTTAACGGGTGGCACCAAAAGTATGGGTCACGTGCTTATATGCAACTGAAACAAAAGTACGAAATTATGCCTGCAAACAAAACTATGATGTATTTTATGCACGCTCATACAAAGTGACATTTTAAACAGCTTGAAGATGCTGTTTAACAAGAATTTACACGACAGCCAAAAAAAAAAAAAGAAAAAACGAACGCAAAATATGTGCAAGTTAAGTTTTTACGTGTCATAATGAGGCTGTAGCGAGACAGCGCACTGAAAGCAAATCGCGGATTTTGAAAGCTGTGGCCAGCATATTTCTGTCTTGAAAAATATATTTTTAATTATTTATGATAAATACGTACAAAACGGGCGAAATCAGCTTAAGCTTTAAGACTGGGAACGCAATCGAGTCGCCTATTGGTTAATACTTTATTACAATATTCTCCGACTAAATCCTTAACATATTACTCAGTGAAAAGAGGATACCAACTTTCAATTTGTCAGGGTATCATTTTTGTTTTTGTTAAACTTGATACCCATAATTCAATCACTGCCAATATTCCCGCCGCTCTTCATGGCATATTTTTAAACATGCACATAAGGGCGAACTGTTTTGTCACATTAAATATTTGCTGCTTAACTTCTTCCTGCAGAAAATTTCTTGTTAACGACGTTATGTTTCTCAAGGAAACAAGAGGGATTTCACGCAAAAACACCTCGCTGCTTTCCTTAAAGTTAATCTTATATATATGTTAATCTTATCTGTATGAGTGAAATGAATGTTTGTAGGCATTTTATTAAACTTTTTTGGATTAATTAAATGGAACTTAGCAGCTCGCAACGAGGCCTTTAAAAGGTTATATGTTTTTCTCTCCCCTATGATTCCATTTATGTCAATTAAATCGATTATTAAAAAAATATGGCTTCAATAGAACGTACTATTACTGGATCGCTAGCTATGCGAATCACTGCCATCAAGTTTTCCAAATGTATTTTGTTTCAGTTTTTCTACCAAATAATCAGTTAAGGGTCACAAGATATTTTAGAGTCTTTTACCCTGACCTCATTCGAAACGCATCACCGGTTTCGCGTATCCAACATGTTTTAAACATGCAATTTACTGACGTCGATATTTTTAGTACAAACCTGTCTTTTGGAGAACGATCATTTTGATGCATGTGTTTTTAATTGGCATATATACACGTTTGTGTGCTTGCATGTTTTTTTTTTCACAACTCTTTATTTTGTCTACTCTGTATTTTGGGTGTATTTTAATTGTGTGTGCTTAACCCAGTAGGCTTTCGAGCTGTTGGTTAGCACAAGAGAAAAATAAACATTGATTGCTTGATTGATTGATTGATTGATATTTGTTAGAATCGTTCAACTGGTGCAATGCACTACACAGATTGATACAAAGGTTCTAAAAGGGTACACTATAGATTAAAATTGGGTTATGTTTTATTGTTTGAGATAAGCTGCCTGTTTTCTACTACTCAATTTTATCGGTAATAAATACATTTCGAGATTTTTTTCTATTTTGTTTTTGCGTTACCGGATACTGTGAATCGGTTGTAGACAAAGTGATGAAAGAAAAAAAAATAGTGCTGGTCGTCCATTAAAAATTTTAACCCGATTAATCACCACCCTTTAATCGATTATTCGGTGGCGTTTCTTTCGTGCATAACATTATAAAAAGTCAAAATTATATATATATATTTATATATATATATATATATATATGTGTGTGTTTTATAAATTTGTAATAAACGGCACAATTTCGCAACTTTCACTACCTATAGGGGGCGCACTGTCGCCTACCAGAATGGCTGTCATCTGGATGATCGTCGTAAAACAGCAGTACGAGGCTGGGTCTGGGACGCGTAAGTAATTCTAGTTTTGCTATATACGAGCAGCATTAGAGTCTTACTTCATCTTTTTCACGTCAAGAAAGTGTAGGCAAGCACATTTATTGTGAAGCCAATCATCCAGGAGCTATAAGGAGCGCGATTCTCACACCGCGTAATCGCTGAATGTTGCGAATGCAATTTCAATTAAGAATCAACTTCAGTGTGTAGTTGAGAACAGTTCGAAGAGACTCACTCACGGATGCTGCAGACTCTCACACTTTAGCTGCATAAGGCAAAGGGGTTCGTTGATACTCTCCGGCAAGAGCGACCTCCTTTTATTGTTTGCAATACTCTGTGCTGCGCTAAACGGACAGTCGTACTGTGTTGAAGTGGCCGGAATATGTCTGACCTTTTACACCTGTTTGGAGTTACAAGTCTCGCCCCTACAGATTAGTTTAGGTTAAACTCTCACTTGAAGTTTGCCCTTTATACAGGTGTGCTCGTACACGTCTGCTTGCTGAAACGTCTAAATTTTACTTTGTGTTGGTTCGTGAAAATTTTACCGATTAACCGTTAAAAAAATCAATTGATAGCGATTAAAGCATTATATGATCGATCGGTAGACTAATTGATCAATTGCTCAGCCCTTAGAAAATGGGAATACAAACGAGCACAGCTGAATTTGTTCAAAAAGGGGCCTTCTTAACTCTCTTCATTGTAGCATGAGAGACTCAACCTTTTCACCTAATACCAGAAGCGTGTATTCGGGACGCTACAGCTGCGAAATAGATTAAGCAAATATAACGTTCATAAAAAAAAGTAACCACAAGAAACAGATCGTTTGTTTAAAGTGAAAAAAAGTTTTTCTTAATAAAATCTGGTTAAGACAGGCGTAAGAAGTAAAAAATGTTACGCAAAATTTTTTTTTTCTTAGAGCAATATTGACGGCGCGAGACGCTATTTAGTTGGTAGTCGCCTCCATTCCATTTGTTTTCTTTTTCGGCGTTTCGGGCGCTTAGAGGAGAAGAGGTGGTTCGGCTTGGCCTTCACGTTAAGGTCGAAAGAGCGAATGACCATTCCGTGACGTTATGAACTTTGCGCGTAAAATTTATTTCTTGACACGCGTGTCCCAATTAGACTGTTTAAAAAACTTTTTTTTCTTTTCAGGGGTTCTTTAACACGCTAGTGTAAAGCATGCATGACACGGAAAAATAAAATTATGTTGAATACGGTTGACTTATTCTGCAAAATAGTGTACAAAGTAGTTTAAAAGCAGTCAGTTCCCCTGAAATATGTTGAAATAATTTTTGTTTTCAAATCAGAACTGCCTCATTAGGGCTGTTGAAGCTGAGACAGCCGAAGCTAATGCGAATTAAAAAAAAAATGAAACAAAACAAAACAAGAAAACTAATCGAAGAAACCTTTATTCAATTTTCAGAGGAATTAACAAATATATTTCAAACCCTCCACCCGCTTCGATTTTTAAATTATATTTTGTCTAATTATGACTAACGTTCAACGCATGTGTTTATATGGATTCGCTGATGAAGCAGGCAATCCCAGCTACCTAACAAGAATGTTTAATTTGACTCGGTTGTTTCAGAAGCCCCCACTTTGTCCCGACGAGCCTCCACTTCCAGAGGATCCCCCGCCATAACCACCTCCAAATCCTCCTGACCCTCCTCCCGAGCTACCTCCATATCCTCCTCCAGAGCTGCCTCCTGACCCTCCTCCAGAGCTACCTCCATATCCTCCTCCAGAGCTACCTCCATATCCTCCTCCAGAGCTACCTCCAGAGCTACCACCTAATCCTCCTCCTCCGGATCCGAAAAATCCTGAACCGCCACCGGATCCCCCTCCGAATAACCCTGAACCACTTTCCCATCCTCCGGAACCGCTACCGGACCCACCACTGGAGTCGCCTCCAAATCCACCACCGCCTGAGCTCCCGCCCCCACTTCCAAACATACCACTGTATCCGCCTCCGAATCCGTCGTCAGAGTCACTTCCATACCCACCTTGGGAGCCCCAGCCCCTCTGGGGACCGTATGATGTCCAGTAAAAGTATTGAGGACTGCTACGCCAGCTCCAGCCGCCTTGCCCTCCTTGTCCATTTCGACCTCCCGATCCGCCTCCTCTTCCACTGCCGCCCCACATACTCTGACTACCCCATCCCCCCTGTCCACCCTGTCCATCGTATGAGCTGCTCCATCCACTCATGCCGCCCTGTCCTCCTTGTCCATTTTGACCTCCCGATCCGCCTCCTCTTCCACTTCCGCCCCACATACTCTGACTACCCCATCCCCCCTGTCCACCCTGTCCATCGTATGAGCTGCTCCATCCACTCATGCCGCCCCGTCCTCCTTGTCCATTTTGACCTCCCGAGCCGCCTCCTCTTCCACTGCCGCCCCACATACTCTGACTACCCCCTCCTTCCTGTCCACCCTGTGCATCGTATGAGCTGCTCCATCGACTCATGCCGCCCCGCCCCCCTTGTCGACCTCTGCCGAATAAACCTCTTTGTCCGAGTAGGCCACCGCCTTGTCTACTGGATCCGCCTAAGCCAAACCTTCTACCTAACCCACCCCTCCGACGACTGAAGCGGCTTCTCATTCCGCCAAATAAACCCAATCCTCCACTCGAGCCTCCGAATCCGCCGCCCGAGCTTCCCGATCCTCCGCCAAAAAGTCCCGATCCGCCGCCGGAACTGCCGCCAGATCCTCCACCGCTTCCGCCGAACATAGAGCCGAATCGCCCACCAGACGTACCAAGCCTGCCACCGAGCCTGCCCTGTCGCCTTAGGCTGCCAAATAGACCTGAGCTCCCGCCGAATAGTCCGCCTTGACCTCCTCCTCCTCCGGACGAACTACCTCCAGATCGACTTCCTCCGAAGATACTTCTTAAACCGCCGCTTGACCCGCTCCCAAAACTACCGCTTGATCCGCCCCCGAAACCGCCGCTTGATCCGGCCCCAAACTCGCCGCTTGATTCGCCCCCAAAACCTTGACTGCCCCAGCTACTTTGACCCCTGCTTCCTCCCTGGCCTGGGTAGAATTCCCACATACCCCGGCGTCCCCCTCTTCCGCAGCGACCGCGCCGACCGCGCCGACCGCGCCGTCTTCTCCAACGGTCAAACAGGCTGCCGCCTCCACCGGACATACTATCGCCATCATCTCCAAACAGTCCACCGCCAAGCATTGAGCTTTGTCCTCCAAACATTCCTCCGCTGCTGCCCTGGCCAAAACCTCCGCCAGGTCCAAAGTAGGAACTCCACATGTCGCCGCTTTCTCCACTGCCGCCGAAGCCTCCGCTTCCAGATCCTCCGAATCCCCCGTCGTCTCCGTATCCTCCGCCACCTCCGGATCCTCCACCGCCTCCGAATCCTCCGCCACCGCTTTCATATCCTCCGCTGCCGCCTCCAAAGCCTCCACTGCCGCCTCCACCGCTGCCGCCTCCGCCGCTACTTCCATAGCCGCCTCCGCCGCTGCTTCCATAGCTACCACCGCCGCCTCCTCTATAACTACCACCGCCGCCTCCGTAGCCACCTCCACCGCCACCTCCGTAGCCACCTCCACCGTTGCTTCCGAAGCTACCTCCGCCACTTGAGCTTTGTCCACCGAAGGTTTCTCGCTTTTTGCGTTGACTTAAGTTCTCCCGTGTCTGTCCGGAACCGTAGTATTCTGACTGCTGCATCTGCTGCGGCTGCCCATATTGTGCGTTCCGTTTTGTCCTCAGTGTTGCATCTGCAAAATCACAAAACATTATTAGAAAGTATACATTGAGCGAACATCGGACTGGCTTCCTAGAAGTCGAAAAATAACATTTCAAAAACTCACTCCAGCAGAAAGGAAACAGAAACGAAAAAAACAGCAAATCTGGCCAATCAAGTGTAAACTACGATAAGTCAATTTTCTAGTTACAATGCGTCCTAATAATGACTATAAAGATTTTAAGCCCCTAAAAATAAGCATTGAAAAAGTATACTAGTCGCTAGCAATCTGATGGAATTCTGTGGGAAAATAAAAACGAACACAATAGGACATTTTTTTTAATTATTAGAAATCCATATAGCAGATACTTTCAATAGTTCCCAGTGAAGCACGGCGAAACATCTATCAAACACCAAAAAACATTTTCTGTCCCTTATTACATTCGTCTTGAATGTAACTTGGCAAATAGACAGCTCTACAGTTCCGTTTCCCCAGTGAGAGCGACAGAGCGAATCACACGACAGTTTTATCCAGGAGGAGGCTTATACTCCGAAAATGTATTGTCACGCATCTTCGGACCGTACCCCTTGCTGTTTACCAGGTATGCTGACACGAAGCGTAAATCAGGTTGCTAATATTTTACATTATACAAATATGCTATATTGATCAGTAGCTGATATGTAGCCAGCAGGCGTGCCCATCTGATGATGATTTCACTCTTTTTATGAGTTAACGAGAAGAGGTATTATATCTTCATATACTATTATCATCCTACCATGATATTATCGTACCACGAAATTACTGTCTCAAACTTTTGCTGGCCTGGTCGTTCGATTGCATGCAGAGTATTTGTGGTTGATGTAAAATTAGTAGCTATTGACATATTTAAATCGTCACTGAGTCAGTGTTTCATTCTTCCAAAATGTCCGAAAGTATAGAAACGACAAAAGACACAACATTTCTTTCGAGTCCTTTTTTGTGTCAGCTCTCCTCACAGTATGAATGTAGAGAAACGTGACTAGAAATCCCGTTTAACTTGAGTTTTTGAATCACGCTAAGAGCTGCACAATTATAGTAAATGTTTCATGTTTCTAAATGTATAAAATTGCTTTGGTAACCTGTTATATCACAAGTATATGATATATCAAGTCGTCATGTCTTGCTTAGAAGTGTTCATAAAACACGAGACAAATAATTATAAGTGGAAATTTCTGCAACCCACCAAGACCACACACAGAAAAAGAAAATCTAATTACGCCAGGCGTTATTTATTGATTGGATGCAGACATACATTTTTTTCTAAAAATATTTGAAAAATATCTTCTTTTTTGTATTTGCGAAACGTTTTAACTACTCATTCAGCAAAGGAATACTACGCTTCTCAGAACCGGTAGGTTAAATCAGTAGTGATGACCTCATTTGATTAGTTAGACGCAATGTAACGAAGACTGAAAAAGTTAGACTAACGCACGAAACACAATTATTCAAGCGAGTAAAATAAAAGAGTTTAACGGTCTGACTGTTCTAAAGATTCAATCCGGTTTGTTGCATTTCCCATGGTGGAATAAACAAATAGGTCGCACGTTAGCTAAGTAAGCTCAAATTTATTCTCTGATAGTTTTGTTCATAGGCAACTAAGCATGTCACTTTCTAAGTATTCATAAGGTCTTACAAAAATAGTAATGCAACGTGTTATGAAGAAACCGATTTTTCATGTGTGCTAGGACATTTGATCTCCAAAAACTTGCAGTGAATTTTATTTAAAGAAATGAATATGTGCATGAACGGCTGTTTTTATTTTATTGTGAGCGAAAAAAGCATTAGTGCGTTAGATTTAGTGAAATAGTAAAATGTTGCTACTGTTACCAGCTTAAAATACTTTGTATATTCTTAAAATCAATGTCTGCTGAATACCTAGATTTTAGGTTGATTTAGAACGGTATATGTGGGAATAGTACATCCAAAGCCGCCGCCTGCGTACATTTAGGAAAGTCTCTGTTAAGAGAGAACCAGAGTTATAGCTTTATATTTAGAGTTTCTGTGCACATTTAAGATTGCCCCTTTGTCTTGAGTATTTCCTATTCATGTCTAAAAGAAGTTTTATTAAAATATACACGGTCTTTTTGGTACCTCTCAAGATAGGTTTTAAACGTATAAGTACACACACCCACGATAAAAATAATGTTATTAATGTGAAAAATATTTCACGTACCTTGTCCGCCAAGTTCTCCCAGTGTGCTTCCAAATCCACTGAAAACTAGAAAGACAAAGGAATCAACGTGATATTTGAACATTCAGAGTGAGTCCTGCAGTAAGCGAAATTTTTATTTTGTTTAGGCATTCGTCCTGAATTACTATGACTCCTTGTCTCCGGCTGGCAAGAGGGCATACGCAATGAGAGGTATAGTTACTGTTACTTTTATTACACTATTTGCTTGTTACCTACAGCAGTCTATGCGACTATGGTTACATTATCTGATAATAGCAAATGAAGCTTATCTGAGTTGCCGGGCCCTCAATTTGTTTTTATGCTTCAGCTGGCTACGTTTGTAAAATGTGGCAACATAAATATATTCACAGACTGATTATTTCTAACATATAATATGTTTTAGGGTAAGCAATGTGGGAAAAGAGCGCCATGATAAAGCGACATGAAAGTGGCGTCATCAGCCTCTCGTGACCTCGTGACGTGACATAATGCTTTGGCCACGTGATGTAGAGTTAACCATAGTTTTGTTTAACCCGAGACTGGGGTATTTCGGAAAAGGGGACGAGAAGAAAAGAGGCCACAAGGAGGCGACGTCGCGATGTAGAGTGTTGTGTCATGTGGCGCGTCTCGAGACTCAAGGGTACTCATACGAGATCGCTTTTATACGGAGACTTACACACTCATGCTGCGTCACGTCACATGGTTTACGTGACAAGATCAACGTGCATTACGTTACTTGATGCAGCGTCACGAGGTCGATGTGCCAAGGCCAACATGCGCCACGTGACTTGGTGCGGCACAAATATGCACGTCTCGGTAGAAACAGGGTTGCATCGACGGTAAAAGCTCTATAATTAACAAGGGTGGCCCGGTGGGACCTATGCAGAGAACCATAGCATTTTACTAAAACTAACATTCTTTGCTGCAGTAAAAAAGGGGGCGCGCCAGTTTTTGTACCTAATTATTTTGGCCACATCGAATTCCACTTATAATTGCTCATTCTTTTTATTTGCTGTCCACCATTCGTAAAACAACCACTTTGAAGTTCGGCTCAAATAACGTCGTTGCAGTCCCAAATAGCTCAGCGAGGTGCGTGTTCGCGAAGGTTTTGATTTTATCCCCTTTATGGTTAAGTAGAGTGCCTCACAGTATGGTGGCACAACTGCAAAACACAAGCTGCCTAGCATTCAAACTCTTTCTCCTTCTGATCTTACATGCAAGAATTGGAGGAGAAAGGGAGGGGAAGTGGGTGGAGGCAAGCTTAACTGGGGGCTGCGAGACGCGCTTGAATCCGTAAAGAGTCGCATGTAGCTCTCGGGCCGCAGTTTGGCCACCCCGGCTCTTTAACATTTTTTTATATACCAGAATTTTGTGAGAAATTACTAAAACCGGCTGCAAGTATTTTTGTCGATGAGGCACCCGATAAGGTGCACAGCAGCAATTTACAAGCATGCTATCATCAAAATCTCTAGTCTTTTTTAGAACCACTTCACTCTAGCGCCAAAATGGGGTGTTGGGAAGTCACTCTCTAATTGCCCATTCAACACGCCTATCGCATATAAAAACAGCACCACCTTTTGACACGGGATTTAAGTTCAGTCAGACGTACCTTTTTGACAGTGCACAATGAGTAAAGCGAGTTTTCTTATTTTATTTAAAAAAGTAAAAAAAATAATAATCTTGCACTTTTGACAATAATAGGCCAAGTTTGAATCGAGCTAGCCTTCGGACAAGCTTGAAGAATGAGAATCCTCCTCCGAAACGTCCGATTAAACTATCCAAGTTTGCTTGAACCTGGGTGGCTCTTTTACTCCAATGCGAACACTTTCGGCTTCCCACAACTTGGAGATGTCATATATATATATAAATATATATGACATCTGCTTGTAACGTGACCATAGCATTTATGAAACACATAATGTACCATTTACTAAAAATGAGGCATGACTGGTGTGTTAAAAATAAAGAAAAGTTCGTGCACATGTCTAGTTCACTTATCGAATCTTAAGATTCACAACTTTTCTTTAAATTAACTAATTGAAACGTCTTTCTTTATTTAACACGCATAAAATAGTTTCACAAACCCCTATGTCAGGCACTGAAGGGGCGAGATAAATTATTTTCAGAAACCTAGCGGGCCGAGTGCGAAATTGTGCCTCTTTCTTGCGGCCGCATCTTCACGTATACTGGCGAGGCTCGTTTAAAACTTCTTTACTTTCTTTTTGTTTGAGGCAATAACAAATCATACAGATAAACGGGGGGAAGTGCATAACAATACATAGCAGTTTTAATATGTTATGCTAACAGTAACGTTTATGGTGATAAAAGAAAAAAAGTAATTTAAAATAGGTTATCATTACTTTTGAGGATTCGATTTATTATTTTTTTTTACACAGCGCTTGTAGACCCGTACTATTTTAATCCTTCATTCACAAGGTGGCAGGATTGAATGTTCTTCACAAGACAAAGAATAGTTACTTTTTGAATATGCGAGGCATGCTGCTTCACTTTTGAGGAGTGCAATTCCAGGTACTTTCGGGGACGCTACACGAGAAAAATCATCAGCACTTCCAATGATTTCCAGTTCTGACAACCTGAGGTTGTGCAAGCAGTCATGGTGCTTGGGGACTCTCCCCACGCCATTGCAAGCACTTTTGCAGTGTCCGGCAACTTAAAAAAAAAATCCACTTGGTCACCTCTTGTCTCTTCGCCATCTTGGACAGTTGAAATCTATTTTTGAAATGACAAGCCTCCCCATCGGAGATGTGGAAACGTTTTGCACATATCGGAATGTTTTCTGTCAGCCATTCTTCAACGGTGCGCAGAGCGAACAGTGCGTGTGGTATTGTGTACGATGTCGTCGCTGACAACTCCGAAGCTGTGGATTTCGCGCTTTGTCGTTGCGACGCAGGTCAAGATAAAGACGATGTGTTTCTTCCAATTCAAGCATTATACCATTCGCGGAAGAACGACGCTCCAGTGTTCCGGAAAATCAGAATGCAATACTATGGTGCGAGACTCTAAATGCGACTTTTCCGAGCTTATAACAAGTACGTATGCATGTATGTATGTTTCATTTCAGACACAAAGGAAGAATCTGGGGGGCTGGGGCAAAAGAAGACGAGTTTTCTTCTGACGAGGCTCCAGCCCCTTTTTTTTACAGCATTCGGAGGAGAAAAAGGAACATAAACAGAATAAATATACAAAGATACAGCAATTTTAAAACCCATAAAAGACACAATAACAAATTACTGTGAACTTCGTCCTAAGTGCAGATCATGAGTGGTTTAGTATATATTCTACAATCCTTTTTTATTATGGAAAAACGAAATGTGTGTTTGGGCCAATTCTGTTATGGTTTGGTGTGTGTTTAATATATCTGGTACGAGACATGTAAGGTGCTGTGTACCGTAATTAGTTCGAACCCTAGGTTTCGTACACTGTGCACTTCCGAGACTGTAATTGGCCGAGGTTTGATAGAAGATATAAAGAAAGGGTGCTTGGTTCAGTCAAGTTTTATTAAAAAAAATAATAAATAATTTAAAAAGCACGATTTGATCTATATTTAATCTATTTGATGAAATTGCTCAGCGAATATAGATTTGATATATATTCGCTGAGCATGTCGAATGAATGAATGGGGAAGTACCTTGTTACGCGCTTTCCGAGCTCATTGCAAAATGCGTTACTTCCCATTTGTTTCTTTAGAAGTTCGCTAGGTTTCCACAACGATACTGCGATTTATTAGACTTCTTTCATTGGCAACGATTCCAGGGTTAAATTATCTCTTTTCGGACACAACTTACCGGTCAGCGAAACGCAATCCTTAGTTGGGTTAGCCTACAGGCAGTCTCTTAATGTGTTAAGACTGAATTCTTAGTCACCGGCTTTAATATTGATGCCAGGCAAAGAGTAGTTGCTCCCGCTCTCGGTTTTGGTTAACTGCGTCTAACAAACTAAGATGAGATACCGGATATGTGGACAGCATAGAACCTGTCAGCGAAGCAAAACGAAAGGGAAAGGTTGCCGTTCTTGAATACGGCGGCATATGAGCTTTAGCTCTGCTAACGCCTCTAGAAATCACAGGTTGTTTATAGCTTCCTCCTTTCTATTACGTGCTCGAATCGATAGTCGTTTCTAATGTTCATAGTGAACTTGTCTGTGCTAAATAAATAAACAATCACGACAGATATCTAAAAAGGGGATGCGACACCCGTAGAGTTAAAATGTGTAGCGCATGTCTATGCAGCGCTCTGCCCGCAAATCGCCCTTTTCTTCCCCCTTTTTATGGAAAAAAAACTAGTCAGTGCAGCTTACGAGAACCTTGAAGGTACTCTCAACTCAACGAGAACAAAAATATAAAAAGGGCGAAATTAGGGAAGACACGCACATTGCAGAAAAACGAAAGCAAGCGAAAGCTTGGTTTCGTTTGCGAAGCAAGCAAGAGAAAGAAAAACGAAAGCAATCAGAATTGAGTTTCACCTCACATCCTTCTATGGGATTTGGAACGTACATTGCGCCTCAAACTTAACGCCGCCACGGCATTTGCCGTTTCTGACAGCCCCTGCGGCGGCCGATTAAAGTGTCTGAAGAATGTTTGGGTTCTCGATTTCTATCCCATCCTGAGAAGGCATCCCAAACGTTTTGGTGAAAAAATTAGCAGTAAGTAGCCGACACGAGCGCAATGTTTGGGAACCTAGTGGCGGCGTTAAGTTTGGGGAGCACTATCGTTTGGTTTCGCAAACATAACGAGCCAATAGTAAAGACGGAGATTGGGAAGTTTCAACAAATCTAACTCAGCTATCGTCTAAAGAAAGTTTGAAGAGAGAAAACAAATTCATGCTCGTTTATTGATGTGCTCGGCGGGCCGTCGCTTTGAAATGTTTTCCCCCACAAATGCTCTAGTAACTCACGGAAAAATTTTGAAACGTCCCAGGAATGTTCATTAATCTCATATCACAACGCTTAAACATTATTTAAGACAGTTTTGACTTATGTAGTTTACTAAGTCAGCAAACTGAACGTGTGGAGGTGTGGCGACAGAAAGACGTTTGCCGGTTTAAAATAAACAAATCTTTATCACCACAACTACCAAAGAGAAAAAAAAGGAGCTGCTAAAAATCCATCCTGCTGCTGCCGTGATCCCAGCCAGTCTGGACGTTCGGGCAGGGCTCGTGATCTCTGTCTGGTACGCGCCACACTTGCGTCACGCGGCGTTGCATCACTGTCACTCGTCTTGGCATGGCAGACATTCCTATGGTTATCGCTTGTCCGCTACAGAGGAACCCCTCACCTATTATACTAGCAATACTATCGATGTACAAGATTTTCCGAACTGTGTGTGGACCAGAGAACCAATAAGAGCTGTGATAATGTTACAAAAATAACTAATATTAAAGGGAAAAACAAAATGACATAGATGTGCGTCGTAGAATGGGAGTACAAATATGTCTTCGTTTCAAACGCACTGCTTTAAATGACGAAACAATATATGTCAAATAAATATTATTGCATTTAAAAGAACCAATCAAAAGGTTTTCATTAAAAAAATTGAAAAACAAACATGTATTTTCTTAAAATGACGTTGAACTTTGTTCTCTTTGCTTTTCTTCTCATGTTTGCAGTGTTGTTTCTTTTATATAAACGATGTTTAAATTAATAATATCCTAATTTTTAAATAGGCCTAGGTTTAAGCTTTCATTTTATGTGTCTCTTATGCATTAAAATATTGTACCTTGAAAGCTAGCTCGACACAAACTAGGCCCATTATTGTCAACGGTACAAGATTCAAGAATCTTTATTTTATAAAATCAAATAAAACATGCTTCTATTGAACTTTAACCCTTCTATATAAAGTATTGAAGCAATAAAAATAAGTTATCATTTTTGTGAGAAAGGTAATCTAAGCGTTGCGAGAGTCCAAAACGTGTCACTAATGAAAACTGCCGAAATCACAAAATCTTTCCCCTGCCCTTTCAACCCCCGCCCCCCCCCCCCCCAAAAAAAAAAACAAACAAAAAAACAAACAAAAAAAAAAAACGTAGTTTTAATTTTGGGGTTTGGTGAAGTCACAAATTTTTCACCAACTTAAATTGTTTCCAGGATTTTTTGAGGACCCATTATTTTTTCTTGCACCATCCGAGTTGAAATCACCCATATGTTTTACGCTACTGAAAAACAAGCAGGATGATCAAAGTAGGTTTGTAGTGCATGTCATACCCAGGAAGCCGAAGAGAAGTGCTGCAAGCCCGACGGATGCCATGGTTTGCTTCTGTTGCTACACCACGGCCGTCTGCCCAGAATCTGCTCGTCATACGTTTTATAGCCCGGCTAACGACCTTCAAAAGTCCCCGTTCGTCTTGTGTGCGTACTTGGGTAGCATTGTTTTAAAATGTTATTTTTATATGTTGACCTATTTAGGTACCCACGGAAGAACTGTCATTTCATTTCTAGAAGGCTTGCCTCCTTCAAATGTGTTCGCTTTATTTATTAACTTTAAAAAAAAGCATGAAACGTTTTATGAGCAAGCGCATGTGCTTAGATGGCAGAAAGGATTTTTCAATTTGTTTTACCGCGAAACTCAGCCTTGCGGATATGTCAAAGAGAGACGGAAACCCTAAAATAAGATATGACAGAACCATTTGGACTTGTATTAAACTATTTCTGAAAGCGATGCATTCCGTAGGGCCCTTAAGACTTTAAAAAACTAAAATATTTCGTTATTTATAGGAATAGGTTAGAGAAGCCTAGATACTGGAATAGCTTAGTATATGAAATTTTTATCTCACAACTTTTGAAGGTTTTCATTCTTAGTCGGGAATGAGAAGCTGATATTCCACATCACGTATGAACTTCTACAAGGTGTTTCACGAAAGGTAGACAAGTTCGATATTGTGAAAGCTACGCATCGCACCAAATAAAAGCTTGTGTAACTGTGGTCCTAGGCCAGGAGCTTATTTGGGAAAATTATTAAAGTTCGGGATAATTAAAATTGTTCATTATTTTAGCGTATTTTTAAATTTTGAGTTTAAGGGCATGGTTTTAATTATAATCTTGCTGGGCATTATTGAAAAACACCAAATCAACGAATTACAAACCCTACTGAAGACGCGCGGTATTTTAAGGCTTTCTGAAAAGCTCCACATATTAGACGGGTTTTTAAGTTTCGGTTTGCAATCGGAGCGCTTCTCGGCACCAACGGCACCGCACCCCGTGGAGAAATAGTGCAACCAGCCTCTGCTGGTTGCACAAGAAAAGTATAGTTATATATCATATATATGCACTTATATAACTTTATATCATGGGCACTTTTCATCACCGTACGTGGTCTCCAAAGAGGAAATGACCGAAAATATGCAGATGAACGAACCCTACTGATCGAATGAATAAGTTTTATAAAACCGCCGAAAGTCAAAATATTTGGTACTGCCAGTATATATATATATATATATATATGAAGGGGTATTTCACGAACCTACTGAATTGGTGTTGAGGTCACATGACGTCAATTTCCCCGCTAAATTTAGCGGGGAAACTTAATTCGCGAAATGTACCGGGAAGTTTCCCCGCAACTTTGGCGGGGAAACGTCCAATAATGCGACGGGCGCGGTTACGCCGACGCCGCTTAACCAGCACCTTCTAGACAGCTTTCAAGCCTGCGCGTCACGTGACTCGACGTCACGTTCGGGAGGCCGGCACGGGCGCTGATTGGATGCGACTGCCGCGTCAGCGTTCGCGTGGGGCTCGTTTTCTATCACAGTCCCACGCGAACACTGACGCCGCACTCGCATCCAATCAGCGCTCGTGCCCGCTTCCCGGACGTGACGTCAGATCACGTGACGCGCAGGCTTGAAAGCTGTCTAGGAGCTGTTGGCTCAACCCGGAAACGGGCGCGTAAGAGCTGCGCTCTAAAATATTTTATGACCAATGTACATTTGTTTAAATATTTAAAGTAAGGTAAATATCAGCAATACCGGTAGATATTTTCGACTTGTCATTTTGACAAAAGAATTACCTGGGGAACAATGCAAGTAGTCTGTGCAACAAGCCCTCGTCTGCTCGTTGGATTGTGTCTTCAATCTAGCTCAAAGTTTTATTTTAATAGCGTCCACTGTTCCGCACAGAGACGGCATCCCCTTGGAGAAAAATTTACCTTCGCCTATAGGGTATATGCTACAATATTGGTTGAAAGGGAAGCCACACAAATTTCACCTTCATTCAAATTGTGATGAACGAGAAATTTATTCTACCCTTTTAATGGCGAAAGGGATGCACAGTTTGTGTGGAATCAAGGCTAATATGTTCTCGGGAAACATAAAAAATAAACGAGTGAGAATTAAGTGACAGTGTATTCAGGGAATTATGTTCGTGTGCAAATAATCGGGTACCCCCGCCACGTCGTTCAGATAATCTTCTTCGTCGAATTTAACCTCCGCTTAATGATTTGAAACATATATCGTTGTGTATATCTGCAGGTATACATTTAATATCTGCAGGTATACATTTAAAAAATGTACGCTGATTGCCAAAGTTCCTGTACTGCATAAGAAAGGGAATAAGAATGACATTAATAACTATATACCTGTTTTAATACTTACCGTGTTTTCAAAAGGGACTTGGAAAACATAAGATTTTCAAACAATTTCGACAAGTATCAACTCATTAGTTCGCAGTTTGGATTTCAAAAACATTGTTCTACGGAAGTTGCCTTACCCCCCCAAAAAAATATATGTTGTGCAATTTAGAGTATAAGAAACTTGTTTTGGGGAGTTAATGATGGTTTTACAAATGCTTCAGATTATTTAAACCACGAATTGTTTTTACAAAAGCTCCAATTCTCTGGTGCTCGTGGGCAAGGCCTGCATCTACTACGGTCCTATCTCGAAAATCGGAAACAATATCTGTGTTGCGGTAACTTTTGTTCTAATATAAAACCAATTTTTTTCAGGGGTACCACAAGGAAGTATTTAGGGCCATTTCTTTTTAAGTTCTATGTAAATGATATAGCAAATATTGACAAATCGGTTAAATTTTTAATGTAGGCAGATGATACAACACTTTATGCTGGTTATAATGTGGAAGGGCTCGTGTCGAAAATTAATTTAGTATTATATAAAATATAATCATGGACCTGCAGGTGCGCTTTAAAATAAATACTAGCAAAATAAAGCTGTCATATTTCGGACAAAACATAAAACTCTTCCATCAATATGTAGGATTACCTTAAAATCAGTTGACATCAAATTGGTAGATGATATTAAAACACTTGGTGTAGTGTTTTCTCATAATATGACTTGAGACCATCATATTGCCTATCTAAACAAAAAGCTATCTAAGGTTATAGGGCTGATATACCTGCACCGGTATATAATTCGAACATCAATTGAACTCTCGCTATATAAATCGTTATTTTATTCTAATTGAGATTATTTTCCTTAGTCTGGAGTACAACTACAATAACAAACTTGGAGAAAGTACAGTTAATTAAAAAATACTAAGAACAATTGCCTATGCACCATATTTGTCGCATAGAGAAAACTTCAAGATTTATAATATACTTAGTATCAAAAATATGTTAACTATATACTATCCACAAGGCTTAAAAAAACTGCAACATAAAACCTCTTCCTTGGTAAAATTGTCAAATTTACAAAAGCATGTGGTAACGTATCGAACTCGTGACCCCGATTATTGGCCAATGCCAACGTGTCGATTGAATGGCGGTGAAGAAATGTTAGCCTACTGAGTCCCAAGACTTCTCAATTTACAAATATTTAACAATATTGACATAAATAAATTGAGTTTAAATGAATTACCTACTGCCATGTATAGATTTGATATAGTGTTTTGATATTTAGTTTTGTATATACTTGGATGTTTTAGGCTATATGGTCTCGGTTAACTTGTTAATGTGGTCATTCCTCCTCATGTGCATGCGTTTGTATTTATTATGTAAACGTAGATCTGGTATATTTATATGATTTTGAAAACTGACAGGGTAGCTGATATGGGTTGAATGTGCTTGCTCTTTGAATGAATGCATTTGTGTTTTCTTTGAATGTTCCCTGTGATTGCTGTAGAATGTCACTGGGGTCGAGAGCTTGTCAAGCCATCTATCGCGGCTTTTATTCTCGGCTCCATCATTACCTGTAATGGGAAACGAAAATAAGGTTTATTATTATTATTATTATTATAGCGCCAGACGCACCATAAGGGCTTACTGACGGCTCTTCTTTCAGGGCAATAATATTCAAAGATTTTTTTAACGAGTTGACACTTGATATAGTCACTGACATCTTAGGAAACGCTGGGTATGGTTTATCATGTTCACGCATATTTTTGTGCGATTCAATTTTTAGACATTTTATAGACTAATGTTGCAATCGAATTGGCGCAGTGTGATAATACGAAGTTCTCTGCTGGCCACACCTTGCGGTTCTTGAACTATCAGTGAGTATAGCGAAAGTTCTAGACGTTACTCATCGTTGCACCTTACGGAACCTACCGTCATGACGGAAAGCGATTTATGCACCATCATTTCCAGCTTAAGAAAATCGCACTACAACTAATATAATACATTCAGTAATCTAAGGTTGGTGAACACCATTCCATGGGAGATGGTTGCTACATATTTAGTTTAAATTCTTCAGAATTCCTAAGGTGCTTAAAAGACTGAAAACACACTCACGCACACTAAACACACACGCAAACAAACACACGCACACAAACACAAATAAATACTGTAATATTATTTTTATGGAGAGCCGTGGCGATATTTCGGAAAATTTCAATCATGAATGCACTTACTCACCTCACTCACCGTCACCGTGAGCTGAGAAAGCTGGCATTTGTCAAGGGGTGCCGTGTACGAGATGATTTTTGTCTCGACTAAGCACCAGGTGCGGAGAATGCACCGCGTGCGGACTAAGTTAACTCTTTAAAAAATGTTTTTCGACCTAAATTGGCCCCTGGGGACTATTTACCGGGGGCTGATTACAGCCTGTGAAATACGATAAACGAATCGATCTTACTCTCGAATTCTTCAAATAACACTAAGCCATCAAAATGCTGAGACGAAGTCTTTGACGCGAACTGTTCCAACGGGACGTGCTGACCGGCTTGTGGCATCGTCACTTGATTGGCTTCAAAGGTGCGATGGAACGATTTTCGTACTTTCAATACCTACCATTTTTCATTATTCCTTCATGTTCAAAACCTATGAAACAAGCGTTAGTTTTTCTCGACGCAAAATGACACTAGAAACAAAAAAAAGCAAGACGTTTAATTTCTAAGTAATGCCGAATTAGACCGCAGCTCTTGAGGAGGAGGAGGGGAGGGACGTATGACCCTTCTCCCCCTCCATTTCTCCTTCTGCTCCCCTCATTTAGCGGATTTTTTTCTGCTAAATTTAGCACGGACATTTTCAGCTAAACTTAGCGCGGAAACGTCTCCGCTAAATTTAGTGGAGAAATTTTCCCGCTAACTTAGCAGGAAAGTTTTCTCTGCTAAATTTTGCGTGAATTTTTTACCGCTAAATTTAGCGGAGAAATTTCTCGCTAAATTTAGCAGGGAATTCCTTCCGTCAAATGTAGCGGGAAAATGCTCCCACTAAATGTAGCGGAAATGTTTTTCCGCTAAATTTAGCGGGGAAATCGTTCCGTAATATTTAGTGGGAAAAACATTTCTGCTAAATTTAGCGGGGAAATTTTCCCACTAAATTTAGCGGGGAGATTTTTTGCTTTAATTTTGGCGGGGAAATTTTCCCGCTACATTTAGCAGGAAATTTCTTCCGTCAAATGTAGCGGGAAAATGCTCCCGCTAAATGTAGCGGAAACGTTTTTCCGCTAAATTTAGCGGGGAAGTCTCCGTAAAATTTAGCGGGAAAAGCAGTTGTGCTAAATTTAGCGGGGAAATTTTAGTGCTAAATTTGGCGGGGAAATTGTTTGCTCTAAATTTGGAGGGGAAATTTTCTTGCTAAATTTAGCGAGAAGTTTTTGCGCTAAATGTAGAGAATAAATTTTGCCGCGAAATTCAATACAGAAATTTTCCCGCTAAATTTACAGAGGAATTTTTTCCTCAAAATTGCTCAGCCAAATTTAGTGGGGAAATATTCCTGCTAAATTTTGGGCACTGTGTGACGTCACTGGTGACCCTCGTGACGTCATTTTGGGAACGTCCCATAATGCAACGTGCGGTTCTCCGACGGCGAGGCCGACACCACTCAAGCCAGAAACGGGCGCCAAAGGGCTGCGTTCTAAAAAGAAAAGCTTACTAGAGCAAAACGAGCAGCGTTTAGTCCCTCAACTTACTGCCCGAACAAGCAGCCATGTGTTTTGATGCTCAATGTCTTCCGTCAGCATTAATCAAGCCTCACGCGGGAATTGAAAGAGTACAGAGCATTCGCCGAGTTGCAAATATTTTTAGGGTTCGGCTATTCCTGTCATTACAGGAATTGGACAGCAGCCACTAATTGAATGTTTGACAAGGAATTGATTGTTACGAGTCCAACTTGAGTGTTCACGCAGTGCTCCCGCCGACTCTATGGGTATCAATTGAGTATCGTCACCTTGAGAAGATGCCTTCGTCAACAGCAGAGCACATGTGATTCGTCATTTAATTGTGCGAAATATAGACTGAAACAAAAATCGTCTGTTATACGTAAGATTACACCATTACAAAGACTCTTTTTGGTGGACAATGGCGTTTCGTGCGCGTATATTATGTTCTGTTTATTGCCAGTAAGCTTGCGCAATGTGATAGCCCTAGATCGTTGCACCCAGACTTGTGCCCGTTACTGGAAAAATGCAATGGGTTACAATTACAGATTACCGAGCCTCAAATGTCATGGATTACCGTTAGAAATTACTTTCGTTGAAAAGTAACGGATTACTTTACTCGTTACTTTATAAATACTTTCACGTTATCTTTCCTGTACACTTATCAAGAAAATAACGGAAACAATGTTGATGTTTTTAAAAATGTTCAGCAAGACTACTTTTCATTCCTAATACGCCCGCAATATTGTGGTCATTGTAAACTCGAAGTACTTTAAAAGAAAGCATTTTGGTGCGCTCCGTTCGCTTGTAAGCTGCCAAGGCAACGAAAGCTGCAACCCCACCCGCCATCCCGCTAGCTTACGGCGACCGGAAATGATACCAGGAATTCTGCTGACAAAGCTAGCGGTGCGCATGCTCAGTAGCGGCGTCTACCTCCGCTGGGAGATCAAGGATGCAACGCCTACTGAGCTTTGTTTTTGTTTTTCGCATATTTGTACATGCCCTGCCGGTTTTTCTAGCGGGTCTAGTGACCGCTCATACAATAAATCTTGTTGTCTTTTCGGTTTTTCTCCTCTTCACGATGTTCTCTATTTTGTTGCACTTGTTATCTTTATGCTGCTCAATTGCCTGCTCATATTGCTCCAGTTTATGTATTATGGTCACATTAAAGAATAAAGAAGCAACTAGGAATTAAAGCAATCCGTTAGCAATATTTCTAACAAAATTACATTACACATTATTTCCAAAAACAGCGCACTACTTTTCAAGTTTGGTTACACCGCCCTTTTCAGCAGATGGCAAAGTACCTCGGGAAGACGACGTGAAAGGGAGATTGAGGAGGGACGGGGGGGGGGGGGGGAGTGAAAATTACTCGTCTGCTAGGACTTCTGGTGTCATAGGTAATGGTTTTGATTTGCAGTGTTTACAAAAACACATTCCAAAACCTTTGCTAGATTGTTTCTGAACAACCAGGGAAATAACTAAGGCGAAATTGGTGGGACCTTTAAGTGGTCGCTATTTTTTTAATTTCTAGTAGTGTTGAATCCGCCATTATATTGATTCTTCCTTTCCGAGGTTGGGCGATGGAAAGGCTGGAAGACCACTGACAACACCAACATGGATATATTTTTTTTATTGTCGCAAACAACTGAATATATTTCCATCGTCATAAAATCTTTAATCTTAGAAACCTTATATTTGCATAGAAAAAAAAACTATTGTCTGAAAATCTAATCTGAAGCACCCTCTCAAATCCATGACGTTGATTGAAAAATAGTGCACTCCTTGCCTTTTTTGATGACTCCAAACAGAACGGGTTGTTTAACTTTTTCTCTTTGTCTCTCATCGATTACGGATATCACGAGCCATCACGTCTGCCAACCGGCCAATCAGAGTTTACTTCACTGTGCACTTGTACGTGTCCCTTCTCCGCGGGCAGGTGAGGTGTCACTTTTATTTCGATTAAATATTTTTAGAAGTGTCCTATGTAATGCTTACAAAAGTTTTTCTTTTTTAATATGTTAAGAGGAAGATTTTCTCTTGAAGAATCCATGATTTTTAGTTATTTCTTAAACATGTAGTTTTTAATGAATTTAGTAATTGTAAACGTAATTTTTTATTACTAAATAAAATCCACGTCATGTTTACGGAATAACGTCAACCGCGTGCTTCCTAGAATATCGCCATATATACAAATTCAAATTTTAGGCAAACGTCCCTTCAATGACTTAGTACCACTAGGAAAACAATGATATAGCTGCAGGGCCTGTTCGCGTAATAACAAAATCACTTTCCTGCCGACTTGGCTAACCTTGTCCAGCAACGCGTGTTCAGAATTACCCAGGGCGTGCAAGAAGACTAATAACAAAACATTAAAAAAAAACACTTTATTTGCTTTTATTTGCTTTTACACATGCTGTGATTTCTAAAATATTCATTATGTTAATAATACTGATATTCAAGCTACAAGTTTGCACCGGTTGAATAAAATTTAAAACAATCAATTTTCTCATTAAAAAGAAAAAAATGAAGACCGTTTTACTAAGAGCTCATAAGGAAGTACGGAATATAGGTCCGATGATTGCTTTGTTTTATTTGAATGTTACATATTTCAACAACTTATTCAACCAAAATTACTTTAATGGCACATGCAATTGTGAATCTAAAACATTCTCTTGTCCCCTGAATCCGCCCCCTGAGCCTCTCGTCCCGTCATCTCTGTCTTCTTGTCCCTCATACGAATCTTGCACTTCACCCTGTGAGCCTTGCCCTACTCCAGACTCATCGTCGTTGCATCCTGCAGACGATTCGTCAAGGCATCCAATACGTGGCCTTTGCCAAAGCTGCACGTTGAAACCGGACATAACATCCCTGGCGACACCTGAAGAACCCCCAAAGACCCTTTGCTGAGAGCTCCGGCCTTCGTTCGTGCTCTGTAATCCTCCAAACACACACCCGGAATTTAATCCAGGTGAATTCCGACTGAGCTGTTCAGCACGGGATCTCATCTGCCTCTCAAACTGACTTTTGAAGTCCCTCCCACCAAGCCGTGATAGTAAACCGTCGTTCCAACCACCACGGTTAGGTTCCCGGTCCCCAAAGCTTGCTTTTCTTGGGCGTTCGGAGATGCGTCTTGATCCGCTTGAGTAGTAGCCGGTTAACTCCTTGCCTCTAAAACCAATACGGGATGGACCATTCTGGAGGCTGCCACTTGAAGACTCGCTGTCTGAATAATCACCGTTCGATGATTCACGTCCGTAACTTTTTCCTTCCAATGGCAGCTTTGATCGCCCATTTCTTCCTGCATTTCCTCTTGACAATCCGATTAATCTGAACCTCCCTCTACTTTCAGTGAAAAGTCTGTTCGATCCACCGATTCTGCCGTTAGAGCGTCCGAGAACTGTATTAATAGATCTACAGTTAGAACCTCCATAAGGACGCAGGAGTCTTGGCCCTAAAGACTCGCTTTCCTACGGGCCAAAGTGAGAGAAAAAAGCCTGTGCCCACTTTCACCGGAACCTCCCCTTTCTTTGCGAGATAAAAGACGAAGGGGCCTAAACCCATTGCTGCGAAAGTTTTGTCCTCCGCTGCGTAAAATAAGCCGGTAAGTTGCTCCTCTAGTTTGGGTTCCTCTCCTTACGCCCGGGTCAGATTATGTTTCAGAATCAGAGTCAGAATCAGACTCACTGCTAGAGTCAAAATCAGAGCCTGAATCGGAACTAGAGCTAGAGTCGGAATCAGAGCCTGAACTAATGTTAGATTCGGAGTCAGAATCAGAGTCGGTGCTCCCGCCAGAGTTTGAGCTGAAACGATTGACAGACTTAGAACCAAAAGATCCAGTTAACCTCTGTCGCCCATCTCATATCATTTCATTTATTCAACCCTTAAAGGCCCAATGGGCATTACATAAGGAGGGACAAGGAATATAAAATCAAAAGTACAGAACACCGCACGAAGCGAAAAAAACAAACAAAAAAAAAAACAGATCAATTATACATTTGTACACGCTATAAAAATAGCAGGGAAAATCCACACAGAAACAAATGAGGTCAAAAATCACGAACATATCGTCTATGTAAGCACTCGACAAAAAAAAATAATATTAAAAGAATAAACAAAATAAGAAATATAAAATAAAACATAAAAATAAGGTAGCCAACTATGAAAACAATGTAGAAATCGCCTCACGGAACAGGCCGGTGTCACTAATGTCGACTATGGTGTTGGGAAGGTCGTTCCAATCGCGGATGCCTCGCGGGACAGCGGAGTTAATAAACGCATTAGTTTTACCGGTTAGGTACTTGAAACTTGCTATTAGTGGTTCGATGGGAAGATCTGTTAGGAGGCTCAAGAAAAGGTATATTATTATCGTGATAGTAGAGCTTGTGGATGAGGCACAGAAGAGCAATTTTACGGCGGTTTTCGAGTAGAGGGAGAGAACACTGATCTTTTAGAGTAGAAACACTTATGTTATACGAATAACTCGATGTTATAAAACGTGCCGCTCGATTTTGGACGGCTTCAATACGTTTGGTTAAGTAGACTTGATGGGGGTTCCAGATTGGTGAAGCATAATCAAGTTTTGGGCGAACGTAAGTTTCGTAGGCTAGTTTACGGAGTTGAGGATGTGCTGCCTTGAGGTTACGCTTAATGTATCCGAGGGTTCGAGAAGCATTAGCAATTACGTTGTTAACGTGGGTGATCCATGAGAGGTTAGAAGTGAGGTGAACTCCCAGATATTTGTAAGAAGAAGCAACGCTAACAGGCGTGTTACCAAGAGAATAGGGGAATGAGGAAAGGGTTTTTTTGCGAGCAAAATTAAGTAATTTGCATTTTGACGTGTTTAGGGGCATTAACCATTTGTCACACCAATTATGAATATTGTCGAGATCTCGCTGAAGGATTAGATGGTCATTTGGATGATTAATTTTTTGGTATAGCACACAGTCATCTGCAAACAAACGTATGTTAGAGGACAGCGAATTAGGAAGGTCGTTAATATAGATAAGAAACAGAAGAGGCCCTAAGACGGTGCCTTGAGGGACTCCCGAAGTTACGTTAGAAATGTCAGATCGAAAATCTCCATTGACAGTAAACTGAGAACGGAGAGAGAGAAAGTTTCGAATCCACGAGAGAGTTAGAGAATCAAGATTGAGCGAGGAGATTTTAGATATTAAACGACAATGAGGTACGCGATCAAATGCTTTAGAGAAATCAAGAAATACGGCATCGGTTTGAGAGTTAGTGTTCATATTAACATGAAGGTCATGAGTGAATTCGAGCAGTTGCCTATCACACGAGAAGCCTTTTCGGAAACCATACTGATATTTATAAAAGAAATTTTTAGATTCAAGGTGTGATGCAACATGAGAGAATATTACATGTTCCAACAACTTACATACAACACTAGTTATTGATATGGGACGGTAGTTTTCCGCTGAATGACGATCACCGCTTTTGAAGATCGGAACGACCCTCCCAATTTTCCACTCATGCGGGATGCAGCCGGTGGATAATGACTGTTGGAATAATAGACAGCATATTTCACCTGCAACTTCCTTAGTATTTCTTAATATCTTTGAATTAATTGCGTCGACTCCAGCAGAGGTGGAAATTTTTTTATCTATCAAGTCTACAATCCCTGATGGTGTTATCAGGATAGGCTCCATATACTTAAAATTGAGCTCTGGTACGGAGAGTACGTTCAAAATATCCTCGTTCGTAAACGTTGATGAAAAGAAATTATTAAAAACCGAGGGGCATTCGGCATCGGGGATAATATTACCGTCAATGCTTGTCAACTGTATTGAACGGGATGGCTCGTTAGGGGAAATAAGCTTCCAAAACTTTTTTGGGTTGTTCTTTAATATTGTTGGGAGGTCGCAGCTGTAAAATTTGTCTTTAAAGAAACGCAAACTATTAATATAAAGTTTGGCCCAGGCGTTATAGTTAGACCAAGCAGTTTCAGAATTATAACTTTTTGCCACCTTAAACAGTCTTTTCTTTTTGTTACTCATTGTGTTCAGAGTTTTATTATACCATGGTTTATTGCTGTTGGTACGAATGCGAACACGTGGAACAAAGGTAGTAGTAAGTTCGAGTAGCTTATTTTTAAAAAGACTCCAGTTGTTACCAACTGTACGACAAGAAAAGCCCATAACATAAGATTCAAAAAACTCCAAAAGACCAGCATTAATCTTATCGAAATCCGCCTTATTGTAATCCAATATAAATTTGGAACCAGTAATATTCCTACTAGGTGCAAGTGATACAGTCATATGAATCAGCTTGTGATCACTAAACCCGTCGATGACAGAGACAGACTTAACTATCTCAGGGACTGATGCCAGACAAAGGTCAAGAATATTGTTTACACGTGTCGATTCATTTATCAACTGAACAAGGTTGAAATCAAGAGTTAGATCGACAAACATCTGCGCTTCTTGGGAGGATGAACTTAGAGTAGACCAATCGACGTTGGGAAAATTGAAGTCGCCGAAGAGAAAAATATCGGCGTTGGGAAAATCGGCTTTTAAAACAGATAACACTTTCTGCAGTTCTCTACAAAACGTTCCATCGCAATCGGGTGGCCTATAACAAACGCCAAGAAGACACATCGTCACGTTTGAATATACCCAGACCCAAAGAATTTCAAGATGACTATCTACATGAACACTGTTAGTACGTAGGTCTTTCTTTGTCGCAATTAACACCCCCTCCCCTCTTATCTAATCGATCCCGACGATAAATCTCAAAGTTGAAACTGTTATTGAGTACTTCGTCATCATTGTATTCTGGCTTCAGCCATGTTTCGGTTAAAACAAGAATATCTGTCTTACTATCAGTTATGAACGCGCTTAGTTCGTCTCGCTTGGAAAGAACGCTGCGTATGTTAGTGAAAGATATAGATAGGCTTTCCCTACGTCGTGTGTTTGCAGAAAAAGAAGGCTTTGTACAGCGCGCGCGATTAGAGTTGCACTTGCGTTGCTATCTGGATTCCTTGACAGAACCAGAAGCGGGGTCATATTCAAAAACCTTGTTATCGATTCTTAGCTTGTCAAAGCGAAGTTTGAAAGGAACCTGTTTTACTTTCGCGAATTCAAGCAGTTTATTTCTTGCGGTGCGCACAGTTAAAGAAAAATCTTCCCTGATGGCGAAAGACGAGCCCTTTAATTTGTACCCCGAGCTCAATATACCTTCTTTGTCTTTAGACCGCAAAAATTTAACGGTAATGGGACGATCTTTGCCGGGTGCAAACCTACCCAAGCGATGGGCCCTGTCGATAACATCAGTTGTAAGATCAATACCAAGTTGCTCCATACAAAACTCGATGACTTTAGCTTCGGGTGCGTTCCACGATTCATTTGGACTATCTGCAATACCGAAGAACAGCAAATTACAACAGTCTATTTTCAGCGTCGTTGCAGCGGGCTTGTACGTCGTTAAGCTTGGATGTAACCGCTGTCAAATTCTCAATTGGTATGGCATTAGCTCCAGCTTCTACTGTTTTAGACGTTTCAGTTTCAATGGCAGTAACCCTCGTGTATAACAGCCGTACATCATTCTCTGTCGCTTTCTGTTTTTCCCGGAGTTCTTTTATCTCGGCAAGCACGGCGCTCTGCCCTTTCTCTATTCTTTGAACGGTAGCGAGTACGTTTGCGAGGACGACGTCCATGCTTGCTAATTGGACTTCATCGAAAGGCCCGGGATTTGATTCGACATCGCCCGACAACGTTAACAGAGCATTTCTCAAAGCTGCGGACATGGCCGCCCGACACCAAAAGCACACAGCACGAAGGCGACACAACCAATCGTTGGGGCACGATACCACTAACACGAAAGAATTCGTTGATTTTGAGGTTTCTAAATAACTAACCTGTAGCAGAAAGATGCGTGAGTGCTCCATCATCGACGTGGCATCGTGCCCCAAGTGACAGGCGTGGTAGGCGGGCTTTTGTAGAGGACTTGTTATCGTTGGCGAAGACCAGTGTTGCCAGCGCTCGAACTGTAAATCCACCAAGATCGGTTGCGGGAACTGTTGATTTCCCCGCGCTGACTCATGGAAAGCAGGCCCAGTAGCGTTTCGGACACGTTCCAGTGCTCCGAGCACGTAGTCGTCAAAGTCGCCGGCGGTGGTCAAAAGCAGGATCTGTAGCAGAAAGATGCGTGAGTGCTCCATCATCGACGTGATATCGTGCCCCAAGTGACCGGCGTGGTAGGCGGGCTTTTGTAGAGGACTTGTTATCGTTGGCGAAGAACAGTGTTGCCAGCGCTCGAACTGTAAATCCACCAAGATCGGTTGCGGGAACTGTTGATTTCCCCGCGCTGACTCATGGAAAGCAGGCCCAGTAGCGTTTCGGACACGTTCCAGTGCTCCGAGCACGTAGTCGTCGAAGTCGCCGGCGGTGGTCAAAAGCAGGATCTGTAGCAGAAAGATGCGTGAGTGCTCCATCATCGACGTGGCATCGTGCCCCAAGTGACCGGCGTGGTAGGCGGGCTTTTGTAGAGGACTTGTTATCGTTGGCGAAGACCAGTGTTCCCAGCGCTCGAACTGTAAATCCATCAAGATCGGTTGTGGGCAGACTTGTACCGTACTCATTACAAGTAATCAAATTACTTGTAATCGATTACTTTTTGGAGTAATTTTGTAATCAGTTGATTACTTTTATTAGGCAGTAATCACCAGAGTAATCTGATTACTTTTTGAAGTAATAAAATTACTTGTAACCGTTACAATTTGTCCAAGGGACCCCCCCCCCCCCCCCCCGGCATACGCCTTTTTTTTATGAAATGACAAAAATAAAAATTGCAGTTTTTTTTTTTCGAACGGAACAAAGAAAGATTTTTGCGGAGCTGTAGGAAACGAGGTCAATGTCTTTCTATGTACATTTCTGTGAAATGTCCGGTTTGTTTGTTTTTTTTTTGTTTTTTTTTTGGTTTTTAGAGCTAGGACTGATGAGTGGGAAGCTACAGTGCCTGACAAAGGCCATTCAGGACGAAGTTTGAGGAAGCAGAATGTAGCTTTGTGAGTCCTACGTTCAAACTTGCCCCTTACGCACACACACACAGGAATAAAAAAAATAAAAAATCCTGCTTAGGGTACCTACTCGCAGCCCGTAGGAGAACCAGAACCGAAGAATGCCTAAAGCGGATGCAAAATATAACAAAGGCAGTTGAAATATTTCCCCATTTCCCCTACGTGGCCTTTGTGACAAGCAATGTTTCGAGTTGAGAGGTGGTCGGGGCGATCTCTTCCGCTAATGGATACTACAGATGGTCCGTTTCAAATCCTGGAGCTGCTGCTCTTTTGTATAACATGCGAGCTCATCCATATGTGAACAATAAAATGAGCGACGCAAACTTTGAGCGACAACCCTAGCTCAAGCTTAACAAGATCTAGAACCCCCTCCGCTCCCCCCCCCCCCCCGCACACACACACACGCACACACACTGGCGAACGCCCAAATCATTAAATGTCTTCAAACGAATTCTATGCTTGTGTCCGGATTGTGAAGGTGCAACGACCACGAAGAGGCCGGGAGCCAGTTTTTCTTCTTCAATACTTGTGCAAATGTGAAATATAGGCTGGAAGTAGTTCATTGTTATGAGCGATAAAGATGTGTCTTCACACAATAAAGTAATCGGAAAAGTAACGATTACTTCTTTAAGTAATGTCCAATTACTTTTGCCGTCGAGTAATCAAGTAATCTAATCGAATACTTTTTAGCCTAGAGTAATAGTAATTGTAATCGATTACTTTTTTTGAGTAACGTGTACAAGACTGGTTGTGGGAACTGTTGATTTCCCCGCGCTGACTCATGGAAAGCAGGCCCAGTAGCGTTTCGGACACGTTCCAGTGCTCCGAGCATGTGGTCGTCGAAGTCGCCGGCGGTGGTCAAAAGCAGGATCTGTAGCAGAAAGATGCGTGAGTGCTCCATCATCGACGTGGCATTGCCGCTTCCTTCCCTGTTTCGATAAAGGGTACCCGATTTTTAACTTTCCACTCCTCCTTCGTTTCCCAATGTCGGTGATGATCCAAATCCAAATGCAATCGAGTCTTTATCAAGAACGGACTGCTGAAGGCCCTCTCCCCCGTCTGACTGCTGAAGGTCGTCTGTGATATACGTCTGCTGAAGACTGCTTCCCGATCTGAAACCTGCTCTTCGGACTCGGTGAACCCGGCGTTTTCTGTCAGGTCTGCTAGACCGTTTTGGACGCTCAACAAGAAGATGGATGTTGACCGGATTTATATATTCATCTGAAAAAAAGAAGACATTATATATGAATAACTCGTGTAGTTCCCATATTGCGTCAATCTGCGTTGCAACTGATGACTTGGAGTACAGGTGAAGTAAAACGACCTTTTTGTCACATAAGAAAAAAAAAAAAAAACTCAGTAAGAGCGTAGGTTAGTTGGTGGGAATTTATCATGATAATAACTGAAATGAGACTATTTGTAGCTTATTTAACATTATAGTAAATCCTATTAATATTTATAGTCTTCAAATAATATCCCAAATTTAAATTGATACGTTTTGTTGTGCCGAAATGTAATAAAAAATAAAACGCTGAAAAGATAAAACAACTTAATCAGGACTAAATAACCTAATACTGACAGGACTGACAAGCAATCGAAATTGAAGAGGTAACTCGTGTCCTTTTTTTCTTTTAAATCCAATTTAATCACTACTTTCACGTTCTTTTTGCAAGGAAATTATCGAAGCGATATTCGCTTGAGAGCTACTTAAACTTAATTGGCTTTCACGTAACGGTACTCCATCAATCAGTTAAACTTGGTTTTAACGTTGTGCGTCCAACACACTTTTTGGAAGAACGACATTTTTTGTTGAATGCTCACTAATAATCAGTGTTGTATTCTGCCACGTAAAGCTTCCTGGAAGCACCCACGGTAACATCAAAAGTAATATGTTGACGAAATCTCTTTCACGTTTTATAAAGTGGTGGAATTCACTTCAAAAAGTAATTTCTTAAACTAACCCCAAAACGTTTTCAGAGATTATATTTTTTTTTGTTTTTTGGTCGTTTGAATTTCCTACTTTCAACTGGAACATCTTTAACACTATATACTGTGAAACCATGTTTTAAACTTAACTTCACACCGCCGCATGGACTATTCTTGTTTGTTATAACTGTTTTCGTTTTTCATCACTGTTGCCTGATGACATTCGATGGACAAAAATTTACCGCTGCCAATATGTTTTTTTTTTACGCCTACGAAAAACATCCCGATCGTTCTGTTTAAAGGAAGTGTTGGAATGATATTCATTAAATTAGTCTATGAGTTGGCAAACAGCGGAGAGGGGACTACATGAGCTGTGATATATCTTTAAAGAGAATATTCTGTTCATATAAATCTTGGCTTTAGGGAAAGCATTGCACTGCTATAGCACCCACGAAATCATTGAGGAACTGGTAACTCTAATCTTTGAGGGAGATGACACGGGAGGCTTGTACAGGGTTTTGTTTTCTACTATATTTGTATTATCACCCAGAACGACCCAATATAGCTTCTACCGTCTAAACAACAACAGTAACAACAGCAACAGCAGCAATAACAAAAACAACGGCAGCAACAGCAACAGCAGCAACAACATGGACAGCAACCGCAACAACAACATCAACAACAGCAACAGCAACAACAACAACAAAACAGCAACAACAACAGCAACAACAGGAACAAGAACAACAACAAGAACAACAGCAACAACAACCACCACCACCTCTTCCACCGCCTAATCCTCCTCCTCCTCTTCCACCCCCCCACCACCACCTCAACCACAACCTCCTCTCCTCTTTCTTTTGGATGTTCAGATTGGATTTCTTATGTGAAAACATACAGTGTAAAATGATTAAACTTTGAGAGTTGTTGTGCATGTACGCGATCTTGTTTTTTCTTGTTAATACCTTTCCAGATATTCCTCGTTTGCGTGGTTGTGGCGTAGTTAGACTGTGTGAATTGTTGCTTCTCTTTATTTTTTATTTTTTGTTAATGCTGTAAACTGTATGGTATGTTGATTTTTTTAGTGCTGCATAAATGACAATGTGGGGGCCTGTGGCTATGTCAAGCTGGTCTTTGTGACAGCTTTTTCCACAAGCCTCCAGTATCCCTTACGTTGCACTTGGTGTAAATAAACAAACAAACAAACGAACAAACAATGACCACCGGCGAATCAAGAAGAAACTGCCTTTTTATTCCTTAAAATTTTTCTAAGATCTTCAATTGCTTTCGTGCTTTGTTTTCTCCTTATTAGGCCTGTGCCAAACTAGGTCCACTACGCGGCGTAGTCAGCGTGAATACGACATTGAATCTTCCTCGCAGTATACCTCTAAAAGTTATTGGCGGGCATCATATTTTCCCGCTTTGATATGTGTTTCAAATGAGCATTTTTTTACCACACTAGTAGTTTCGATTTCAGCTATTTGCTTCTAAACTGAGAGGCAATCGCTTGCAAACGCTGACGGTGTTACGTTGTGCATATGTGCATGAAAATTAAAATTATAGGTTAATGCTTCATTCATACCAATGGCATTCGGCAGAATTTTGTTGTATCATTCGCCGAGCTGCTTCCGCAGATATCAATGATAGACTATTTGAGCGCATTACGGCGAAGATGACGCACGCGTTTTGTGACCCTTGAAAGAACTTGCTGAAAGGATCAATGACAAACTTACCCGCCACGCTACGCTTCCTTCTGAATGGCTCTTCCTCATCTGCTGCCGCCATTTGAGGACTGGGACGCGGACGTGGCAGATTTCCCGTCATGGATACTCTTATACATTAGTTGGGAACCAGATGGAACGCAACTGGATCTTTTACAGGTACCCAAGTTTCCCGAACTAATCTGGAAAGGGGGTCAGGCCAGGAAGATTTTGTTTAACTTAAAGGTGTTCCAGCCATTTTGAAGTTGAGATCGCATGAAGCTTTCCGAGGTTGAGTGACATCATTATATTTATGCTGAGAGCTAGGCGTTGTGCACTGAGGGGTTGCCAGGATTGTTTAACATTGAAACTTTACTAATATGAACTTTAACGATATGACAGTGGCGTTTAGTGTACGTACATGAGACGAACTAAAAATTGATGGCACAGGAAACAATAGCAATGCTAATATGAAAGTCTCAAACTTTAATGTCGTCTACCTTTTCCGTTCTCTTCTGAAGCTTGAGTCTGGAATGAGAGCATATTTGTCTTTTTTTCATTCATTACGTAGCAATACATTGTTTAACCTAGTAAGCTGATATGTGAAAAAAGTAAACGCACACTATTTTTCAGGATATTTTGTTTGGGCGAGAATAATGCAGGACATGATAAATGTTTATCTGCTTGTCGCCGCATGAAAATGTTCTCTCGTCTAAAGCGTTTGTGGTTGCGTGAAAAGGCAGCAGAAGAGGAGTGCCTTAACGTCGTGTACCGAGCATAGTTGATATTGCACTTATAGTTAATATCAACAATTCTATGCTACAGCTCCTGTCCGCGATAAAAGCACATATCTTGTGTTAAATGTTATATTTTTATAAGCACAACGTTGACCCCGCTGAATGACTTTTCTGACCCTCGTAAACTTTTCGATGAGAAAAATGTAGCGCAAATCATTTCGACCTCATACAGTTATAGGTAATATAGAATGCAATCCTCCCCCCCTCCCCCCCCCCCCCCCGCAAAAAAAAAAAAAAAAAGACGCTGCCTAGATGAAGACAGCAATTTTTGCATCTATCCCACTCCTCTATTCTTTGCGCACATTTCATTCACAAGAAAAGTGGTACCGACGCCTCATGTTTGGGTCGGCCGCGGGATGGGGTGTCAGTGAATAACTGTTGACGCGAAGTAGGTCAAAGTCTTGTACAGTAAGCTTTTATAGGGGAACTTGTTTTTATATCTCAAGAAAAATATAAGTCCCTGTGAGTGTTGGTAGTTTCATCGCTTGCGGAAAGTTTGATATAACTAGACAGCCGATGGATAAAAAGAAAAAAAAACAAGGTACTCAGGACACCTCACGCTTGATTTTTCTGAACCAGTCACTCAGACATCGGGATGCAGTCACTTTATAAAGATTGTTGAATGCTGAGTTGTTTTGAACATCCGTTTGATTTTAAAAACGAAATAAGTGTTTCAGTCCGCTTTGTTTTGGCATACTACCCAGTGCTTCTGAAAGTAATCAATATAACTATTTATACTTTTAGTAAGACTATACACAGGGTAATTACTGCGTTGCGCATTTATAGTCAAGGAAACTATACTCACACTCCCTGCAATATTTTCAATAACTTGAAAATGCCAAAGAGGAAAAGAAAAAAAATCTAAAAAATAAAGCCTTTTGTATTTTTACATAATTTTACCAGAATATTCAGTCCTTTCCCCGAATACCCACGAATGTAAAATAAGTTACTTGAGAGCAGCAGTGAAAATAGCCGTAGTCATTGACAGCTGAAGAAACGTATGGCGTGTCTTGTTATTTCTCAATACTTGTATTGCAATTTCCTCTTCGGCGTTCTAATCGAGTAATGCATCACCCTCATTGGCTGCGGAGCACTAATATGCTGCTCAGACTCGTGGCTCACGACACGCATTTCTCAAGTTATCTGACTATATTATACAAAATTATTAGACTTATGGCATATGCAGCTTAACACTAACAAATGTAAGGTAATAAGGGTTTCTCGGCTTCAGAGTGATGTCTCTTGTTATTACCTAAACCACACTCCTTTACAACAAGTAACAACCTACAAATATTTGGGGGTTCATATTTCATCCAATCTGTCCTGGGAAACTCATATTCAATACGTAACAAGTAACGCCAATCGTATGCTGGGTTTCATAAAACGAAATTTTTCAGCAGCTCCCTTATCACTTAAACTACTTCTTTACAAAACACTTGTTCGCACCAAACTAGAATATGCCTCTTCAATTTGGGACCCCGGTACTGACGTATTAACATCTGCAGTTGAAGCAATTCAAAATAGATCCGCCCGATTCATACTTACTAATTATCACCGCACTGCCAGCGTAACATCCATGAAATCAAGTTTGAACCTGCCTAATCTTGCATCGCGTAGAGAAGTTTTTCGTTTGTGCTTGTTTCACAAAATCTACTACCACAATCATACTTTGCGTGACAAGTTATTAGCACCTCCTTTTTACATATCACAGCGTCTTGATCACCGACACAAGATGGGCGTACCTTCATGTAACACTACTACTTTTCACAATTCATTCATACCCCGAACTACAGTGTTGTGGAACCACCTTCCAGCGTCTGTGGTATCAATATCTGACAGCGTTGCTTTCAAAAATTGCCTTAACAATGTTCACATTTCAGCGTTTCACTAATATGTACATATTGTTTTACATTCATAGGTTGTTATTCATTGTATGTTGTTGAATTCTATTGATGTAACCCGCTCCCCTCTGTAATGCCTTCGGGCCTTGAGGGAACTTTTAAATAAATAAAAATAAAAATAAATAAAAAATGCAAAAAACACACATAAAAAACAAAGGGTTAATTCTGGGCATAATTTGTTTCAGTTTCATGCAAGACTAGCATTTTTTAATGCAAGAAGCGTTAACTCAACACAATACACTTCGGGTAAAGTTAACATCAGCGATCACTAGAAAATATATTATATTGTTGCTTCATACCTGACATTTTTTACCGTTTGTTTCATTTTTAGTTTTATACTTGGCCTCAAATTGTTTCCATATGTGATACAGACATATTTGCAAGGCATTCTTCTGGAAGTCTGGGAAGAAAAGTGAACATGTCAAGCTCATAACACACGTTACATTTTACTTAGTGTGCCTCCTATCTGTGCCTGCTACTTAGATAACACTCTGATTAGTTTAGCAGTTTTTTTTAACATTCTCTTATGGGTTACGCACAAAGCTTCACCTAGTAACGAGACGATTCTTCGAAATTCCAGGAGGTTTTTGATGCTTTCTTTGGAGGGCTTCAGTGCCACATAAATTAAATTCTATACGCCTCATAAATTTCGCTGCAGTAGTTCAATATAATAAATGAATTCTGTAACTGATTTTTTTTGTAAGTCCCTTATGCAAGGTCATGCCCTTTGTGTAGGGAGAGTTTTGACTCGCATGTATGCTTCAACAACTAAAAACCAACACATCACAGCGTCTCGGTTTTCTTAATATGGATGGGCATCTTAGCGTATTTCTAAATATTCTAATATTCCGGCAATTACAGACATCTTCTTTTTAATGTTTATAATGTATACACATACCATATACGCACAGGACAAACGTAATTATGAAAAAAAAATCTCTTGAATGAAGTTTCCAAAGAAAGCATGATACTTCTTTTTTTATTCATCCCGGAACGTTTAAATGTCTGAACAGGCAGCTGCTGAGGTTTTCTGTGCCAAAGGCCGACCAGCGAGCAGCGCTTTATTCCTTGCCCCAAAACCCTTCACCGGTGTTTTTTTAAATTTTTTTTATTACCTATCGTTTTTTTTTCTCCTTGCCCGAGAGGGCGATCTGCGAGGAAATTCCTCCAGAAAAAAGGACTCCCGTTCTTTCTGGCAAAGAAAAAAGAAATCAAGGGGCATTTTCATGCTTTCCGCTTGATCGTTGGCCTTTAAAGATTCTCATACACGTGTCCAGATGAAATTGAACCAAGTGTGAGCTTCTGTGTCAGCCGGTGTCCAATCTTTGCGCCCATTTAGCCCCGGAAATTGTAACAGAAAAAGTGAACTTCAGCTTTGGGGCTTAAAAAGTATATCCTCCCTTCCACTTCTCCATTCTGTCGCCCTTCCACTTTGTCCTTGTTTGTTTGGCACTTTACCCTTGAGATTTACAATGTATTATATATATATATATATATATATATATATATATATATATATATATATATATATATTTAGAATTCGAATTAACATTTTTGATGCAGACCTCAACCTGAATCTTTGTTATTTTTTGAGGGCTTCACTTAAAATAAGTCGAGCCTTCACCATACAAGAGGGTAATTTTGGCGAGATATTCATGCTCTATTTTTTTCTGTGCAAACAAAGACGATATACAAATTATATAATAATAATCTGGAGGCTTCTTAATTGAAAGGTTCCCCATTATTTTCAGTGCCTTTTAGGAAATTCAAGGAAAACGGAGACGTTCAGATTGCAATGTTTTAGACACAGCTTAAATAACCCCCCTTTTTCGTACTTTCCACGCGTACCACGCACATTCATACTGTTTGAGCTGATATTTTCACAAATTGTTTTGAATGAAGTTCATCGCTCAACAGTTTTAATGGAATTAATCTATGACAATACACTTTTCCGGAAACCTTTTCGGTTGCAAGCCACATGGCCAGCAGTGTCACTGGAGAAAAATTAAATATGAGATAAGAATTCAGAAATCTATTTTATAATTAAATTAAATGAATACATGCAAAGCGCACACTCACATGTAAAGGTGATTTTGAGTTTGGGAGAACGGATGTAAGACGCCCTCTACACAATCCTGTTAGTTTACTTCTCGAAAATCACTCGCGAGAGAAAATGCTGTAATCTACTGAGGGAGCTTGGGGAATCGCGTTTCTAAAATTATGTTTAGTTATAAAAAAAGCCAGGTATGGGATAGCGAGTACGATGTTTCAAGTGTTTAGGTCATGCTTAATGTCACACTATAAAAAAAAAGAGTTCTTTTAATGATAATTTTTAGTGCCAAGGTGCGCACTCTCTGTTCAAGCGTATGACAAACAGGCTAGCGAAGGCTGAAGCTTTGCTGATGCAATCCGATGCGGAAAATATTCACATCAGACTACTAATTACAATTTTTGTCTACATATCCGCGCTTTGATCACCCCTTTTTTATATCTAATAAGTTTGGATAAATTTATATTTTTATATCCTACCGATATGACTAATTTTTATATGGTATGCCCTCAATAATATTTAGTCCGAATACGTTTCGCAGATTGTTTATTGTGAGTTATTGGTAATATTTGAAAATAAAGTGTTGATAAGACACACAAAAAAAGAACCATGAGGACAATCCGAAATCAATAAGTATGTAGGGGGCTCATGATATCTTATGTATGTCTTATAGCCCGGTATGTAGGGGGCTCATGATATCTAATGATATCTTATAGCCCGGTAGACTATAATAAGCTTATACCTTAGCTAGGACTTTCGGAAGGGACATTCGCATAAGTTCTGAAGCTAAGCTTTGGAGCCGTCAAATAAAATGGTTATACCCATCTGCCTAAAAGGAGCTTTTTTCAAGGTACCCCACATCGCTAATGATGGAAATAAACAATGTCTCAAATAATGTAAGCTAGGCAGATGTGTTATAAAACTGTTGGTGAGCCCCAGATTTTGATAGCGCTGGTAACTTGCATGTTGTGTTGAACTTGATATGTGTGGAGCATCGGAAAATAAAATACGCTTAGCATTTTTAATGATTGGAATTATGACGTTTAGGTATTCTATTGCACTCTATATTATTTAAAGAATCTACTTCAATAAATTGTTTTTGCGAAGTCATAACTTTTGTTTTGTAGACTAATTATTCAGCAAGGCATATAGATGAAAGAACATACGGTGTTATAGACGCTTTATACAATCCCTGTTTTCTCATATACTGTGATTTAGTCCACACCAGTGTTGCGGAGTTGCCACTCCGGAGTTGGAATGATTCCGGAATCATTCCGAATTTTCGCGACCCCGGAATGGAATGGGAATGGAATGGCGGCAGCGTTGAGGGGAATGGAATGGGAATGGAATTAGATGCCTTTTGCCCGGAATGGAATGGGAATGGAATGGGGGCCCGGTTCTCCTTTTTTTTTTTCTTTAGTGTTTACGGTCAGCAAATTTGAGCGAGTCGGCGAGCCAGTTCTTCAGAAATAAAATGAGCGGGCGGGAAACAGCTAACCCGCGTGGAGCTCTAGACTTCTACGCAAGAAATGCAAAAAAAAAAAAAAAAAAAGAAGCGTCAAGGCAAAGAGTAGAGGAGGGAGGGGGGGTGGCGGTGGCGCCTTTCGCACAGGCGACGGGCTTTACTGGCGTTACACGAGAGCGAGCGAAACAAGCAACCAAGCACCAAGCAAAAGAAACGAAGGCATGGAGAATACACGCGCGCACAGACTGAGATCTGAGAGCGGAAGCGACTCATAACTCGCAGAGCTCTGATAACTCGTTGACTCGCGCGCCGCCAAAAGATGATCAGTTATTGTTTTCGTATAGTTCGAGGAGCGTTGTTTAGCAGGCGGCCAAACCTGCTGCCTTCCACGTTTATTCACGCGCAGTCCTTTGAAGTGCGAAATCTGGGTTTGCTTTGACAATAAAACAAAGCAAGATTCACCTCTCTCGTCTCCTCTTGCGCTTTGCTCCTACACTTGTTTTATTATTGTGCATTTTTACGTGTAAGTCCGCCTTTTACTTGAACTTTCTTCCGATGCTTGTTTTCTGGGTTATATTTTTTACATTCAAGTGGTTTAGGGTTACAAGCAAGCTAGCGGATTCCCGCTCATTTCCTTCGACTTTAGACTCTGCCTACTTTTTTTCACCTTGTGATGGAGCGCTGCGGACGCTATGAGTCACCCCAGGCAATCCAGCACCGTGAGCGGGACTACACGCAAGGCGCGTTGCTGCGCCCCAGGGTCACGCGACACTCAGAAGGCACTGGATTGGTTTCGATGGCTCTCGTGCTGTCTGGTGCGGTCCATCGTAAGGTGAAGTAGATTGTCGTCACCGCTCTTGTCGCGTGACCAAACTGACCAGACCTGCAGGAAGACTGCTTCGTGGCATGGTCTCTCGTGCTGCGCCGTAGAGGTTGCACTTTGCAAGAGGATGTGTTCCTGCCACTGCCCATGGAGTCGCTTCCACTAGCGTACTAACCGTATTGCTGTGCAGGTAGTTGAAGAATACAGTACTTAATACAGCTTATTTCTGCGCCACAAACAGACTGGATATTTTTTATGGTCTTATCAAACAAAAAGGCTGGCCGCGTATGTCCTAGAAGACAAATGCAAAAAAAAAAAGTTTGCCAAAGAAAATTAGTGGATTTACGTTTTGCTGTTTGTTGCGAGCCACGTGGTCGAAAGACCGACGTTTTAAACAAGCATCGACATATCAAGAGGCTTTCTCGATGTTTGCAGTACAATGTAAACAAGCACTCCGCGCCACTGGCGCTTCGCTTAGTAAAATCAGTGCTTTTTTTAGGCATTTTTCATTTTGTTGCAATTGTCTATGCGTTTGATAATGTCAGCTTTATGGTGCTTATGCCGGCGACACAATGTAGTTGTCAAGAGCCAATTTTTGCGTTTTGGAATTAGAGGAATGGAATGGAACGATCCAGCCATTCCAGGAGTGGAAATGGGCCCAGTGTCCCCACTCCCAGGAGTTGAAAGGAATTGAATTATTGAAAACCCTAATTCCCCGGAATGGAATTGGAATGGAATGGGGGTGCCCATTCCGCAACACTGGTCCACACACGGCTTTTAATCAGGTGGGATCATGAAGAAATTTAGAACTTTTAGGTTCGTAAAAGGGAAATGCAGGAACATTTTAATGCGTGAGCAGACATAAGATACCTTCTTAAACTAAGAGAATGAAGAAGGTGTAGTAGAGGTGACTGTCAATTATAAAGTTGTGTCATACTTAAGCTGGGAAATGTAATCGTGCCTGCTTGCCTCTTGAGCACGTTGTCAGTCAAGCACTGCTGTGACCCTAATTTTTTTTACATATCACGTTTAATAAGGTAGAATGTTTTATGAGCTATATTATTCGGTAGTCTCCCTCAGTTAAATGCGCTGCTGACCCATCGCGTGTTTTGCGGGGGTTAAGGTAGAGATACAGATATTTTAAGCGTGGGTTAGTAATAATAAAATCCCTGCCTCAGAAGCAGTCTTGTGGAACATTTAATGACGACTACAGAATATATTTTATTAACAACTAAAGATGAGAAGGCAGTGATCATGGAACGAATCGGAAGTTTAAAGAATAGTAGATGTGCAATCTTGGAAAGTTTCAATGAACGGATATTTACTATTGCAAATGTTTTCATTGTCTAGTTTTCGGACTCGGGTACATTTTTCGAAGTATTTTCTTAAGCACGAGAAAATATTTTAAGCAAGCCCTTTTAAAATAAAGAAAAGATAAACAAAGTGACGTTCCATCTTGAGGATTAACTGAAAAAAATAGTAAACAAATCGTTGGCTCTTGGATTTGAACTGTTTTAATGCAAACCCGAGTAGTTACTTATAATATTTAGTGTTCTGGAGTATTCTTAATTATGAAGTAGCGCTCAGGTTAAAGTACGAAAAAAGTAGACGGTACATCTTTTTTTAGTTTTTAGTTGCGCATTAGAAAGGTATTTTCCACGTAGGTTTCGCTAAAACACAATAACCTACTAACCACTGGTATGGTACGTATGTGTGTATCTTGAACTCCAAGGCTACCATTTGTTTACTTTTGTTTGTGTAATGTACGACATGCTTAAAGAATAGAACAGATTTCAATATGAAGAGCTCAATTGTTACTCGAATGCAAAGCAATATTTTATATTTTCTACTTGTAGAGACGTCAGCAGTGTTACACACACGAAAATTGCGACGCACGACCATGTGAAAGACTCGAAGGCAAGCCACTTAAGTGCTGAGTATAAATGAGTTCATGAATGTTTTTAAAAAGAAAGCTCACCCATGAAGCCAGACAGCAAGGTCGCACGACCAGCCATGCCTACCTTCTGTTGTTGTCTTGCCTGTGGAGGTGTGAAATGTTTGTATATTATATTGTAAAGAAAGAAAGAAGGCCCAGGTTCTTTTTTAATACTTTTTTAATAAATTTTATGCGTTAGTAATAAACTAAAGATGTACCTCCAGGTTTCTCCAAACAGAGGGGCCTTGAGAGGGAGAGGGACGCTTTTGGTACACGGGGTACCGATGCTCGGGATTGTGCTGCCGTCTGTCGAATACTTCTGTATTTGGATTCAAGGAATGATGCTCCAGAATTCTAAAATAACTTCGGGCGAGCTGAACAACGACTACACCAGGGCGGAGAAGGAGCAGATGTTTCTTTCTGGGTTGTCTAAAAAAAGAAAACACGTCAGTGTACAAAACAAATTGCGTGTTTGTAGAAGTGACTGTCTATACGTTCACTGCTTGTTCGTAAGAAATGGTTCAAAGTACGTGAAACAATACCTTGAGTCAGTTCATGTTGGTTTTTATGTGCGTGTGGCGCGTAACAACCTAGCTTTGCCGAACCGTTTTGCGGACCAATCATCGTAGCCGTATGCATACTATCGTTATCAGAGGAGAAAGGAAACAAAAATAAAAATAAAAAAGGAACAAATAAAACAAGTTTTTTTGACACTGCAATGCCACATATAGTAGAGTAATAACCACACAGTTTATGTGCAAGGTCCACGCCTCTTGCTTAGCACAGAGCCCGCATAGCGCTAATTTACCAACTTATTGCTTTTTTCACAAACCCCTTAATATATTACGACATTTTAATCAATAAATTCGCCTCAGGCCGCAGTGGAAGTTGCATTGCGGAGAATGCCCAGGTTGTATTTATTTGAGAGAAAGAAAACTAAATATTGAATGCCACCGCTGCCACGCGCTGCGTCCTCCCCATAAAGGTCAAAATAAATTAATTTGATTAGAGTTATTTCAATTTCCAATTAACCTTTTTATATCTGAATGGAACTGGCAAGCCTGCTTTAATCAACAGCAATAGTAAACTGTCTAAAAACGCTATTTTTATGTTTTAAGTGGCTGAATACATCCCATTGTATTTATGCTGTATCTTACGTGACGGCATGCAATGTTCAAATTAATTTGTATAAACAAGTAAACTTAATTGTTGTGATTTAGGAAGCATAAAATAAAGTCGTAAAAGGATGATAAATAGCGGCGAGATTGTATTAGGTAGATTTTCTTAGCAAACGATCGGGATAATGCGTTCGCCATTTATATATTATTTATTCGAGAACCTCAGGGCCATTAGGCATCACAGTAGGTGGGGAAACATTTGTAACTGAGGGAGTAATAGCTATACAACCTAAAAATATAAAAAAAACAATATAGCATAAAATATTTTATATTACACAAAGCCTATTATAACAACTGCAAGCTGTTATACACACATTCAACCAAAAACAGCACAAATGACATCCGTGCTAAATAAAACATATCGTTAGGCACAGTGTTCACTACAGAAATTCGGAGTTTCTCCCTATACCGCATGGTTCTAGGAAAAAAGGAAAAGTTATTAAAAACATCGGTTCTGCAACAAAATACTTTTACCTCATTAGCGTTATCCCTTCGTTGCGATATATAATGCGGTGGGTGAAGGTAGCTTTGCGCTTTCAACACGAGTTCTACAATGAAATATCTTATAAAACAGTTTGGGCCGACGGCCATTCCGTCTAAAGCTCAACTCCCTCGATCCCCGGCTCCCTTTAGGAATGTATAGTTGTGCTTGCTCTCTAGTTTACAAAGTTATCATTATTAGTAAAACGTCCAAAATGAAACATAATTTTGTCTCAGGCCTAAGATAGTATGCAGTACAGGTGCTCATTGTGCAGCATTTGTTAGCTGCATTTGTATAAGTCTTCAGTTAGATCACGCTTGGAGTCTAGCTTTGTGATCTGGAATTATTTGACTCTTACGCGCCTGCGTAAGAGTCAAATAATAAAACGTCTAATCATTCGCTCCTGGAAACTATCAATCCCAGTAGCCTTACTGTGATTGAAAGTTTCCAGGAGCGAATGATTAGACGTTTTGACCATGGAGAATGGGGACAAGGACGACAACACGACACGGATCTCCAAACCAACTGCGAGCTACATAATTCTTTTCTCACCTCACGCAGAGCTCTAAAATCACAACTATTAGTCCTAAACGAACTGTCAGCAGTGGTACTTAACCGTTTCACAGATTGATCTATAAAGGCTGATCTTTCACCGGTAGAGGAGCATTTGTGTGCTACTTCATGAATGTTCGCTACCATGTCTATTCTCGAGGGTTTACGTTTAAACAAAACTTGGGGTCTTTTTCTAATACACGGGAAACTGAGGCAGACATCACAAGGATTACAAATCTGACTACTTTCCAAATCCGGTTCGCTACGAAAGGTTACATTGAGGCTGTTCGTTGAAGATGTAGAACGAAGGTCTGAAGGTTCCATACGTTTGCTCCGCGAAACTTATAACTGTTGGGTTATTTTAGACAACTAAAGGCGATAATAAGCCTTTGGCTTGTCGCCTTTGGTTGTCGACAGAACACAACTGTTACAAGTTTCGCGGAGTAAAGGTATGGAACCTTCAGACCTTCGTTCTACATTTTCAACGAACAGCCTCATTGGAACCGTTCGTAGCGAACCGGATTTGGAAAGGAGTCAGATTTGTAATCCTTGGGATGTACCCTTGTCTGACTCGGTTTCCCGTGTATTAGAAAAATGCTCCCAGTTTTATATAAACGTAAAACCCTCAATAATAGACATGGTAGAAAATGTTCATGAAGTAGCACACAAAACTTTCTCTAGCGATGAAAAGGTCAGCCTTTATAGACCAATCTCTGAAACGATTAAGTACCACTGTTGAAAGTTGGTTTAGGACTGATAGTCGTGATTTAAAAGCTGTGCGTGAGGTCAAAAAAGAATTATGTAGCTCGGAGTTGGTTTGAAAATCTGTGTCGTGTTTTCCTCCTTGTCCCCATTCTCCAGGGTTAAAGTGTTTATACTCAACAAGCTCGCCTGCACCCTCGCTTTAGCGAATGATTAGAATCGTTTATGATTGATGTATTGTTAGAGAATATTTCTACAATCATGAATCATTGCCTTACCGGTTTCCTGCGCAGATATTTTATATTTCTACTCAAGGTAATTTGAGGAGAGTTGATTCAATGAATTTAGTCCAGTCTATTTTCAAGTTCCGACCCATGGCATCCGGAATATATAAACGTTTTACCCAGTTTGTCACGTTTGGCTAGGGTACAGGTGACTTTTAATGCTGTTCGTAAACCTAATTTTGATATCTTGATTTGCTATCGGGAGTTAATTCAGAATGCACACGAATGGATGTATTTCTTATCAGCATGACAACGCCGGTATGCATTTAGTTACCAACTTCTTGTGCGTTTTGATTTAGGTGCACATGTTGAGTCGATGAGATCGACGGCTGTTTTTGAAGGGACGGCATAAGTCAGTTTTGTAACGTAGCGAGCTAAGATTTCGCACAGAGGTGGACGCAGAACGTGCATGAAGGGTATACAAATTTCAGAGAACAAACTTACCTCAGCAAAAAATCAGAAATGAGAAATTTGAAATTCCTACGTTACTACAGAAATTACTACAGAGGCGCCTGATTAGCCCAGCATCCGATAGATGTTGGCAGTGTACTCCGCGTCAACAGGTGAGGGATCGCAGTGAAGGCACCGAGTATCTCATTTTTGAGTGTCAGCCTCGATGATGACACCCCTGTTTTCGGTGGCGTTTTAGTGGTTTACCTCCTTGTTGAAGCGCCTCACCCAGCCTAGAATTGTAGGGAGGCCCGGAGGTCACCGGCACCGGTGAAACTCCGTCCGAAAAATTAAGCGGATCTCTTTCGTGCTCTGGCGCTGCCGCACCAGAGAGCAACACTCATTCGCTCGTTTGGAGCTAAGCGCAGTATGAAGATAACTTGCACCTCTATACAGCACGGATAAAGGTTGTTTACCTGAAAAAAGACGCCCTGATAACCAGAGGGTGCAAAGCAGATGACGACATGTAGCAGAAAATAATTGTCGAAAAAACAACACCAGCAAGGCAACATATGTTTGGTTGTTCTCGTTTTATCTGTCCTTTATTATGTTTTATTGGTAGAATAAAATAATCATGCTCTGGACAATTCGAGCAGAAAAAAACAGCTTCTCGCTTCTGGCTTAGACCCGTTGTGGCCTTGGCGGAGATTGATCGCAAATGCACATGGGCTGCGTTTTCGCGTTGTGAAGAGGAAAGCAGACGGTAAGACGGAGACGTTTGCAGATGATTAACGCTTTTGCCACCTCCTCGGAGCTCGTTTTGCAAATGCCGCCCGTAATAACGTAATCTAGATCGAGCAGTTAGAATCTCTTTAGTACGGGCTCTCTAGCCGCCCATCTGCATGAGCTCTTACATGCCACCACCTGTTGGCTGTTGCGCCAATCAGACGTTTTTCGATCGTTAGGAGACGGACGCAGGTATTTCAAATTCTTGATTTCCAACTTTTTACTCCGGTTGGTTGGTCTAGTGATTTTTTTTTTGCCTTTAATGCACATTCTTCGAACACCTTTCAGAAAATTTTGTGTTAATACGTTCATAAATCGATTTATAGGATCGCTTCTAACAGCCATCGATCCCCTTGTATCGCGTTGTATAGTGACCCATATACTGTTGTATGTTTATATGTTTAAATTACAGTCATGTTTTGTGCACCATTCAGTAGAACGCTAGGTTGTTTTCGGACACAGTAACAAGTAAAGCTTAATATTATTATTATCATTATGATGATGCTGATGACGATGCTGCTGCTGCGGCTGCTGATGATTATGATAATGAGGCAAGAGGCGTTTAAAGTTCGCTGGTGGGAAGGACTAGAGAAACGCCTAAATTTTTTCAGGCGCCAAATAACCTATAGTGCCTGACAACTTAATAAACGCAGGGCGTAGCTCATTACGTTCGCGATTTTTGCTTCGTGCTTTGTTATTGGTTGTTCTTATTGAAAAAGGTCTCAATGAGAATGGCTGCTGAGCGATAATGATTGACTGGATATACGCCAAGCCCTGCGTTTCTTAAGATGTCGGTTTTTATAGATGCAAACAGGCTATTGTAGCATAATAAAATTGATGCTTTCGACCAGAGACTTGAATATGGGTCACCGGTAACGAGTTCCTGGTTGGCACTTCATTCTGACGGCGACCGTCACAAACAAGGATTTATTAGATGCGTGAAGTAAAGCAGTTGTAAGTAAACCTAAAAGAGGGAGATCAAGTGCTTCGAAGTATTTTATTTGTACAGTTTGTATACTCTACTCTACCAGATCCTCCTTTTTTGTGTAATATAATCTAGTTTTATTTTAGATATGTTCCTGCGACTTTTCTACTGACTGTTCTTTCTTTCACACTTTCGCACTCTTAATGACACTACTTTTGTCATTTGAACCGGGATCTGTGTCACATGCCTATACTGTCTAACGCTCAGAGACCCTGTTGGTGTTGGTATTGTGCCTGCAATATTTATCCTGCTACCGTCAGTTACCTTTTCCACTTTCGAGTCATTCTGGTGTGTGCTGTTTATAACTGACAGGGTGCAATGCATTTTGTGTAGCCTGCTGCTTCTGGGCGCGAACGCTCCATTCGCTTTACATTTCAAATGTTAGATTATAGCGCGAAGTTATTTCACCTTAATGAATCTACAGTAAAATGTTCATCGGTACGTCTACAATTTTTTATAACATGTATTCGTTCGGTTACACCGGTCGGACTAAAATTATTATGACTAAACCAAGCGATTTATGATTAGTGGATTGATGATCTGACTCTATCATGTTCGGCGGCATGTAAAAGTGTCTAAACCACGTTCCCTACTCTAACCATTTCACAGTGGACTATTCAGTGGCTGTCTACCTAATTTCCCGGAAAGCCTTCATGACCGACGTGAAATTTGGGTTGACGATGCTCTCTTTCTAATAAAAGTTCAACTCCAAGTTCAGGATATCCCAAAGGATTCCTTACATCTTCTGTTGCCACACCAAGATAATGTACCACTCTTGAAAATTTGCTTTTGCCAGGATGCCCTCCTTTGTCCCAGGGAGGTGTAAGAAATCTGTCATTTCCAATTTGAAAAGGGAGCACATCTCCCACTGGTTCAACCACTCCTGGCGCTTCACGTCCGCCTATTTGGGCCCCAGTGCCTACTCTTTGCAGTTCACCTAGTTCAGCCTCTATAAATTCTTTTCTTGGTCTTCGCGCTACGCCACTTCTCGCACCTTGCATTACTCCTTCTTCAAGGGCTCCTCCAAATAACGTTCCAGGTGCCCCAAACCCCCGCCCCTCGTCAAATCGTCCTGGGTCTTTTTCCTGTTTTGCTTGCAATCCACCTAGCTCTCCTCCCCTTCGCCCACCGAAAATGCTTCCTCTTCTTTGATGATTCGTTTCCTTGTTTGTATCTCCTCTCTTTTGCGTTTTTTCTTTTGTTGTGAGTGCTGTTAGTGCTCCCTGTGGTCCGCTTTTACTATCAACTCCTACTTTTGTTTTTGACAAACCGGTAGTCGTGGCTCTGTTTAAATTTAAGGCTCTCCCTGCGGTTTCATCAATTCCTCCTTGTCCCGTTGCTACGCCTCCTTTAGCTGTCAAAAAGTGTAAAGCTTTGCCACCAGTTCTTAACCCTACGAGACGTTTTCCGTCTTGGGACGAAGCTTCTGTTTCGGAACCTCTCGGGGAAGAGTCAGGCATTTTCTTGGTAAAGGAGAGCCCGCCTGGGTTTTCTGCATTCCCAATTATTCCTCTTATTGAGGTACCGCTGGCTTCGGGCAAAATAGTTTTTTCTGGAGTCAGAGACATCCCGGATGTCAACCTTTTGGGGCTAGCAGATGGGCCTGCTGTTGGCCTTTCTGAGACAACATTTGCTTTTTCTGTTCTTGATATTCTTTTACTTATGGAACCTGGTAATGTCGAAGGACGTCCAGTATGCGGTAATAGTTCACTTTCTAAATTGTCACCTTGAACATTAATGCTTCCCGGGAGTTGCTGCCTCCCCGCTTTGCTTTCTCTTCTGGGCACACTTGATCCTGGCATACTCCTGGAGTTTACAATACCTCCAACCACTTTTCTTTCTCTCCCCATTTGTGCCCCGCTATATTGCGCAGCAGACCCTTGTCGTCCACGTGAATCTGAAAAACGGCCTGACAATTCAACCTTTCCTCTTGAAACTTTTACTTTTTTTTCACTTCCAATACCTCTTCTTCCTTCGCTGTCAATACCTGCTTTTCCATTGTCACTAGTAGTAAATTTCCTTCGAACCCCTCTAGTAGTACTCCCCAAACTACCCAGCCCTGCAGCTCGACCAACCATATTCGTACCTAGTCCTCTATGTGATGCGGAGGTTTCACCAAGAGTAATACCTCGAGTTTCGCCAGTACTCTCGGTACGCATTCCTCTTTCATTACCCCTAAATCCTACTGCATTTTCACCACTTCGAAATCTTTCTACGCTTTCTTTTTCACGACTGCTCATTCTGCTGAGTTCTCGCTCACCATTTCCGATTTGACTTTTTAGCTTTCCAGAAAGGATTTTGTTTCTAATTGCAGATTGTGCCCAGGGCGGTCCTGCTCCTTGTTCCATACCTATAACATCGGTTCCTCTGCCGTTAGCAGTATTTCCTCCTACTCCACTATTTACAGTATCCCCTCTTTCTTGTTTGCTACCGCGAGTTCTTCCAACTACACTCCTAAGACTTGTTAATCTATCATGATTATCTCCACCCCTTACTGGAAGTACTCCTGCTCCACCTCTAATATCCGTGCTCTCTTTTCTAGTGGCTCCAGATGCATTTTCACTGTTTATATTTTGTTTTACTTTGCTACGTTTTCCTCCTCCTGATATTTTATCATGTCCAGTACCAACTCGTGGAGCACCGCTGCGAATACTGCTTGCTCGGCCGCTGCTTCCGTAGCTCCCTCTTCTCTGCATTCCTACTCCTGTACTGTACTTTCTATGTCCTCCTTCAAGTACTCCTGATCTTCTGTTGCTTCCAATATTGTTTTCTACTCCTCCCCCTATCCTACTACTAAACCCTTCACCCCCTCCCTTAATGCTCACGACACCTGCTTTTTCACCTCTTCCATTATCTTCCTTTCTATTGCTAGCGGTACTTCCTCGTCCACGTGCACCAATGCCCGTTCCCCTCACTTCACTAATTATACCAAGACTTCCACCTCCCACCACATCTGATGCTCCTCTGGAAAGGTCAATACCCATTTTCGCTCTTCTACTATCGCCAATAAATCGCCTGTTCGCATCCCTACTAGCACCTTCACTATCTGGTTCGTTACTTCCAATACCTCTAAGATAATTACGAAACCTCGTTGCTCTATCACTACTAGCAGTACCCCGTTCCCCAAGTGCTCCTGTTTGTCGTCGTATACCTATAACGGAAGATTTTCTTCTGTTTGCACCGATAGTTGTGTCAGCACTTCCTGCTGCTCCACTACCAATAGCTCCTGTTCTTGCACCCTCATCATAACCTGCCTTTCTTCCGGTACCACGTACAGCCTGCTTGTCTGCATTAACACCTATGCCTCTCTCTCTTTCGCCTCCCGCGCTGCTTCTTCCTTCTCCTACACCTTTTCTTCCTCTTCCTTGTTCTCCAAACTCCCGATCTCTATCTCTTCTGCCATCGCCGCTGAAGTTTCCTCGTGAAAATAAGGGTCCTGCTCTCATTCTGAACCTCCCACGAAAAGAACTTTCAATATTCGATGATGGTTCTCCTGTTCTCGAACCTCCTGCAGCCTTGTCACCTCCGCCAATAAGTTTGCCCACCCCGCTTTCTCCTATGAGACTTCCAATAAAGGATGTCCCTCTACTTCTCAGCCCACTTATGACACCTAACCCAATACGTTCCTCATTTTTGTTTGTAATGCCCAACGGAAGGGAATCTCTCTTGCCTCCGCGGTCAATTTCTTCTCCTTTTGATGTGCTTCCGAAGCCGTCCTTTCCGTTTGGAAGTCGTCCAGTTCCCGATGTCCGACTTCGCCACGACGATCCTCCACCTGCTCCTAGTCCGAGAAACTTGCCTACGTTACTCACGAGGTCTCCCACCGCTTCCACTACGCCACCTCGGTCCGATCGAGTTAAATAACTCCCTTTTTGTGCTTCGCGTTCGGTGCTTTTTTCTCTTCCCAAAACTTCCGATTCGTCTATGCTTCGCTTTATCCGTCTTCCATCTTGCCCATACACTCCTGAGTTGAGGAAGCGTGAACCTGAAATTAATAAATGTAAAAATTAATTATACTTTCTTAAGGTGAACCTGAAATGAAATAAAATGTCAAAATATGAGTCTGCCACACTTTTGGATTTTTCTCAGACCAATCAGTGTACTTCCCAAGTCTAGTCGCCTGTCTTAAGAAACCTTTGTCAGAAAGCAACCCTTTAGCCTGGTTTGAGAAGGGTGCCTGATAGTCCTTGCAATACTCTCATTATCATGGGTGGTGCGGTTGAGATGTTCATGTGACCAAAACTTTTGTCTATCTCGGAGCGTTTGTTGCATTTCGTTGAATGTGTCCTATACAAGGTATTCACGGGTAAACAAAAACAAACACAGCCGAACTTCCGGGGAGAGTATGTTGCTTCCGGCTAGCCATTGTTTTTGTTTGTCGTTTCGAACACGCAGCACGTACTTAAGGAGTATCACCGCAGAGGTTCAACTGCGGTTCATTTAGAAATTTACTTATGCTGGATCGAGATGCGTTCCTGATCTTTTAGATAAGAAACACGAACACTTGTTCCTCAAAGAGAAATAAAAAATCTGCCGAAGGTATCTTGTGAGCATCTTAACGACCACCGATTCGAGCCGCCTGGCTCGAATACCTTAAAACAACGTAAAATTCACAAGTCCTTAAACACAGGTTAACTACTTCGTGAGCGACAAGGCATCCGCAATGGGACGCCGTGAATGACAAGGCATCCGCAATGGGACGCCGTGAATGACAAGGCGCCAAAGATACGCGCGAAGATTCACCGCAGTGGTCGCCGAGTCGGATTTTGGTTTAGCAAACGATCTCCTAAAAAATGTTACTAGATTTTTTCAGTGCGGCGCGAGTCTCAGTAATGTAGAATTGTCTAATGCTTTGACTTGCTTGCTTTGGTATTCAAGGCTTGTTTCCCATAGCTCCATGTCAACTTGCATTTCCACTTGCCGTAATGGCCCGATTGGTACCTATTGGTATACGGAGGTGATCGCCTGAGTCACCGCATTCTGTCGTTTTTCTCGTCGCTCCATCTGTCGGCAACACATCGAACTAAGTCACTACTGTCTGGTTAACGCCGCCTTCCTGAGATCATCCAAGTGTGGCGGCCCTCGGCGCCCCCGACTTGAGAAACTTCACTTCTGAAATTTTCTTCGTGCCAGTACGTATCGGAAACTTAAAACCACGACACTGTTGAATTTATAAAGTCTAGCTCTCGTACAATTGCTCGCTAGAGAACCCGAAGTCATGGCGCACCCACTGAAACAGAAGTTAAACATTGCAGACCCGGAAGTATTTATCTACCTCTGTCATGGCAGCCGGGAGTGGCGCGAATCCTGTATTAGGTAGTCAATTTTATATGCATTATGAGGTTTTTCTGAACATATTTCCTTCACCAGATTAATACATTCGAATCCTTAAGAAGGAATATTATTCACCTAAATCGAAATAGAAGAATATAAGTAGTTACGATACCCATATTCATTCAAGATTTCTTCCATAATTTTATTTTATATATTCAGGATACACCTTTTAAAAGTATTTCAACATTTAGACTCCTTAGTAGTACAATAAAAGGAAAAGGTTGAATATGAAAGCTTGAAGTTTAGGATGGAAACAAAACGCGAGTACTGAACAATTCTCGGTACTGTGTGGTAAAGTAGGCTTTACCAAACCGTTTTTATTTTTACGCTGTGTCTAAAGCTACGTCGGACGTATGCTGACCCCAGAGTCTCAAAATACGTCGGAAGTACCCAGACCTCAGAGTCTAAAGACAGGTCGAACATACCCGGGACCCGGAGTTTGTGGGCATAGCCGCGACTCGCACTTGGGGTGTTCGGGGCACAAAGTAGTATGCCGTGTCCGTCGCCCGACTCGAGCTCAACAAACTCAACCGGCTCAACTGTAGAGCTTCGAGGGCAATGTTCGAAACAGAAAACGAAGCTGACGAGCCATTAAACGTCCTGTGCCGTTTACGGCCGTTTCCTTCTCTGGCGGTCTAAGTTACGTTTCGTGAGTTTTGTGGGAAATGTTCAAGAGAGAGTACGAAACTGACGAAACATGAACCGTCGTGTGCCGTTCCCGGACGTTTTTTTCACTTGCGGTCGAAGTTTCGATTCGTACAGACGTGCAAAGCATGCAGTGTGTGAACAAGGATCGACGTGTCACGGCTCCTGCCTACCAATTTTTGCGCTTGTATGGTACAACGTTCCTTTACATTCACCTGCTGACGCAAAAAACCGACAAGGAGCGAGCACTGCCGAGCAGCTTTCCGTTTTTCCCCATAATGACCCTGGAAATGCAAAACCGGTGCTGTACTAAATCTACAAACTCGAAACGAGTCAGCTCCGCGTCCAGGGAATTCTACCATCATCAAGAACGACTGCGTTGACATCACGTGCAAACCATGTATAACAGACTAGACCACCCTATTGTAGGTGTGCTGCATATAGAATAATATTTTCCCACCGTGAGTATTGGTCAAACGTGCGAAGCATGTCTACCCTCTTTGTTATGGTAACACTTTTTGTAGTGGGCGATGATGTTGATGGCTTGCTGCTACTCGAACTGGATTGGAATGGATTTTTTTTTCTAAAGTACAAAAAAGCGAAACTTGCGAGCGTGGTGCGGGTGCGTCCGACAGACTGGTCCGACGGACCGACGTATCTTTAACCACAGCGCTATTTTTAACAATTGATCACCAAGCAGCGTCACTATATTTACTAGCTTTGCTAGGCATGCTTTTTCAATAATCCATAATTAATTTTATTCAATATAGCTTAAACATAAACAGTTGCTCTAGTTGTTAGGGACCCTTAAGTTTTGGGGTGTACTCGTTCTAAGCTAAACTTCACGATCCGTATAAACGAGTTGCTTACCATGAATCGAAGGATCTGAAGGTACCCGTCTTTTTGTTCTCATTTTGGCTTCTGATCGGCATGATACTTGTTCACTAAAGCCGCCTCTAAGAACCTTCAAAGAAAAATGAGAATGGGACCTCATTTGCTATTACAAAGTTGGCAAATTGAAACATTGTGAAACCTAAACTATATGCCAAGTGTTCAGTAGAAGAATGGTAGCGATACACCACCTTTGACGTAATGCCAGCTATTATGATGAGTGTAGTCCAGTCTAACTGATTTCGAACGACATTGTGCGAGTTATGTGTAGACTCGGAGTCATTGATCGAATGACTGCTTCAACTAAATGGTCCCGCGCGCTTTCGGTACACTTGACTCGTGTAAAACTTGTCAGATTCTGAAATGATGTCGACCAATTCTGGCTCGTGGAGTTTGAAACGTTTTCTTGCGGCAGAGTGACGCCAACGTAAGCACGTTTTTGGTTCGTTCCGCATGCTTGCGACATGAATAGCAACAAACGCCTTGTTTTTAACTGCAGGCTTCCAAGATTGAAATATCGAGCTTGCCAGCGGCCTTTCCTAAGCTCTCAATGAATAGAGCTTACAATATATATATATATATTTTTTTTTTATATGTGCTATTTTGTTGAAAAACTGGGTAAACTCTACGTGATAGAAAGTATAGTTAGGACATGAAGGACATAATGCTACTTCTGGATACAACAATGGCTCAACATACTGTTCATGTCTGTCGGACACGAGCTTGACCAACACGCTGGGATTTGTTCCTTTCAACATGGCTTTCATACGTGCGTGAATTTTGTGTTTCAAGAAAATTAATTGTTTTCAATTATATTCCATTAAACCATTGAAATTAATTTGAAATATTTTAGTCAAATATTTGAGCTGGTTAGAACAGAACGACCTGTGTCATGTCCTACGTTTATTGATTCGATATTTTTTTTCTATTATTATATCAAAGTAACGCGACTTATAATTTTGAAGTTTCTGAAGTATTTCAAAATCCCGTTAGAGAGTGCGTAGTAATTGATTTGAGCAACATTAATCCGGTATCAAAATGCAATTATAAGAATGCGTGGACCTGAAAAACAGTTATGGCGGTAAAATAGTTGTTTGAAACATAAGAGGGTAGTGCGTTCAATAGAAATTATTCAAAATGAAGATAGGCGAAATATTGCTCGTAACTTGCGGGGCCGCATTGCACTACACATTCTAAATATATTATAGAAAAGTTGTAAACGGGGGGGGGGGGGGGGGGGGGGTTAGTTGGGATCTCATAAAATAGAATAAACACTTGTGATTCAGTTTGTTAAAATATTTATACACTGAGCAAGATCTGACCATAATATTCGTATGTGGCTTAGGACTCTTGTTTGAATATGTATATTTTAGCTCTAGAACGACATCAATAGTTTTTCTACCCGGGACAAAAAATAGATGTACCTCGCCGTCTTCTTATTAGATACTTTTTTATATGGCATGTTTCCGCATGCTTATTAATATGCATATTTTAGAATTTTATTGTGAAGATATTAAAATTACATGGCTGAGTTTAGCGAATTGTAATCAGCAAGAAACCAACTTTTAAAAAGATAACATTTTAACACTTATACAAGGGGTAGTCACATAGATTTTATATATTACCAGAAGCTTCTGAATGTAAAGAAACATTATTATTTTTGCTGCTTTCTGAAGATACTATTATGCGCTATTTATTTTCAAAGGTTAATAGTAAACAAGAAAAGCTCAATAATTTCGTAACATTTTACAACTTACCAGCATTACTGGCACAAGTGCGTATTCGCCACTTTTTACCAGTGATTCGCTTGTTGGCAAATTCAAAGCTGAAACTAAAAAGAAAACAAATGTTGTGCTGGGATGAAACAATTATCTATAATATAGAACATTTATAAAGGGAAATGTTGGAATACGAAACTCTCGTAACGCACGTAGTTTATTAAAGGAAACTTTTTTGGCAGTTAGAAACTGTATATAGTATTAGAGTCAAAGACCCGCTTCCTCAAGCGCCATTTAATAATTCCCTTGGCAATAGCATTTCCAAAGGCAAAGGAGTCAACATGAGCAGAATTTCTTGGAAATATGTATTAAGATATACTTTACCGGCGTTGTTTATATTTTGAAAGTATGCCGGCGAAACACCTAGACATAAACAGGTACACTGAAAGATATAGCGGCTTGAGAAATTTCCTGCCGTAATTACGCTCCAGTAAGGTAGTCCCCTTTTTAAAACTGCTTAATAAGGAATGAAAGGTTAGGCAGCTACACCAGTAAATTTACTATAAAAGTTGGAAAATAAAGATAGCTCGATTGTGAGGTTGTGTGTTCGAGATAAGGAAGAAAATGAGTTTAGTATTTACTACCCCTTCTGAGCGAAGTATAAACGAGTCCTGTCCTCGATATATTAAATAAAATACCCACGACGAATTGGAGGAATTTTAAGGCGAAAGCATTAACTGTCCCGTGGTGCGAAGCCGGCGTTGTTTGTAACCAGAACTCTGTCTGTAACCGTCTGTAGCAGCGAAACGGCAGTTAAATTCCCATTGGCCAAAAACACAGCAACGCGGATGTTTCGTGATTAGCTCTTCGGTGTTCTTATCGGCTGATCCCCCAATCTTATAGGTTGCGGGGCGATAATAAGATGCTCGACTTTCATTTCACGCCCTGCATATTTTTCTCCTGCCTGTGACTATAGAAATATTGCGTAATCGTGCATTGGATTAACCGTGAAGAACTACCAAAATGTGAGGTTGTGTTTGTCCGAAAAAGAAGGATTTATTTGCTTGGTAGATAAACATTTCGTACTATATCATGACCTTAGTTAGCACTAGAGAGTGTCACGTAAGTTCGGTAAAGCCTCAGAAGTTGAAAAAAAGGCAAACATTTGCTAGCATGAAGCTGCTGCAAGCACCAATTAGCTCAACTGATGCTCCATGTACCACAGCTCCATGAAACCTTCAGGAACATGAAAAAGAACACTCCATGACCAGGAATACGAACACTCTATGCACATAAACATGAACACTTAATGAACATGTATCCCACATGTACCAACTAACTCACCTCAAGCCGGTAGTTCGGCTCCAAAACTGAGAATTCCGCTAATTATGTTCGTTATTGACGTCATCGTTGCAACATCAGGAGATAGGAGCAACAGCACATTCTTTGCTCACTTCTTATTCTACTATTATTACGAAAGACGAAAATGAAGACGTTTTACGGGTGTAGACGAGAAAAAAGTTTGGAAACCGTCTCAACGTTTTCTGACGTAACAAAGTATTTCCAAAAAAAACAAACAAAAAGTTTAAAATTGCGAATATCTGGTCAATGTTCGTGGCTTAGTGACAATACATTCACCTAAGCCTTCTGATGCTTATGCGTTCTACGGTCTTATGTACACTTTTCTTTTTTTAATTTAAGTTGGTCCCAGGAAGATGTAAACATATTAATTCTTGAAGCTTCGGTAAAGTGCAGCCATATCGTGTAGTTACATTTTTGTGAAATAGGCGTTCAAGTATAAGGGCTTAAAGTGAATGTATCTTTGCTTCAGGACTACATATGTTTGTTTACCCATTTTTAGAGAACATCGGCAGCACATAGATGTGTATTTATTTAGGCATGGTCATTTCTAGAGAGCCAGTCTTTTATCAACGTATTGGCAAATAAAACATGTTGATTAGCTCATATATGCCCATGGTGATAGTAATTTGTTAATGAATTTGAGGCGTGTGGTTTTATTCTAAAGAAGGCAACGTAGAAACTGGCTAAATGAATGACAGCGAGACAATGTCTATATATAAATCTAGGGAGCTCAAATAAAAACAAATATAAACTTCCCGCTTACCAAAGATGCTTAGAAGCACCGCCAGAGATCCCCTCCATTCCATGATCAATATAGGAGTGGGTTTGAACAAATATAAAAATGCACGTATTTTGTAACAATGCTTGTCAGCTGTACGATTCATTTTCTTGGACGTTAAATGGACGCTTTGTCTTGCCTTGTCTGCGTATTTTTGTCACAGAAGTAACAAAGCTATCGTCCTAGCAGCGGTTGAAATCCTTTTATTTATTTCTGACTCCTATCAAAAAAAGAAAAAAAGGTTCTTTTCTGAAGGTCGCTATCTTGGGCTAATATTTATTTTAAATAAGATGTCGATATGTTTACAAACTCGTCTCGCTAAACTATGCGCAGCCAACAAATTGGTCTATCTGCCTTGACATTTCGTACCATCCCTAGCAAAAAAAATCATTTGTATGAGAAATTTCTTGTGTCCAATAAACACATATGAATCATACAAGATATATAAGAACATATACGAACATATAAGAACCATATAAGAATTATATGAGAGCTATATAAGAACCATATAAGATATATAAGAACCCCATAACAAACTTATAAGAAACCTCCCAAGAGTTTCTTAAATGGTGCTTGTGTGTTCTCATATATCTTATATAGTTCTTATATAGCTCTTATATGGTTCTTAAAAGGTTCTTATATGTTCTTATATATCTTATGTGATTCATATGTGTTTATTGGACACAGAAATTTCTCATACAAATGAGAATTTTCAATAGGGATGCTTTGAGGGAATCGTTTTTACTATAGCACGCGCGCAAAGGCGATTACAATGATTTAAGCAATGGCGGAATATTATCTCTGCCTTGTGCTTGAGATATGACAGCTATCAAAACGTCGGCCGCCCGCTGTTTCACGTTATGGACCCAGGTCCAGCTTCAGCAGAGCTACCGACAGCCAATTAATTTGGACAGAGTGAGGTTTCCCCTTTGACAGGTCAGATGGTAACAGTAACATTATGAAAAAATTCCCCGGTGTAACACCTTCCTTTATCCTATTTTAGCATAAAAATCCTGCTGCAGTGCGCAGCATATTACTAGTTTTATCGGTTGGAAATGTTTGTTTTGAGACGCCATGCAACACAACATCGAGAGCTTCGTTTATAATCGAGGACAAACTAAACTTCGTAATCGGTATTAACAAACGCAGTGCCCTGTGGTAGCTATATGGCGTGCCCCTAATATCGAGCTTTAGTATTGCGTATATGAGCAAACGCAAGCATTAGAGGGTTTTAGTATATCGTGTAGGTATGTAACGCAAACACACAACGCATGCGCTGTGCGTTTGCGTTAAGGGCCGACGTACACTTGACGCTTTACACTTTGCCCGCCCACCTCTTCTCCTATTTACTCTCCACTTATTACCTTGCCCATAATTGGCTCCCCTGGCAGTTTAGGTGAGGGGATCGCTAAGAGGATTATCTTCCCTGCAGAAAACAGAGGTTGTACGTCGGCCTTTAAGGTCGGTTCACACAGGCACGGCCACTCGATCTCCGCTGTTGGTGCGGAAAACAAAAGAGCGCGCGTGAGAGGAGAACTTCTACCATTTTCCGTGGGGGCGAGGCACATCGGTTTGTAAGCTGAAAGTACTCTGTTTCACCTTATGTTGTACCACAGGAAAGGCTAAAAGCGCGAGCTCCTTGCTCTGGGGCAGATCTCGGCGGCACAAGCTCTCGTGCAGTAAGGGCAGCTGTCAACGCTATGAGCTCGCGCTTCCAGCCTTCGCTGCGGTACAACATAAGGTGAAACGGAGTATAGAGACGGCGCCCAACGCGCTCTTGCTCCGCTACCCAGATAAAATATCTGCCTGTCATTGGCTTCGCCGATACCGAGGCGCTGCCGCGGTTGCAGAAGTCAGCAAAACTCGCTTTCCCCCCACCTGTGCACCTCTGTGCTGAGCGAAAATATCGTAGTGTCACTCTGCGCTCGCGTGTGTGGTTTGTGTTGCCATTTTGGAAGCTGCCGGAAATATAAATACGTGTTCTAGTTCTGAGTGCCAGACGGCGTTGAAATGTGCCAACTCCACTCGTGAAACGGGAAAGCCTGCAGTTGATGAAGTACAATGAAGTCTCTTCCGAACTTGAGTTCGCACCGCTGACTTACATGGCTGGCTACTTGGCCCTCGATTGCGAACAAAAGGTGACCATTTTTATTTGTGGAAATTGTCATAATTTCAAAGTAATTAGCTGACACATTCAACCTAGCAAAGCAATAAGAATTTCTCTGTGAAAGCAAGGAAGGCTAATGTGTAGAACCCGCTAAACTTTGCAGGTGACGTGTCCTGAATGGAAGCGCAACTTAAGGGAAATGCATCGCATTACGGAGCATAGCAGTCCATGTTTAGCCTTGACCAAGGAGGACTCAGCTATCCACGACCTCAAGCTGTCTGGCTGTGCAAGCTCGTCTGCACCTTTGTCGAGAGGGCTAGTCGGCAGAGATTCGTGGTTGTGGAAGGTTTTGCAACGACCTCTTGAGCGCTGTGCTTCCCCACCTTATGGACTGCCCGCTGATGTGGTGTGTTAACTGCCGAGACCCCTACCACAGCAAAGAGCTCTGCGAGCTCTTTCTCAGAAAACTCCTCAGACCTTTTTTGGCAAATTGGGCTGGTGACCTAAACAGCCCACTAGAGAATATATTGAGGCTTTCGCGGAAGCCTTTTTCCCGGAGGGTACTCCGCTTGTGAACTATATGACTGCCTTGGTCTGTTTTTTTGTGAACAATGAAGTTTATATTGCTGAAGTTATGCACGCGGAATCCGATTTTATATTGTCCTTCACAGATGAATAAATGGCACAGCTCGCGCGTGCTCGAGCGTTGGTTAAAACCGGAAATCATACGGCCTAGCTATATCCAACTATAACTTCTATATTACAGTGGTAATAGAAACGGGGCAACAGTTACGGGAACAAGAAAACGACAATTCGCTAATACTGCCAGCAGAATGCAGCTTTAACGCGCAGCCTGTAGCTGAGTGAGCTTTTCGCAGAAAGAATCATGTGCTTTTATTCTACACAGATTTGTCACATCATTCATGCAATCTGGCACTCGTTTCAATTGAGACTTGCGGCTTCACGAAAAAAAAAAATCTAAATAGCCACACCGGGCCGGGCCTGCTGCTCCTCTCTCACTATATTTCGTCTTACCTTAGCATGGACTAACCGCGAACGCTGTGCTAGCGCGAGCGGCTAGCCTTTGCTGCCATACTGGAGCACTCGCTGCACGAGCGCTCATGCAGCCGCCGAGGCTTCCTTCGAAGCAACTATCTCGCGCTTTTAGCACGCGCGGCTAACAACTACATACTAACGTGAAACGAAATATAAAGTTCCTCGATATGCTCCCCCGAAAGGAAGTCTATCTCTCACCGATAACGAGCGTCACAGCTGGCGCTGCGGGGTAAAGTAGAACTATAGCTCTCACCGGCGGAGTGAGGCATACGGCAGGCCGCTCCCAAGGGGAGTCCTAATCGAGCGGCCGTGACACAGGGGTGTTTGCTCACGATTTCTTACGTTACGTGAGGAGTCACCGGGACATTCGTGTTTCGTATGATGCGTGCAAAGCTGCTCCTTGAAACGGTCGCCACGCTTTATTCGATGCACGGATGACCCGGTTACTCGCGACGTAAGTGGTCACAAGTGGTCGTATCCTAAACTAACGTAGAAAGCGCCCCTGTGTGAACGGACTTTTAGCGTCGCCTGCTCCACGTTGCGCATGCGCGATGTCGCCATGCGCCAATTTAAGACGCAGTTTTGGCTCCGCGCACTTGAAGTGTGGAACACAGAACGCTAACGCAAACTCACTGGGCTTGCGATTGCTCGTACACGCAATTCTAGAACTCGATCATACTGTCCGTTTGTGTTAGCGTTGAGTGTTCCGCACTGCGCGTGTGCGGAGTCCAGACTGCGTCTTAGATTGACGCATAAAGACCAAGCGCGTGCGCAGCGTATAGCACGCAACGCTAATAAAAACGCACAGGGCTTGCGTTTGCTCCGTACACAATACTAAGCTCTGATAAGAAGTTAAACGGTTCGACTTCTTGTAATGTTGCTAGTTTCTAGGGTACGACTTACCTTCAGAGTGTGGTAGAGTTGCCCCCACCTGGCGCATTACATGTCCGGGCTCTTTCCCTATTAATCGAAAGGTAGTATTGCGTATAAAAGCAAACGGAAGCGCTTTGCGTTTGCATTTGCTCTGCTTGCTTCACGCCGGGTGGAGCACGCAATCCAAGACGTAGTTGGGGATTCGCGCAGACTGAGAGTGCCTGGAACACGCAATGCTAACGCAGACGCAGTGTGCGTGCATTTGCTTGTATACGCAATACTGCAACTCTCTAATGACTTCCATCATGGAGGATGGAGCAAAGGGGGGAGGGGGTGTGCTGCTAATAAATATGTATGATTCCATATTTCGTTTTAATGCTAGTGCAGATCAAGCAAAAATAAGAGGACAGGGGTTCAGTCTAACTGGTTCTTATATTGCGTTTTACAAATTTAAATGGATGTGCAACTAAGGGGATGAAATTAAACACTGCGTCACCATCTTCAGGGCCAACATTGCGTGATATACCATTGACCACTGATGCCTCTCACGGCGCTAAATCCTTTTTGTTATTGGCCCACTTATGTTTAATATCTGCATACACCCCACCCGGCCTAAATAAAAATGTCAAATGTTTCTCAACCTATCATATTGACTATTTACTTACTGATATTGATGCAAGTAGTCACACGAGTTATTGCCCACTTCTAGAGGAGTGGATGCTTTTTATTACGCCAAGAACCTGTTTGGTCGCTCGTATGCCTCCTCCAACCACGGCTATTGTGCCTAGTATGCTTCGAACACGACGCGTTCTTAGAGCATAATCTATCGGCAGGCATAGTCCCCGCAGGCAGGCACCGCGGTGGTTCCACTGAAATAACAGACGAAGAAACAATGTTGCATTCATCCAGGGGAAAGTAAGGCAAACAAAAATTAAAATTTCGGACAAGGCAATTAAACATTCTGTGTTATCTGTTGCGAAGTAGGATTACGCATCCAGTGACAATTACAAATGAATCTGCCTATTGTTTTAGAATTCCTTTATACCCTTCCTTCCTCCTCCTCAAAAGCTGCGCTCTAACTCTGCATTTCAGAGAATTGTAAACGTCTTTTTTAATGTACATTTTTGCGGTTCATTATAACAGAAGATGTATGAAGTCGCAATTTGACTCAGTAATAAAGAACAAAATATAAGCGCGCAGGCGTCTAAAGAACATAGCATCACATTCGGCACGAGCTTCACATAATATTTGTGCGAAATCTTCGTATGCTAAATTAGTCAAGTGCTATGTGCCTCCAGGCAAAGCGTTGATTGATTAGCAGGAGCCAATATTGAGTCGGCGCCCGCATATTGGTACTTGTTTAAATTATCCGCACCATGGCTTGGTCAAGGCCCCCTAAATAGCACGGCTTGTACACTGGGTTGTCTGTGCGCCATTTACCGGATTCGAGCGCGGGTAGAGATTACGCACAAGTGCTGCGCCAGCATTAAACTGAAAATTACGTTTACTAATTTCTTAGATGACTGAGCACACACTGCTGAAGCAGCACTCGTGTCAAATCTGCCTCCCTTGCTTGATAGAGGTGGACAAAACAAAAAAATCTAAGTACTTTTGACAAGTGCACACGTGCCTCAGGGGATTCTAATAGAAGAATGGATAGTTGGGCGAGTTGGTGGGAATTCATCTTGGGACACAGTGCGAACAACAGACGTGGACGAAGAAGAAACACACGGGACGAGCGCTGTGATTCTAATGCTAAAAATCTAGGATTCTAATGTGGGATTCTAATGCTAAAAAAATAAGACATGCCTTGACGGCTCAACAAGCACCGTCGGGACGTGTATGTATGTCGAAGTTTTTGTACCGGTCAATGTGTATGCTTGTGGTCGCTTTGTTAGAGTAATAGTCCTTTATGTTGTTTTGCGTTTATAAAAACATTGTGTGTAAATGTGAGGTTGTTTGAATGATTTGATCTAATCGAGGGCACAACAATAACTAGAGTGATTTTATGGTTTTGTCAAAGAAGATCCACCTTGTACTCACACCACAGGGCGACCCGTCCATCTCAATTCGCGTTTGCAAAATTGGCATGAAAACTGTGTGTTCATCGATACACTGAAACACACAAGGTGTCACTGCTAGTGTCTGCAAAAAATTAGAAAAACAACAATTAGAAGTAATATTGTATATCTAGTTATCTGTACGTGATAACCGTGGTTAGCTCGATAATAGTACAAGAAGACCATATGGTATACCTTTATAAATCTGGATGGTGGGAAAATAAGAAAAGGGAATAAGTATCAGAGCACGAACTCCTAGCGAAGGTGTATAAAGGAATATTACAACGAAATGTGAGCGGTTATTTTTTTTGTTTATATGTGTTCAAAGGAGGAGCATCACATCGGAAACACCAATATCTTGTTAAAAAGACAAGAAAATGAATTTTAGAACGAATTAAACGATTAGCAAAAAGCACCTGGTGGATGTCGCTAAAGCCTCCTTTGCAATACCCGTCTAGGAGCCTTGACAGGTAGTGCCGATAACTGTCTCGACAAGTACTATACATGCTTTGAATCTGACCTCATTTCGACAGGTCTACGGCCAGGACAAGAGAAGAGGGGAGGGGGAACACCCCACTCAACGGGACTCTCTTTTGTGTGTCCAAGACGTCCCTATTATCCCTCTACAAGATTATAGAAGATTAACCCGTCGCTCAAAATTCACACAAAAGCAGATTTGCGGGTAGTTTCAACGGCCCGCTTCGACCGCTTCGGTGGCTGGAACGGCTAGGGCATCCTGACGACATCAGCCTCGCCGGAGCTTTGCTCATCTCGAGACAAACTACGTCACTATTGCGCCGGATGTGACGTGCTCTCCACTGGCTGCTCTCTGAGCGCTTGCCAGAGTGGGCAGTTTATAACGAAAATGACAGCCATCAGGCTTAAAATACAATCGTGCGATTGTCATTACGGATACTGTGGATCATATTCAGCCTATTTCTGAACACGATGGGTATATTTTAAATTTCGTTGAAGTACCCTTTTGAGCCAGACGCAGGTACATTAATGCAAGAAAAATCGATTAGAAATAACAGTGGTCTGTCTGCGTGATACAAAATATGCGTGCGAAACCTTAGATAATTTAGGAATATGTTAATTTTATGAATGAGAACAATAAAACGAAAAAATATTAACAAACACCGCATATCTCACTTCCAAGTGTTTTTGCCAAGTGGACCACTGGCTTGGTAGGAGAGTTTAATTCATACTTACGTAATATCTGGGGAAAACCCTGCGGCAGTAACCGCCGCCTAGTAGGCCATGGTTTGCCGTGCAAAAGCCTGAGAACACATTTCAACAATTCACTATTTGTATATATCGCAAATGCGAATATCACACACAACATATTGCTACTGTACCATACCTAAAACGTTAAAGCAACTTTTAAAAAAAATTGAATAATGTAATAATTTATAGTGTTTTTCGAATACCTCAAATAAGAAAGGTAACTTTTTCTTTGAAATAGAAAAAAAACAAAAAAACCTGCAACATTAAACGTAGGATTGTGCTGCGAAAACAATTAAGCATTAGCACACCACAGAAGTATGATAGTAAGTAGTTACCCAACAAGTACAAGGAAAATATAGCTGTTCCTGCCGCCCTCATGTCTTCTGCACGTCCTTGACAAAATGGAACCATGATAGCCGCTATATATAACAATCCCAAGAATATGTTCTTGAGGGCACAGCTGCTCGATCTCCCGATATGTCTTGTTCAACTGCACAACAGCACAATATATATATATACTCTAAAATTAGAGAAGTATGTTTCTACTGCTAGATAGGTACAGGCATGGCAAAGTTTCTCACGAAGCAGTGTTATATACTGCGACTTTTTGAATCAACATTATATTAATAATTGTAAGTTTTCATGAAGTCGAAGTTAATAGTAAGATTTTGTTTTTATTAAACGTTTCAGCAGTTTATTGTAAGGGACACAATATGTCGCGTTGGGCCACGGCGCGGGCCAACGACGCTAGACAGAGTCGCGTACAGATCCCCGAGACCAACCATGAAGCCCCTCCCCTTCATTCGTTGTCCTTCAATATATATACAACTGGGCGCCTGACAGATGGCCGCAATCCTTTCGGAACAACACTTCATCGTTAGTCGATCTGATCAGGTCTAGTACTCTGATTCAGTGGCGCATCCGCCGGCTTACACGAAACACCGTGAGACTCGAGGCGGCCGCATAAGCATCCGCTCGGTAACACCACATTTCCCTTTTTTCTTTTGACACCTGATACACACAAAAAAGACAATGTCATGCATTCACGCTACTCAATAACAGAACAAAAAAAAATGTGACAGGACTTTTTACAATCGATAGTCCATAGTTTTTAAACGTTAACAGGGAACCCCATAGCGGTGCTGTTTTCGCACCTCGCGTCCCGAACGTGTCGCATGAGCGGATGGTGAACCACAGGGTAACGATCTATGCTACTTGGTACTTTCATCAAAATAGCTACTCTACTTTTCTTGCAACCCAGAGAAAATAGTGCTCGTGTTAGGCGAGTCAACGCCACCGGGAATGTCGTAACTGCCCTATAATTTGTCTCCTCCTACAGTGGACTAAAGGCCAAAGCCACGAGCCGCCAGGTCCAATCACGTTCCACTCTATACTATGACATGCTTAACATTGATTAGGGGTGGACGAATAATGCTCGAAGTCAAAAGCGCCGCATCATTTCTATAGCTTCGACGCTGCAAAGAGCCCATATATCGTGGCTTTCTTTGCAATGTAAAATTGTTGAGTCACTCAGTGCTCTTCGATTCGAACCATTGTCCATCCGTCCCCTCATCAGTGATCCGAGACGCAGGCACCGGTACGTGCATCGAAGCGAAATACCGTGCAATTTCTAAGTGGCTCGTAATTGAATTTGGCGGTCCGTAGCTTTGCCTTTAGTCCATCGTAGGGTGAGACTAAGTGTAGTTTGGTTAGACCTCGCCCGATAGGCAGGTCATAATACTGTGGCTACTTCTTTGCCTGTTTCACACAAATTTGGTCACATGACCGCAGTGGAGGTATCCCCCTAGCCGCATGACGGCTGTCGAAGTTCTGTTTTTGCTTTGCTCTCACGATGCGGTCTTTTTAGCGAACAACGTACTGGTTGACTATCTTAGGTTCCAGGGATGCAGCGGAATCGTAGTCCGCAGCAGTCGGCCCATGAGCAGTTTGGCCGGACTTTTCCCTAGGGGTCCCGAGTGTCCCTTTAATCTAACAACGCAAGGTACGGTTCACTGGACTTTTTGATGAGGCTCTTTATGGTTTGAACCTCCCCCTCTACCTCCCTATTGGCCCGCGGGTATCTCGGGCTCTACGTGACTTGCTGGAATCCGTACTCTCACGCAAAACACTTGAATTCCGAGGACACAAATTGCGTTCCATTGTCTGAGAGAAATTCTTCTGGTATTCCGTGCCGTGCAAAAATAATTTTCAAGGGGGTGATTACAATGCCACTGGTGATTCTTGTGAGGCGAGCTAGCTATGGGTATCGGGACAGGTAGTCAACGACTAACAAGTAGTCAGCGCCGTTCATTTGGCACAAATCGACACCAACCTTCTGCCAAGGCAGTTTTGGCATTTTCGTATGAATCATACGTTCTGCGTTCTGTTCGTGTGATTCCGTGCACACCCGGAAGTTGTTTACCAAAGCGGAAAGGTCAACCTTTAAACCCGGCCACCACTCAGATTCACGTGGCCTCGATTGACATTTTACAATTCCTTGGTGGCCGTCATTCAGACGACGCAGCACCTCGGCCCTTTGACACTAAGGAATGATGAGCCGAGTGTCCTTCCTCAGTACTGCAAAACAGTCTGTTGTTGGGCGAGTTGGTGAACGTTTGGATACATGGTTTCGCGTTCGTGTTTGTTTCTCTCTTGTGTCCGTTGTTTTGCGCAAAATCATGTATCCAAACCTTCATCAGTACTCCATTACAGATGGTGATCGTCGCTCTTTCTTGCCAGTACGGTTTTAAGAAAACCGGAAGCGAATGATAGGTGGGCCACCCTTTCCGACAGAAGCGAACTCGAGTTTTACAGATGTCATCTGCCGCCGGGCCTTGATTTACTTTTTCGATGTGGCTAACTACGGCCACGCTAGCAATGCAGCCCTCCACGAACTTTGTGAGATCCGATACAGACATTTCATTCGAATGTGTTTGTTCCTCTCGGAGGTGTGCTCTCGATAGGGAATCCGCAGTGACAAGGTTTTTTCCAAGCCCGTAGACAACGCTAATACTGATGAAAATAATCCCTGGAGAAGGGGAACAAGAGGGACAAGGGACAAACATAAATCTCCAAACACAGCTAGGTGACTGGTGAGCGACCGAAAAAATCCGCCTGGTCCGGGTATCGAACCCGGGACCTCTCCATTACAAGTGGAGCGCTCTACCAACTGAGCTAACCAGGGGTTAGACGTCAGTAGAGCAAACGGGTTTTATCAGCTGCCACCAGTCTAACACCAACAAGGGTGAAGCTGGCAATTTAATGTTATAATTATAATACAATTAAATGCAAAGGGGCAAGCGAGCTGGACAATAATGATGAAAATCATTATTGTCCAGCTCGCTTGCCCCTTTGCATTTAATTGCATTATAATTAAAGCTAATACTGAAACGCATGAGCCTCATTTGAAACCGCTGGACCCGCGGAAGAAGCAAGTCAAGAGGAGTTTTTCCCAGCAAGGTCACCAACGGCTTGTGATATGTTTCAAATTGCCCTTCGAGCCCTCTCAGGTATCCCTCAAACCCATCCGCCGCCCAAGTCAAGGCAAAAGCCTCCTTCTCGATCTGAGCGCAATGCGACTCTACCGGTGTTAAAGACCTTGAGGCAAACGTTACTGGACGGCGTTCATTGTTGTCTTGCTCCAGGAGGAATACTGCGTCTGGACGAATTACAGAGGCGTTCACGGAGAGCATTGTGGGGTACCGTGGGACAGATTTAGCATGGAGCGGTTTAAACATATCATTTCTTTTATGCGACCAAGTGCACCTTCCTGGGCTGGAACCCAGGTCCCCTGGCAATCCTTTTACAGTAATTGTCACAACGGAGTACTTGTTTAAGACAGAAGCGGGAGAAACCTTGCGAGGTAATTAGCCATGCCAAGAAACCCACGCACGTCAGCTACGTTTAGGGTTGTTTCTAGGTTTTTGACGGCAATTACCTGTCCGGATTGGGTTTTATTCTATCCTTGATGACGGGGTAACGCAAAAACGAAATTTCCTTGACACACAAACAACATTTGGATTTCTTCAAAGTTACACCCACCTGTGCGAGTGTTTCAAGCATCTGCTGGAGCGCTTATCATGCTCGGCCATCTTGGCACCATAAAACAGGATATTATCCATCATGTTTACAACGCTCGGTGCGCCCGCCAAGGTTTCTGGAATTATTGTTTGAAAATATCCGGGTGGCCTTAGTGATTCCGAAAGGTAGCCGTTCAAAGCAGTATCTCCCTAGGGAATTATTAAAGTAGTTAAAATATGGCAATCTTTTGACAGTTTGACTTATAGAACCCTGAGTTGGGGTCCAGTTTCGAGATAACTGCTGCATCACTAAGAAAACCCGGACTGTCATTGGCACAAATGCGTACATTGCCCGAGGGTTTCAAAACTATAACAATTCCAGTGCACCATTCAGTAGGCCCTTCTATTCCCTTCGTATCCCCCCCCGACGTTCTATGTTTTCGAGTTCTCTCTTGACCGCGTTCCTCATCGGAATGGTAACTCGACGCCTCACATGCACCGAATGCGGAACAGAGTCCAGCTTAAAGCGTATAGTGTACTCTCCGGTGAAAGCTTTCCTAGACCCTGGATCAGCTGAAGTTTTGTTTTTCTACTACTAGTCATCCACTGCTGGAAGTTTCGAAAGAACTGAGTACAACGACGCAACTACGTATACCATCTGCTTTATCCTTGACTGCTTCCAGTGAATGCTTGTGGTGAACGTTCCCAGAACCTTAAGGCGTTCGTCGCTAAAACCGGTCAAGACAATATCAGTTCTTTATATTCTTGCTGGGATGCCAGGAAATGTAGATGACACCACAGATACCTGCAACGTGTCTACCTTCGCGAAAACAGGGGTCCCATTATTGAAAACCTGAATGAACCTGGCTTTCGCAGAATCATTGCTAACAGACCGGAGGAAATGCACCCTATTGTACGTTTGAAGCGATGAGGGTCGTACCTGCTTAGGAATGACGGCTTTGTTCCAGCAGACCACACTGAAGTGTCCTTCCACGATGCTGTGGTGACACTTCGCTGACTTGTCTGGACAGGCCGACCTTGGATGCGATGCCTGTCCGCAGAGCAAACACCGTTGGTCGCTGCCCTGTAGAAGCGTCGCGACGCCTCTACCAGTTGAGTCTTGTGTCTTGTACCGACCCTTTGCCGAGCTGGGCTTCTTGGCGATGAAGTAGACTTCCGTTTCCGCTGCCGAGATGACTGCGTTTTCACCGGCCTCCAGTCGAACTTCCTGCTGTCCCTGGTGGACAGTTTCTTTGAGGCGCGTGCTGGCGAGCACGGTCGCGAGCGTGAGGTCTGTATCCATCTGGAGGGCTCGGAGAGTTTCGCGTCCCGAAGTCCGACGACAAAGCGTTCGCGAATAGTCTTCTCCTTGATGTCTGAGAAGTCGCACCTTTCTACCAGAGTGTGCAGAGCTCTGACAAATTGGTCAACGGTCTCGCCTGACTTCTGGCTGCGGCGGTGGGAGCAAACGCTTTCGTAACAATGTTGCGGGCTGCGACGAAGTGACTGTCAACCGATCTTTGACGACCTTGTAGTTATTCTCGTCGTCGTCTGACAAACCAAAGGTTTGGAGAATGGCCCTTGCCTGTTCCCCCGCCGTCATGTCGAAATTGAAAGCTTGGGGCTGTTGGACGGTGAACACGCCCGATGAAGGTGGCTTCCGCTCGTCGCCTCCTATGCCTGCTGAAGTGCGGAATCAATTGGCCACTTCTGGAAAAATGTCGCGCTGGGCCCGACGCGGGCCAACGACGGTAGACAGAGTCACGCTCAGATTCACGAGACCAACCAGAAAACTTCTCCCCTTTACTTGTCGCCCTTCAACATATATACACTTAGGAACCTGACAGAAGACCACGATCTTTCTCGAACATCACGTCATCGTTAGACGATTCGATCAGGCCTTGGATTTTGACTTAGCGACGCATCCGCTGGCTAACACTAAACGCCTTTAAAAATCCATTAAAGAAAATTTTTTTTAAACAATCTGGTTTGGACACGCGTGTCGAGAAATAAATTTTACGCGAACAAAAGCTTTTAGAGCAATATTGACGGCGCGAAAGGCGATTTTTTCGGTAGTCATCTCCTTTACACTTGTTTTCGCCTTCGGCATTTTGGGCGCTTGGAGGAGAGGGGGATCGGCCTGTCCATAACGTTGAGGTGGAGAGAGTGTATAACAGTTTGGTTGAGGTGGAAAGAGTGTATGACTATTCCGTGGCGTCATGAACTTTGCGCGCAGAATTTGAAATAAATCTCGCGCCGCAAATAGGGCTCTCGCGTGTTTTAACGAGACTGTTAAAAAAAAAAAAAAACTTTTTTTTCTGTTTAGTGGATTTTTAAGAGTGGAGCGCGATGGCTAGACATATAAACTCCCGCTGGTTCCCAAGACGTGCAAGAGTATCTGTGTGATCTATTGTAATAAATAAATAAAAAAAAATCGTTAAGCTTTTCCACTTTTGTGAAGAAGGAAGACCAGCGGAGCTGTACTCGATACACTGCGCGCTTCTTCTTCGTCGTCGTCTGTTTTTCGCGTTGTTTCCTACGACGAATTCCCACCAACGCGCCCAACTATCTATTCAATTATAGCTGAAAAGGTTGGCGCCATCTACGAGCGACGGCGGAAACTATACTGGTTTCCGCCGTCGAGTACTATACCGGCTTCATGCGCTTAATATTGAGTTATATCGATAAAATAACCAAAACAACGAAATCTTTAACATTGGCTTGTAAATATAGCGCCAAATATCTGGTCCTTCCGCGATAAGTATATTGCATCCTTATAAACATTGATAGTGAAGTAATATTATCTCTAACCTCGGGACAATCATCCAGTCTTTGAAAAAACAAGTATCTTAATCCTACAGCTAAATTCGGGCGATAAAAATGTGACTCATGTTTTGGGTGGCATCGGGTGCCTTCCTTATCCTTGTGTTATTCTTATATAAGCTCATCAAAAAGCGTAGTCTTTCTCTGTAAGATTTACTGTGAGAATTCAATTACTTTATAATTCAACACCTATTGAGGGTTTTCAGCTAAATCTATCTGCAAAATTACATGTTTCACTTTTACGTTACACACTTTGTAGATTTGTTTTTGTTCTTAGAAAACCATGGTCCTAAACACATTTCTGTAAAAAAATGGCGTGGGTGGTTTGTGACGTGATCATACATGCGCAAGACAAAAACAAAACAAAAGAAAAAAAAAAACAACATTGCACGTCTGAATATGGAATTTAGATCCTCATCAAAGACGGGGGGAGCAAACTGCGTATTGAAGCTTTATATCAAAGTAAAATGAGTTTAATTGTTTTATATTAATTTATATAAATTAATGTTTTAAAACAGTTTTATATTTTCAAAAAAATTATAAAACACGATGCGAAAACTATTTTACGTACCACACTCCTTACAACGAGTCTTTCACAGTACGGTCGGTAGGCACGCTTCTGCGTAGGGCAGAGCACTTGAAAAATAAGCGATATGTATTATTGCACGCATAGTTTCTTTTGCAACGCAAGTTGCTTAAAGAAATTGAAAAAAAGGTAATTCAATGCAGACTTGTACACGTTACCAAAAAAGTAACCGATTACAGCTACAATAACTTCACTGTAAAAAGTAACCAACTACAATTACAATTACAGCCTCAAAAAAGTAATCGAAAAATTACTTTAAAGTAATCGATTCCTTCCCAGGTTACTTTTCATACAACTTTTTTTCAGTTACGGCAGCAAATATACACATATAAATAGGTGTTCCGCATTTATACGTTTTTTTTTGTTCTCTACACGTTGTTCAGTTTCAGCAGCAGTTGTATCTCGAAGTTTGCGTCGGTCATCCGCCAAGGAATCTTGGTGTCACGAACAGAGCTCCTAGTTTCGATTGGCACAGCTGATGGAGGGATATTATTCGGGAACTAATATTAGGGACGGAGACATAATTTTGACAAACCCAATGAAATGTGCTAAAAAAACCTAAGAATATAGATGTTCGAATATCACACCCCCTAAACCACTCAAAAGGTCGTGGGAGCATATTCATGAATTTGAATACAAACTGTTTCCTGCTTAAAAGCTAAGAACAGTCCAAAGACACGGACAATAACCATATTTTTCTTAACCTATTGACCGGGTTTGCCCAAAACTGAGTGACTCCAGCACTTCTTACCCTTCTCGCAAAAAAAAAAAAAGAAATTGAGAAAATTGTAATGGGTAATTTTGTAATCGATTACAACAAAAAAGTAATTTAATTACAAGGATCGTTACTCGTTAAAGAAGTATCTGAAGCGTTACAAAATTATAGCAAAATGTAATCGATTATAAGTAGTCCATTACTTGTAACACGTTACGTAGAAGTCTGCAATGCCTTTAAAAAATCGCTATTTTTTATACACAAAGTTTAGGCCGTTATTACTTTAAAACTAATGAATAATTGGTTTATTAAATATAAAAACTGATTTTTTGAAGACGCAAACATCAACCAATTATATTGATTTTTTTTTTGAAGAGTGGTTTAAGCATCTGATCAAACGCGAAGCGTTCGAAACGTATCGAAATATATTAATTGTTACCAAATATATTTCCCAGTAGTCTTATTAAACCACAAGAACTAACGATTAATTTACTTAACGGAAACCATATTTGGGGTTTGTCTTTTCCACTGATCCAAGTAGCACTTGCTTATATTAAAATCACATTAATATTGGTTTATGACTGAGCACCCAATAAAAAAACACCCCCTATTTAGTCGCTATGACTGATAGCGACTTGCGTATAATGACATGCATATAATATAACCTTATGTTAAAAGTCTATGTGTGCTCCTGTTGTTGATTTTATTAATAATAAGATTAATAAGCTTAGCTGAAGACAAGATTTAAAGACATACTCACTGAACGTTGTTATACAAACTCCTGCTATATGAAGATTCATGGTCCAGGGTCCTCTGGCAACAACAGTTTGTCTCACGGCTTGTTCCTAATTTTTGCTTACTGCGTTTTACTGTTCATTATCCGTAACAGTCAAGTGAGTATAAACAATTTGTCAAGGCAAGAAAATCATCATATCCTGTAGATATAGCTCAGGTGTGTCAAGCCACCATTTTATTTTTTAAACCAAGTGAGTTGAAGTGAGGTAGGCTGTTGGCACATGATTGAATGTATTTTTAATACTGAAAAATGCCCTTGATTTGAAAGCACGACAATATAACTGTTTTCTTTCTGCACCTATTTTAAATTTAAATATTCTTCACGTACGTACCAATAATAATTGAAGTAAAATGCTCTGTTTAAGACGAATAACCAACCAACATATCTAACAGAATGGTTGAAACATGTACAGTGCGCCTCAAACTTAACACCGCCACGTCATTTGCCGTTTCTTGCAATCCCTGCGGCGACCGCCTACACTACCTAAAGAATGTTTGGGTTCCCGAATTCTATCATATCCTAACAAGGCTTCCCGAAAGTTTTGATGACAAATTTAATAGGAAGTCGCCGACAAGAGTTCAATATTTGGGAACCCAGTGGCGGCGTTAGGTTTGGAGAGCACTGTACACTCTGTTCCTAAATGTTTGTCAGGGTCACCCGAAGCAAGGTCTTACTACTCTCGGTTTAGAACAATGATGTATTCCTTCGCTCGTCTGTTGCATATGACGAATGCAATATTTTCGTACCTATTGTGTGGTACTTTCTGTCTTGCATGATTGAGGTGAAGTGAATAGATATAGTGTATTTCTCCCAAATAGAAGTGCTCTCGGAACTCGACGGACGAGGCGAAAGTAACGTGAAGGATTGTAGAAAGAGACGAAGTATCCAAATGCCATATAAAACTATCATAAATATGTTGCACGTTGTGAATTCAAAGAAACATGTTCAAAGGGACGTTTGACCTCATTCACCTCTTGGCCTATCTACTTCTTGCTCAACAAAATCCAATCCCACCTATAAGTCATTTTCACTGAGCCTTCATTGTACGCGTAGGAACACGAGTGTTTATAATACACACACACACACATATATATATATATATATATATATATGGGCGCAGTTCAACTGCTTCGACTGAGATTACATCTGGGGAACGCTTAGGAGACAAAATATCCAATTGATTTTTAAATAAAAAGAAAAGTCACAAGCTGCGTACCCAGCCTGGAAATTCTGAGCGACATTAGGTTGTCAACAATACATTTACGAACAGTAGGACTAAATCAACAATATTACGAACTATGATACCAACATTGAATAAATCATGCATTGATTGGGAAACCCAGTGAGCTTTGTTTCTCGGTGGATGTATAGGAAACAATAATGAAGCACATATAGTAAACTAGCGGTATGGTCAAAGTGGCGTCATTGACTTAAGTAATATATGCAATGTGTGTTCGTCCGCTTTTTTTATTGTTCCCCATCTCAGGGTCTAGAAGTCAACCATATATTTTTCAAGTCAGAAGCTTGGGGTCCTTTAGCGTAAGAAAGAGCCTTTATTCAGCCGACTTTTTTTCGTTTTCAGAGTGCAGTTTTTCTCCCCAGAAACTCTCGTCACATCATCTAAAAGTTTAGTTTTCAAACTTCTTCTGGTTTTTATATTAATGTTAACGATTCAAGACTTCCTAAAAGAAATTGGAAGCGACATTTACCTTTAAGGTCCTCTAATGCATGAAATGATTATGGGGAATCGGTGAGGAAATGGATCTTTTCCGACAAGCGTTCTGCGCACGCGCGAACGCCCGATGCCAAGCGGTGGAAGTCGGCACGAAAAATCGAGGAAATTCGGAATGAGGCTGTAGATCGACGAGTAGAACACGTAATTGCAGCACATATATAATTGTGTTACACAAAAAAAGAAAGTGGACGGAAAGAAAAACACGACATTTGGGTGGACGCTACGGATTTCCCATTTTAAAGTCGCGTTGGGCCGTTGGGCACGCGACGCAGCTCAGAGTGCGAAGCAACTGGTAGCGTAGCTCCCATTATCGATTGGTAGCGCAGGTAGGTCACTTCCTCCATTTTTAGTTCGTGCAGCCACCGCCTGGTGCCGTCGGTATTTGGAAAAGGTCCATTGGTGTTTTTTGTGACGTATATTTTTCTGCTAAATTTAGCGGGGAAACTGAATGGTTGTATATATCACGTGACGTGAATTTCCCGCTAAATTTAGCTGGGAAACTGAAATAATATTTTGGCTACAAGACGTAAATTTTCCGTCAAATTTAGCGTGGAAACTGCGTTGACGCGTAGGTCAGGTGCCATAAATTTCCCCAAGATGTATTATAGGTCCCGTGATGTCAGGTGACATCACGTGACGTGAATGAACAGACGGACAGGCGGGCGAAATTTGAGGGGGAGGGGGGTTACGTTAAAAGGCATTTCACTCTTTAACACAAACAAGGAGCGTATATCAGCGAAAATAAATGAGTAAAAAGTAAAATTTCGATTTAGGAGAGTGATTGGTTGTCCAGTTCTTCGGGCGACGCGGGGAGTCACTCTCGCCTAGCGGTTTGAATCTTCGAATTATTTTGGGGGCTTTTACGAATTTCTTGTGGTAACATGGGGTCTTTGAAAATGCCTATGCGCCTACCAACATCACTTAGGTAACAAGATCGTACTGTTTAATTTAATCTTACCAAGCAGAGTCCAGGCCAGGGCAGATATTGGACAAGAGTACTGTATGAGGGCTGTAGTGCTGGATTTTCTACCCCTCCTATTGGAATCCAGCGCAGAGCACAGACTGAACACGAGTGATGATTCAGCGCCGTAGTATTTTTACGTCCTGTGCCGGGGACATGGTGTAATTCATATATATATATATATATATATATATATATATATATATATATATGTGTGGACGCCGCGCATGTCACAGTTGCCAGAAAAAGTCATATCCTCGCCTTGGTTGCAAACGGCACCACCGGATGACTCTTTGACACGCGGCTAGTGGTAGCCTAGGGGCATGGTTTCTCATGCTTCTCTGTGGGAGACATGCTAGTTTTTTAAGTTGTTTTCTGAGTGCGCCACGTCATGTATAGAGCCTGGCACCAGCACTACGCGTGTTGCTAGGGGTGAATTTCGTTGGTAGATCAGGAGCGCTGTCAAAAATCCGCAAGGGAGGCAAAAATCTTTTTCAAATCGACGAGTGGAAGATGGACTCGCATTTTTGGAGCTACCCGCCGGAGACGGTCTGCGTTCGAAATGGCCGCTTCTCATATTTGACAAGCCGACCAACGCCTCAGTCGACTGAGCTTTCCGACGATTAGTCACTACTATCGCTGTTCAGCTGCTGAAGCAACACACGACACGGGTCGGGCGCGTGATCCGTACACTGGAGCCATATCACGAATAGCGTGGAAGACGCCCTGGTTCACCACCTTTCGGCCGCCTCGGAGCTGTGGGGAAAGCACAGCGATCGCCATCGGTAGAGCTCAGATTGCTTCTAAGAATTTATTAAAGACAAAGATGTAGCAGACCATTACTTGCACGGTCGTTGCCTATAGTTTATTCTTGCCTTATTGCGCGAGAAATGCCAGCGGCATGCAGTGTAAAAAGCTAACCAATCAGTTGCGGCAAAATGGACAGGCCTTACCTACTGTCTGCTTCTTTCAGATTAACTGTCGTAAATTTTCCCGTTCTTCCTCTCAGCATCATAGATGTCAGCGCTTACGATTTGCCACGCTCCAATCCGGCCTCTGCACTCGTGATCCACGCGAGGTAGGAGCGTTCGAGACGCCAGAATCTCTCGTAAACAACCGACACATCCTCGAAACTCGATTTGTGGAAGTGCGTTTCGTGGACAACTTTTCATCAATACACGTTTTATGAACAGGCGTTTCGTCGACCCGATCGTTTCATCGACACTCGTTACGCGTATTACAAACAGCGAGTTTCCACGCCGAGAGCTAAAAATGAGTAAACAATATATAGATGGTAAAACGACAGCTGTCTTGTCTGAAACAGCTCGTTTATGATTCATTTTATTTAAGCGACACCTGTTCTTTCCGTCACTCACCCGTGAACAAGGGGCCGATCTGGTCTCGAAACTTCGGGTAAATGTTTATTAAACTTTTAGTTGGAGTCCCTATTTTTCGCTCAACATTGGAATTTCAAAGTTTTTTTTTTTTTTCGGTATTCATTTTATTAAGAGTATTTTACTTGCTGTTCTTATATTTTAAACAAAACAGGCTTGTTTTGTTGAAACTCTTCACATGAGTCAAATATCTCGAATTATTTAAATGTCGTTGATACCGGTCTAGTTATCTGGCAGAGGCGTTTTTATTGAGTGTATTCTCCGATTTACCAAAACAATTGTTCTAACACTTTCCAAACTAGCCCTGTACTAAAACAAAGAAAAGTTCTCCTACCAGCCTAGAAGCTGTTATCTGCCATACTGGCCTCACGTTTTGTGTTCATCTCGGACGTTATACCTAATAGATGTTTGGAGCCAAGTGCTTTCCTGTCAAAATACTTATTTTCTAACACAAGAAGCGAGCATGACGACTACGCATCTATAAAGCGACGTTTTGAAATATTCGCCGCATAGTTTTATGTTCTTGCGGAGTCTGAAGGTGAAGTTTTCTTTCGCATGATGCTTTGACGAATTCTTAACACTTAAATATACTGATTATGAAACATGACGTGCTCAATTTTGAATGATATAATATTACCAGCGTTAACTTTACATGCTTACAAAAATGAATGCTTTTAATGTTTTATTTCAGAAGAATTCAGAATGCTTCCCTGAATATATAAAAAAGGAAGATATTTCAAGTGCTGCAGACATTCTTTCAGCTCAAGTACATGTTTAAATGTACGCACTGTAGAACGCATAACTAAACCCGTACGAAAATGTCAGATATGGCCCTGATATATTTTATATACTGCCATATATGATCATATAAGGAGTCAAATATGGCAACATACAGCTATATATAGGAGCAAATACGGCCGTAAATCGCCATATATGCGTGCAATTATAGTCCCTGATAATGATATATGGGCCCGTTTCGGTCGTGCAAGCTTTAAGTCATACATACTCGCCAAGACACTAGTTGGTTGATCTATACTGCATGAGTCTCATATAATTGGTTAACTATTGTGAACATCCTTAAAGTGAAGTTATTCCAGGTATTGGGACCAATTAATCAATTGCACATTTTGAAGATTGAAAGACAAATGAAATTTGATTGTATGGTTGACGTGTGACAATATGACGAAGTGCATAAGATCAGAAAGCGAGCTAATCAAATAATAAATTTTAGATCCCAGCTCTTAGGCGCCCGTTTCCGAGTTAAGCGGTGTCGGCGTCGTTATCGGTGTCACCGCCCCACTAAATTTAGCGAGAAATTGAATTTGTACTTATGTCACGTGACGTCAATTTTCCCGCTAAATCTAGCAGTGAAACTAATTTTGTTCATGTTTCCCCGCAAAATTGAGCGGGTAAACACGAACCGTTAGCTTACTCAAGATGCAAGACGCTACTTCGTCGTCTCGAATCCTATTCCCTTCGAACGGCTGCGAAGCCGTTGCGCCCGGAGTACCCTACGCAGCATCTTTCAAAAACCGTTCGCGCAGCATCGCAACCTTCCGTTTGCGAGCGTCTGTGATTCATCGTGGGTTGAAAGTCGGCTGTCCGTGGTGTCTTTTATGTGTAAGTCTTTCGTAAAAAAAATTTGAAATTTAAAAACGCGAACCTAACAGTGTACACATAATTTTAAATGTATTTGTAAAAAAAGATATACATATTTATTTATCTATTTATTTGTGGACATCGTGCGCAAAAAGAATAGTCGCGCTTATTTTTTCATTTAAAACTAAATGTGGGTTATACAGCGTAAAACATAGTATCTTCATACTCGCATTGTTTTAGGTCACCTTGGAGCTGGACAGCTTCTTTGGAAAGTACAAAGTTGTACTTCATAGAGTTGCAGTTCACTTGGTATTGACTGCAGGGTAGACGCTATGCGTGTTTTAGGCCAATCGTGTCTCCGGTTAGGGTCACGTGACTACAGTCTAGAAGCTGGTGATAAAGCAGAACGTGGCACCTGCCTGGAGCCCAAGGCCACACTATCAACCTTGGGCACAAGTGACAAATCCGCTCTTTGTGGTCGTTAATACCCCACAAGATAAGCCTTTTGTGAGTGTTCACTCCCGTTTTGGCCTTTCCTTCTCTCCTTCTCTCTCTCTCCCTGAGCTGAAAGCTTTGTAGAAGGTGCAGGGTCACGTGGTTTGACGGATGACGTATTAGCCGTTGGCAATCTCGGAATGCTTTCAGCCGGACCTAGTTTGGCGTGTGTTCGGCCCTGCGTGGCTGCTGCGGATTTCTGCTTCTGCAAGCGATTTCTTCAAAGAAGCCCAAGAATTTTTTTAGATGCGTTTAGTGTTCGGTTTTACAAATGACAGGTTGTGCAACATCGTGCTGAATCTTCACCGACGCCTTCCTTCTCGTTTTTGTGTTTGAGTGGTGGTTCTGCCGTGGCCGTGTCGACATGTATCTGGGATTACACCTTTCAAGTCCCGTCTCGTCAACGTAATTGCGCTGCAACCTACTTCGCGACAATTGATCGTTTTCTTAAAGGTACTCTTCCAGATTACCTCTAGAATAAGGCCATGTCTATCTTCTGGCAGCCGGGAGAATAATTTCTTCGAAATTCTAAAATCATCTTACAACTTCAGGTAGCATACCGATTTTTTATTCTCCTAGCGTTTCGTGATAACACGTTTCACGGTCACCTTCTCGTGGTTACACGTTTCATGGACACACGTTTCGTCGACAATAACGTTTCATCGACATTCGTTAAGCGAATGGCGATAATCCTGCTTTCCCTGGGAATTTAGTTGAGCAAAATCAGGAGTGGCGTAAAGTGCAGCTCATGTAAAAATTTATAAAAGTTGGTACATGCTCAATATCCAATTGGTATTTTGCTTATACAGATAAGAAGTCACTGTTGGTAGTTATTTGTACAAAACAACAATATACCGGGTGTTTTTTTTTATTCTTACATATTTGTAAAAAAAAAAAGCCGTGAAAGCTACACTTATGCGGTTTGTGCGAGTGAGTTATACGCCCTGGGGGACATTATGTGGGTGGCTAACCTTTGCGATAAGTCGGCTAATTAATTGAAATTAACTTTGAATTAGTGAAAATAGACATAGGGTTATAATTAGAAATTTGCTGAGCGTCGTCCAAAACCCCTAAATCAGCAATTTGTAGAAAGACTTTGAGCGCGTGTAAAGCGCAGTAGTGCGCTGAAGTTACCACTCGTGGACAAGGCTGAAACTAGATAAGAGACCGAAAAATTGCGCGCGCGCCTTACCGAAACCGCTAGCCTTGTACCTGCTCCACGAGCGGTAACTTTAGTGCACTACTACGCTTCTCACGCGCTGAATGTCTTTCTGAAAATGAGTGATTTAGGGGGTTAGGACGACGCTCAGCAAGTTTCTAATCGGAACCATGTGTCGATTTTCACTAATTGAAAAGTTAAGTTGTGAATTTAGATAAATTATCCGACTTATCGCAAAGATTAGCCACCCCCATAATGTCCCACTGGGCGTATAACTCGCTCCCACAAACCGGATAAGTGTAGCTTTCATGGTTTTTATTTTAAAACAAATCTGAAAGAATAAAAAAAAAGTCTGTATATAAAGGTTGCCTTATTTGATCATGTCGTATTACACCTGAGACTGCGGTGGAAGAAATCGGAAGAACTTTCAGTAGAAGGAACGGACACAGAGAACGTCTCAAACTCAGCTAACTGGTTTATTTCTCAAACAGCCTTTAAGTACCCACGGAACTTTTTCCCAACCACACTTTACAGATAAACTCCTTTGTTGCAGACATTTCAAACCGGATGGATACAAAACAGCCCACACATGAGGCAAGGACTTAACAATGGGACACTGCGGATCATCGCAGTGACCTTGACAGAGATATGTCCCGAATTATCCTAACAGTCGCGTCAAAGCGCACAAAATTTGATGGTGACATATCTGGCCTGATATGGTGAGGCAGATATACTCCTATTTTGCAGACACAGATATGGACTATCGGGGAAAAATGAAATGCGAACAGAGGAGCGCGTGGCTCGCGGTACAGGCTGCGCCGCCTGGAAGTGAACCTAGGGGCGAGGGTGCGTGGCCTACTTCAATGTGTTCACGCCCCTCGATTGGCCCTCCCCCAGCTTCGGCAGTGCGCCTCTCAGTGCGCTGAAAGCTGCCACCGCTATCTCTGCCTGCTCGGCGAGTGCGGCGAGCTGCTTTGCACCGCACGCGCTGAGCCAGCAAAGATAGCAGTGATAGCTTTCAGCGCACTAAGAGGCGCGCTGCTGAAGCTTGGGGAGCACAGAGGGAGGGGCGTGAACGCGTCGGAGTAGGCCACGCACCCTCGCTCCTAGGCTCACTTCCAGGCGGCGCAGCCTGTACCGCGAGCCACGCGCTCCTCTGTTCGCATTTCATTTTTCCCCGATAGGACATATAAACAATTTGAGAGATCTGGCTAGATAAGCCTTATATAAACTGATATGCTTTATATGGGGGCCAGATATGCCCTATTTTTGTATAACAATCTTTTTTTTTTTAAAGTTAAGTCCAGGTATGCCATTTTCGTAAGGGATGTTATGTAGGCAGTGAAACTTTTTGAGCAAATCACCTTCAGTTTAAATGAGCCAATTCAAATTTGTATGTTGCAAATATGCAAGCATTACACTTTTTTCGCTTTTGGTTTTGAACTTCGAGATTATCTTTTTTTTAAATTTAATTAAGTCTTGCACTGGTTTTCACATACAAAATGTGTTGACTTTAATATTAGTTTTATTGATAACACGCATTGACGCATATGGTGAATGCGTCATCTTCTTTGGTTTTCGAATATGTCAGGTTCATCGCCACTCGCCGTCAGAAGAACCGGTTGCTGCAAAGAAGATTAAGGAATGAATTGATATTAAAAAATATAGTTGAAGTGACAGTTTGCGTCAGACGGAATGATATAAAATACGCCCTGGCACAACATAGTATAAAAATACCTGAAGAGACGAATCAGAGCGTGCGAGAACAACTCAAATTAAAAAGTAACAAAATGTGAATACACCACAGATGCAAATATCCGCTAAAACTATCTAAAACACCGTTACTTCAACCAACTTCAAGGTATAAAACTTAACCGTCATATTAAGTTTCATATTCGGATGTTGGCTTCGTGTTAATATACTTAATCTACTTCTGCTCTCTGGTGCACCTAAATGGTTCACCCCTATGGGTGTGATGATGTGAAGAGGACATGAAAGAAAACGAAGACAACAACGCAGATGTGCCGGCACAGGCAAGCTCGTGCAGTGCGGTTTCGGCGTTGGACACAGAAGGAACGAACGCAGCTCAACGCCGTGGTCCCCAGCAGCCAAGTAATGTCCTGAACGGACGTCTGAGGCCCGTGGGGCACCAACCAGGCTTGCCGGGGAACCACCGCCGGCACCGATCATCGAGTGCTCGCCATCCGGAAAACGAGTAGGACATCCGAGGTTCCGACAACACCAGAAGTGCGGCGACAAGTGAGCAAAACACCCCGGACTTGAATTTGTGTATATATATTTCGGGGTTACAATAACGTCATTAATCCAATTCTTTTCCAATAAAATAGTTTCCTGACGTCCACCGTGTCGGAATGCCAAGTTCAGACTTCTTACGATCACAATGGGTGATACGACCCGTGTGTACCAATATGGTCCACATGCATGTGTCCTATCACTCATATGAGTCATTTCAACTATATTTCGAAATACAGAATATATAAAAAAACTGTATTTTATGTCATATGCTTAATAGGATGAAAAGTTGGATTCATAGGTAAGAATGCGTTATAAAAAATGCCGCGAAAATTGCGAACGTCGACAATCAAGAGCTGACAATACCAAGCACTGTCTACCAAAGGAACGTTTATTGGAAAGGATACACAACACATCACTTCTGTTGTGGGCGATTATAAGGAAATTTGCAATTTCTACGAGATGTCCTGGAAGGTTAAAATCTCCGAGATATTTCTTGGACTCCAAAGATATGCAACTGAGTAAGCACTTTCATGACCTGAGCCCTTTAAATAAATCGCATATTTCTGATATAGTAACGTCACGAAATAAATTGAACTAGATAGTTGGTAATCTCGCACGGTCATTTAGAAATATTACTTTTAACCTGTGAAACCTTGAAGTGAATGCAGTTTTCGCCGTGTGAAGAAAACTCGCTTCGACCTCTCCATTAGCTAACTTGCCCCCCCCCCCCCCCTTTCTTTTTTGTCGCCTTGAACAGGAGATTGGAGGTTTCTCATTTAGTCAGCTATTGACTTAGGTTCTAGACTTCAACATTTCTTTAATGTAGACTTTGTTCCTCCTATTTATAACAAATGCGTTTTGTAGAGGTATGACAATATTTTCTGGCTATTTTTAACACCCCTTCGGTTATGTTGTGCTCATAAAGAGGGCGAATTGTTATTATTATTTGGTAGTAATATAACAGACTCACATTTTTTCGAGTCCCCAATAAGACCACCTGAGAGTTTGCTGACAAGTTCGGTGATTTTTTGGCCGCCAGGAACAGCCACGTTCACTAGAAGTGTTGTATAATCCACTGCCGTCTTCGCTTTTTCAAGGATGTTCCGGCGGAAACGAGCGAACGGCTTGCGTGTTTCCTGTGTTATACACCTCCCGTTGAAACAGGCACCCCGGGCATATATCTACAGGAAAGTACAATACATGCTGAATTAAATAAACAAGCTTAATGACCATTCACATAAAGCCGATACAAAGTGATGCTAAAGCAGAAACTATATTGTGCAAACTGTAGGTACGAGGTGCACTGCAATATGTACGCAAAAAGAAAATTTTAAGTTTGTTATGTTAGGTATTTTTATACTGGTGTATGCGTTCGTTGTTGAGGACGGAAGAGATGGTGCGACCGACTCGGAGCTTAGTTATAAACCTTCTGTTTGTTTCCTCGTACCGTCGGGGTCGTGCTGACGAGTAACTTTGTTGTTCTCGTCCGCGCCGACGCTAGACCAATTAACCAACACAACTGGCTAATGTCACGATTTCAAGGTATTAGGTCGACGCTAAACATTATGCTTGCGCAAAGGCCGTTCGTGAGCAATTATTGTCGTTGTGCTTAATTTAAGTTAGGAACTCGTTCATTCCACCTATTACTTAGGCCTGTATTTTTCTAACTATAGTCGGCACCCGGTGTATAGTTGCAGGGGCCGATTTCAGCTAAAAAAAAAAAAGATTTTTCTTTAAATGGTTTGTATTCGGTGTATAGCCCCCAGGGGCCAATTTTGGCAGAGGGCGAGAGGAAAACAGTGCCACTATTACCGTGTTTTATTATGCCGTTGAAATAGAAAATGGAAACCCGGAACTAAGAACCTTGTGTATAGTCCGCACGGCATAAAAAAAAATCAACATTTAAGGAAAACAGGTCATTTATAATCCGCACTGAGTCAAATATCAACCTTTTAGAAAAATAAAACATTGTATTGTCCGCGCCAGTGTCTAGTGCGCACATCTCAAAATATTAACTTTTTAAACATGTATAGTCCGGAGATTATACAGCGGAAAATACAGCAACAAGTAAAACATGTTTCAGGACAAACGATTTTGAAAGGAAGAGTAAGGCGTAAGGAAGAATATAAATGAGACGACACCGGCGACAACTGCATAAAATGGTAACAGAACACTTATTGACACTGCCTCCATCAAAACAGAACAAACGAAAAAGATAAACAAAATAATACGAAGAGGTAGGGCTAAACCTTAAGAAATGGTGAAACTTAAAACTTGCCAAGTTAACCAAGGCGCCTAACCTATACGCTTGATAAGGGATACCCTGGGTCGGACATGAGCCGATATAAATTGAGGGTGTCCTAATGTTGCTGTGAAATCTTAATATGAAATATGGCTTAATTATTTTGTGTTCATATATCGCTCTATGCCGACAAGTGGATGTTTGCCATATTTAATTTCCAACTATGTAATCAGATCACGAATATGCAATATCTGAGTCTTCAACGTTTCTTTTGTTGGACGTTATGCCCTAAACTTTTGTTCTATTGAAAATGAATTGGCATCTGGATTAATGTATGTCTGCGATGTCGTGATAACTTAATATAATCATTTATTTTGTATTTTTGTCTACTGCACTTTAACAAAGTAAAAACGAAAAAAAAATATTTAAGAAGGTTGGTTTTGAAACTTACGAAAAAAAAAATCTGTGTGTAAATGAAAATAAAAATACATAAAAACAGGCTTCGGGCACAATGGCGTAGTATATATACGCCAGTTGGAGATATATATATATATATATAAATACTGTTGCGTAGGACGACGAAAAGTGCATAGAAAAGTAAACGTACCTCGAAGCTTCACTCGAAAAAGGTCTGACTCAGGCCGAAACGTCGACCTATATGTAATAAAACTCCACGAGAAGCTTCGAGGTACGACTTTCCTATATATATATATATATATATATGTGTGTATGTGTGTGTATGTGTGACAACTGTACTACCGCAGTACACTAAGATTCCTTCACCTAGCTCCAAATGAAGATATTTTGTTGTTGAAGGTTAGACTGTTGAGTCTTGTGCAAGGTGGATATATTCTTATTTTTTGTATTTTGGCCTTTATAGTTGTGATTTTCATTAGAACGCAGCCCAAACACGCACTCACATTGTTTCTTGTTCTGTTTAAAAATGAGATTTCTAGGTAACTGCTGTTGTAAAAGGTGGGTATATGAAACATCATTCTAATCGGTAAAAACGTTTATTCTGCTCTATCTTGCATCAGTAAACTGCTTAAAATCTCTAATGTTGTGTTCGCACTTACAGTGTTCCACTCTGCGCTAACAAACGCTTTGTTGACTAATACAGAATATGTAAATATAACCTTTTTTTTAATTATCGTCAAAATTATGTTTACAAACACTATTTTTGTGGGTTGGACAAAAATAAAAATGTACCTCTCTCCAGCTTTATTATTGCTGGGCTGTACCTACTGATTGCTAACATTTATCCCAATTTAGCGGATAAAAACAAAACAAGAAACCTTGCATGGCGATCCGTTTCTTTCCCAAACACTGGCGATACGCGGATGAAAGTTCTGCTGAAGAAGAAGACAGGGAGACTTGCAAGGGATCACTCCTGAGTTCTGAAACGATGTATCCCAATGACAAATTCACTCTAACATTTCGGTATAAGCATGCTTAGACCTTTTTTTTAACATCATAAGATTGTATATGTCTTGCGCGTATTACGCACTAGCGTATTAAAATACAAAGGTAAATACCTTTACCAATGTATAGTTTTCAATCGTATTATATTCATCGTGATGTTGCATGAACGTAAAAACGCGTATGCTAACGAAACGAAAGTACGATAACTATGTAGGACGCTAAAGCAGAAGGGCACGAGGGCACTGTACTATTCTCTTTGACTTTTTGTGATTTATTTTGTTTTGGTATTAACAAGAATACTCACAAGCTTATATGGTTGAAGTCGAACACACACGGGCCCATGTCGCACGTGAGAATATGCCATCGATCGAACTGCAATGAAGAACTTAACTATACAAAAATACATGGAGCTATAGAACTTAACTCTGCTAAAATCCGCTCAAAATAAAAATACTCGAGGCTTACTATTTCTATATATACTTCTTCTTAGATAGGAACCAGATAGAGTGTGTAGAGTTTTAATGAGTGTAATGAAGTTAAACAACCGCGCTCTATATAGTGTGAGTTCTAACAAGTATGGTCTTGATATGCACTAATCGTTATGTCAGTCGCCTCAGATGAAACTTCGCCTGATTTGCGTCTAGATAGCTAAAGTATCTCTACGCAAAACACTTTCAAACACTTAGCTTTATTAAGGCATACACATATAAATTAACGAATTATTATTTCCGACCTGGGACAACAAAGGCTTATTATTCAAATATTAAAAAAATAAAGTATCGATGATTGTTTTAAAGAAGTATTAAATCGTGAGAGACACGAATGGAGAAGTTTAGAACTTGTCCTGCTATTTTTGTTTGGTTCTATAGAGTTGATTTACGTTCAGCGGTTAACCAGCACACTCAACCTAAGAAACATGTTCAATTGATTCTGGGAGGTGTTTAAATACTCAAAACTTACGTGTGCTGTGCAGATACTCTTCGTTCGATTATGGTCTCTTGTAAAAAGAGTTTAGACAACATAACCTCACTTTTTAATACTATCTGCGAATATTTGAAAAGTAGAACACTAAGCTTGTAAAAAGAGTTTAGAAAACATAACCTCACTTTTTAATCCTATCTGCGAATATTTGAAAAGTAGAACACTACTGTGATGTCTCGGGGATATGGACACTTCCGTTCTCCCCAAAAAGCGTCCATACTGTGAGTTGTCCATATTACCGAGGCCAAAATGCATGTATTTTCCCAGTTTGTCGCCGGAAATGGTATTATTATAGCGGGATATTCATATAACGGGGTCCATACTAACGAGACATGACGGTATTCAATTAAAATAAAAAAAAATAAGAAGTGAGTAATGAAAACGACCTCTCAGTACCAAATGAGATAACTAGCAAGAGACCTTTTCAAAAAAAATGTTTAATTTATTGCTTGTGGATGTTGACACGGCGCAATAAATATACATTGATATTTAGAACACTCGTACGGTTGTGGCATCTAAATAGCTAGGGCTCCTCAAAAAAAAAAACAAAAAAAAAAAAACATGCCAAGATGAAAGCAGCGGATTTATTATACTCATGTTTTTTTCGAAGAACCGTATCTAAAAAAGAGAAAAAACAGATAAACTCGCGCAAAGGCAACATAAAAAACAAAACAAAAACGAATGGAACAAACTTACCTACAAAACTTGTAAGTAAGGACAAGAACATGATTCCTGCGCTTCGAAGCTCCATGTTTTTTTTTTCTTGCTTTTGAACCCTTATTACGATAGAAAATTTATTTTAGTTAACACGTTCGCACTTTTCAACTTCGCAGCCAACACCTTCCGAGGGAGAAGCTGTATCTCCCGAACACAACGTTTAACACAGATGCGTTTCGGCATAAACCTGTTCAGGAAAGGCTTTACTTACATAGATTTTCTTGTCTTGCAATACGGTGATACAAAAGCACAACTCCGTCAAGGTTAGGCTTTGCTATAAAACAAAGAGTTTCATCTGTTTTGAAAGAGTAATCGGTATTGTTCAATGACAGCCTTGACGGTGAGCTATTTAAATCTGACATGACGGTGACGTAAGAAAGATTTTGCGTGTGCGTGTGTATGTTTAGAGTAACATATAGTTCGTCTTTTTCGAACCACAATCCACGTTCAAGACATGTTTAAATGTTGACATTCTACGATGATCGAAGTATGCCAAGATTTGGATTTTAAAGGGTTCGTTATCATTGCGGTTGTCGCCAAGTGTGGCTATTAAACGGGTGCGCCGGCGTTTGATTCGTAGACTCCGATTGGCGTCAAAAGTTTCTAATCACACTAACAAACATCGCTGAAATATTAGCTCAGATATTGGGCCAAAATAATTTTTTTTGTTAAGTTATATAATTTAAAATATTCGTCCTCACCGCTTTTATCAAAGTGGAAGTCTATACTGTCATCAATGAAAAAGTGATGTCAGGCGAAAGCAGGGGTTCACTCATTGGACTGTAGACTTACCAACTGAGTACAAGAAATTTCATGGTGTCAAATGAGTGCTTTGGAAGCTCCCTCCACCACCCTCCCATCACCACAAAACAAATTCTCGACATAGCGAATTTTCAGACTGCCCGCTCGACCTTCAAACCTGCCTTCCGCTGACGTCATGGCACTGAACAGAGCGGGTATATTTGAATGTTGGTTTTGGTCTCCTTTTGACTTCCCGATTTTACAAAAAAAAACTATTTTGAATTTCGATATATGCTACGCATTAGTAAAGAGGAAATGTAGAACATGTTAATGTGTTGCTTGCGCACTCGATGCCCCAGCGTGCGACGCGCAAAGGGCAATGTGGGTTAAAGTTGATCTTGACGGCACACACCCAGAACGCTTATGGTTGTAAAATCATCACTATTGAGAAATACGTTACTTTAGCGTCATCGAGGAGCCGTTGTCGCAATGTTGTTGTTTTGTCTCCGAAGGCGTTTAGCACTTCGTCAAATCAGGTTGCAGTACCTCCAAAATGAACTAGAGTGTTCAAGCTCATTTTCGTTCCTGTTAAAGCATTACACATATCAAAAAATAAGAACTATAAAAAAGATCAGAAAATTGCATTCATATGACTTTATTAGTTAGCATGCAGTGCTATTTTGCGGGAACTAATCACTTACTATTTGCAACATTAGTGAAACATGGATAAAGTAAACATCCAGCACGGATTATGCACTATGCAGGTGCGCGCTATCTAAGAATGTAGACACCGATTTTTGGCCAAAAGTTGACCCTGCCGACGATACACAGGGTGCGGACAATAATTCTGAAAATACGGTAACTCTTTCCTTGCTTGTGGAGAACGTTTTGATTAAGTTAGAAATCAATGTCGGAGATTAGAACCGGTAATGGTTTGTACTGCATGGCTAACAGGCGCCGAATTGGGTTTGCTCCTCTTAAAAGTTAAAAAAGTTTTCTTTAAGCTCCGCAATATGAATGTCGCCATATCTCCTTCTTGGTGAAAAGGACGATGAAGTAGTTGCTTAATATTTCAGAACGAATTCCCTGAAGATAACTCCCGTTATGTTTTTTTTTATATCGCACTGATCCTTGTTCAATCCCCTCCTTGTGTATGAGCAACAACTCAAGAACCACAACAAAACGAATGATTTAGTTAAGCATATAAAATAGTGCAAAAAAGACAAGGACAAGAGGTATACAGGACAAGCGCTTGTCCTGTATACTTCTTGTCCTTGGTTTTTTTGCACTATTTTATATGTTTAACTAAGATGAACCAACTACTCCAACATCTTACCTTACTAAACGAATGATTTGTCGACCTTCTTTAGTGTAAGTTGGGGGCTTGTTCCATCTTCATTGTTAAAGTCTCTTGAAGCACTCCAGACGTGCCGTGACGCACAACGGATGCAAAATGAACACCGCTGATCGGTCCCAGAAATAGAATTATATTTTTAACGGCGCCTTGGGGGGTCACGTGACCTTGAGGTGACCTTTGGAGGGGTCACGTGGCCTCGGGGGGTTACGTGACCTGGGGTCACGTGACCCCCCGAGCCCTAAGGTCATCTGACCCCCCAAGGTCACGTGACCTGGGGGTCACGTGACCTTGGGGGGTCAGATGACCTTAGGATGACCTTGGGGGGTCACGTGACCTTGGGTGACGTTGGTTACGCAAATGGCGACGGTGAATGCGACGCCGACGCCGCTCAAGCCAGGAACGGGCGCCTAAGAGCTGCGCTCTAAAAAGGAACAATAACAGATTTGATTTTATATAACACAACTTAAGATTAAATTAAGTTCAGGCTGTGAGAAAACTATGAAGAGTTCTGGCAGTTCACAAGCTGTACGTTTCAAGTTCCTTGTTAATGGCTAAAAGTTGGCAAGCCATGATGGTTTCTGCCGTGGCCTTAATGAACGCTTCCGTGCTTGAGCCCGTCGTTGTACAGCAGCTCCCGATAAACTTCGTTGCTCTTCAGCAATCGCGGGTTAAAGGGACCCGTGGTCTGCTGCTTTCGGTGTGAACGGCTGAAATTCACCATTTTTGGGCTGCACGGGCTCTTGGCTCGCTGCTTCCGATACGGACGGCTGTAGTTCAGCAGTCTCGGGCTGTGAAGTTTGCTGACTCGCTGGTTGTCGCGGAATCGATGGAAGAGCTGGAGTCACACAAAGGGCGCCAAACACTTCCGGCTCCACACACGGGCATCGACCAGTTTATGGGTGTCTTGCCGGCGACATTTTACGACGGTAAATGGCTGTCAATAACTTGAGGTCCCTTTCGGCACATGCCCAGGCCGCTTGATTCGAACATTTTGGCCTGACTTTAGCGTCGCAGATCTGGCCGCTCACCGACAATCGGTATAGACCTTACTCGCACTTTGGTTCTCGGCTACCCTTCGCCGTAGGGCCTTCATCTCTACTTCAGGCTTCTGGAAAAAGTAAGAAAAGTATTCTTCCACCAATTCGAGTCTTGTCCTGGGATGACGGCCGTGCAAAGTAGAGAAATTTTCTCACCAGTAGTCGCATGTGGAGTGCAGCGGTACACCCCTATGTACTCTGTAATGCTTCTTTCAGCGGACCCTGCTCTTGTAGACACACGTGAACGTACTCTTTTAATACACGATTAAATTTCTCAACTTGTCCGTTTGCTTGAGGATGGTAGAAGGAAGAAAAGGTATGCTTGATTCTCCTCTCTCGAAAGAACAGGTGCGAAAATAAAGGGTCGAACCCACTCAGAAAGGGTTTATTGTATTACCGCGGCAATTATGAGGGCATCTCAAATAACCTCTGTAAATATTTCTCTAAGTATAAAGAGCTCTCCCACCACCTTGATGTTCAAACCCTTTGGAATCTTTTTAGGAATAAAGTTATTTATTTAGACGAAGTATTCGTCCCTACCAAGGTCTTAAGTTCCAGTCGACGTAAACACAAACTGTGGATGAACGCCAAACTACGCTCCTTGACCAAAAGGAAAAGGCGAGCATATTTGAAATATCGCCAAAAGAAAAAAGAAAAGAAAACGACTCTGCCTTTCTTTCTTAACTAACTGTCTTATGTAAACAAATCAAAAATAAATCGGGTGATTGTAAACTCAGATTTCAACACTCTTTAAAAGATAAACCGTGAAAAAACTGAAAAGAACCCTGAAAATGACCAAAGTCAAAAAATAAAGTAGCCCTCGGGTTTTCCCCAACTCTGGGGGAAATTCCCCAGAATTGCCCAGAATCCCTCGGGTTTTCCCCAATTCTTTCTCTTGTGCGACAACTAGTCGCACAAGAGGAAGAAAAAGCAACGTTTTTTAGAAGGTACTTCCAAACTGTATTTTCGACAGTAGTTCATAATGAATACCGGCCTTCTGATATGTTGCTAGAAAGTAAGGATGAAATTAAATTTTTTTATGACTGAGTCTTGAAAATGCTTAATGGGCTAAAATCCAAGAAATCAGACTGTCCCGATCGCATAACCAATCGTATTCTCACTGAATGTACCGGGATAATTTTATCATATTTGGAAGTCTAGTTTGAAAAATCTCTCTCTAGTTGAAGGCTTCCTGGTGAATGAAAAAGCAAATATAGTATCAGTACACAAGGATAGTTCGAAAAACGTTCTTAAAAACTATAGACCCATTTCTCTTCTCTGTAGATGTTCCAAACGTATGGAACCCATAATATACAGCAATATCTTCGATCAGTTATCCGGAAACATGGTCCAAGTAGATTGCCTTTTTTATTTAAAAAACAACAACATTTGATACAGTATTTCATGTACTTCCCAGACAACGCACAGTATTGCGCCAATATTGGCGTCGGATCGGAGAAATCGGGCCAATATCATTCTGATACTGCCTATATTGACGCTGGATCGTAACCGTCGGGCCTGTATTGCTGTGATGTGGCCGATGTCGGCGGAACACCACTTTGGTCGGCCAACGCCACGCTCATATGCAGTATCCAGCTCCGTTTTCCGATAATTTGTCGGGTCTAAACCGGCTATGTCGGCTGGTGTTAGGAATTCTTGACCGTTTCTCAAACGATACCAATATTTTGTCGGGTGTGAACCAGCTAGATCGGCCGGTATTAGGAATTCTTGACCGTTTCTAAAACGATACTGAATCGTTCAATCGCGCCGTTCAATCGCGGCGGCCGCCACTTTCGCCACGGGCCGCGCCAAGGGCGCGCCGGGCGATCAGCTGCCGGAACTGGGTTTTTCCGTACAAACAAACGGAAAAAGCTCTTTTTGTAGTAAATTTTATTGGAGATTAGTAAAAAAAAAAGCAAAAAACCCCCCCAAAAAAAACAAAAAAACAAACAAGGGGCGTGTGATGTTTTCTAAAATCTTAATTTTGCAAGGTTTTGCAGTACAATTAATATTGCTTTTATACAACCTTGCCTCAGCGGTGACTTCAGATAGCGCGTCCCGACCTAGGCGCGTCTTAACCTCGGAGGTAATCCGCGGCGCCTCCGCTGCGGACACGGGGGTGGCACACCTGAAACCCCTTTCACAGCATGTGTTTCGGTGCTAAAATGACCGACTAAAACTAAAATCGAAGTCACGTGCAGTTCCTCTAGTGGTCGGTGCGAGAGAAATGGCCTCGTTGCGGATATTGTGCCGGTACTGGCTCATTTACAAAACGATTGTTGACCGATTCTCGCCCATCTCTGCCCAGAACTCGAATGATATCGCCGATTCTCGCCCATCTCTGCCCAGAACTCGAATGATATCGCCGATTCTGGCCCACTTTGAGAACGAGCGTTAACCAATATTGGCCCAATATTGGGTCGTGGTGCAAACATGGAACTAGGCCAATACTGTGAGCAATATTCCCCCGACGCTGGCCCAGTGTCGGCGTGCTGCTTGAGTTATCATTCATAAACTTAAACATTAAACTTATCGAGAAACGTTCTCGCATGGCTGACCGATTGCTTGCACCAGAAAAAGCAATCCGTTTTAATCAAAATCAAATAGTCGGGCGATATCGCGGTTACATCCGGAGTACCGTAAGTGTCTGCGCTGGGTCCGCTTTTGTTTTAGATTTTTATTAACGATATCACCCACTCATTGAATTCAAGAATAAGGCTTTACGCAGATGACTGCGTTGTATAGCCTAAGGTCCGTGACATCGCAGATTGCTGCGCATTACATTATGATATCTCCCATATCTCTGCGTGGTTTGGTACATTGGGCATAAAACTGAGCACGGCCAAGTATAATCATGTGCGTTTCACGCATAAACGCAGGCCTCTACTCTACACATATAACATCAGCGTAAATTGTCTTGCAACCGTACCAAACGTAAAATACCTTGGTGCATACCTTACGGGAAACCTTACCTGCACAAAACACGTAGACTACGCAACTGCAAAATCAACTCGCACGCTTAACTTTGTAAAACAAAATTCTAAAGATTGTCCACGAAACACTAAATTGACGTTATACCTAATATACATTAGACCTATGCTAGAGTACGCCAGTGTCTCCTAGGACTCTAGGCAGGCGTATCTTGTCAATCAGGTAGGAAAAGATCGAAACCGAGCCGCCAGGTTTATAACAGGCAACTACACTTTTGGATCAAGTGTTATCGATTTGAAAAAAAAAAAGAATTGAATTTAATCCCATTAGCCCACAGAAGGCATTCCACGCGATTCAAATTCTATCATTGGATCTTTTATAACTACCCTGGTTTAAGTAGAAACAACCATATGCTGCCTTCCCACTTCACGTCAGGAAGGAGAGACTACTCAAGAAAAGTGAGAGACTACCAGTGCAGAACGGAAGTGTTCAAGAACTCTTTCTTTCCTTCCACAACAAGGGACTGAAACTCGAAACTCAGAGTCAATAAACATAGTGTCTAAGTCCCTGTTCTTCAATAGAATATTAAATAGTGACCTTTCAGATTGTTTTTAATGTCGTGTAGCTCGTGCCTCTCTTCAAGAACCATGTAATTATTGGAATTTTGTTTTGAGTGTCCATGTCATGTGCCTTTTGTTTTCGTACCTTTGCGTATCTATACTCGCACCCCCCTATAATGCTTTCATAGGCGCAGCGAGGTACCTTGAAGAAATAAAGAAAAGAACTCGGTGGCAGAGAATTGGGATCCGTGACCCCTTACAAGCTCCTCAGGGTAGCCTTCACGGCTAAACATGCTACGTAAGAAGTGCATGACCTTTCCAGCAGTGACAGTTGGAGTGAAGCAGACTTCAGGCAATTTGCCTAAGTAGTCAATTAGGGCAATGGCAAAACTACAGCTGAGCGGTGCATTTGCAAAGGGGCCCACCGCATAAATGCCTAGCTTCCTGCACGGCCCTGAAGGGAAGGTTACTGGCTGCATAGGTGGTACGACCGGCTTTGCCGACTTGTCCACGGACTGGATGACCATGCATGACATGATCCAAAGCTCCACTTGCATGCTCGTCCATGCCCATGACATCCGAATATCAACTAGCCCAGCATTCTGCATTGATACGTCCCAGGCCACCAGCATTTTTCACGGAGCCGTTGCTTCGTTCGGGTGATACCTGGGTGCGACTCGTGAGATGCCTCCAGGAGTCGGCCGGTCAGCGAAGAAGGCGCCACGAACTTCTCTATACGTAGCAGCGAATTTCCGGCAACGAACAACTCATCCCGTACACAGTGAAAAGGGACAGCAGTAGCCGGTAGTGTCTTGACTGGTGGCCACTTCGACGTCACCCATTCCTTGGGCTGTTGAAGCAAGGGGTCATGTTGTGTAACATCCCCAAACTCCTGATTTGTGACGCATGATGAGATGACTCAGACGGTACCTACACAGTTTGTATCTACGACCTCCTGCTGCTGAGGCAGTCTTGACAGGACATCTGCAACGACGTTCTTGTCACCATTTGTTACCTCAGTCATGTAGTTGTGTGCCAAAAATTTGGCGTGACATCTTGCAATTCTAAAAGGATGGCAGCTTGGTACTTTCGCATTTAAAGAACCCCTAAAAAGAAAAACACATCTTTTTTTTTTAAACAGTGTAGTTGGGACGCGCGTTTCAAAAAAATAATTTTATGCGAAAAAAAAAATTACATCAACATTGACGGCGCGAGACGCGATTTAGTCCTTACTCACCTCCTTTCCACTTGTTTTCTCTCTCGGCGCTTCTGGCGCGTGGAGGAGAGATGGATCAACTTGGCCATCCCGTTGAGGTGGAAAGAGCGAAAGACAATTTCATGACCTCATGGACTTTGCGCGCAGAATTTAAAATAAATCTTGCGTCGTGAATATTGCTCTAAATATATTTTTACGCGTAAAATTAATTTCTTGACGTGCGTGTCCCAACCAGACTGTTAAAAATAGAATTTTTTTTTCAGGGGCCATTTAAGCGCGTTCTATTTAAACCTGATGATCCGTACGCAACGTGAAGGAACGGCCCCAAAGGTAGACTCTCCAATGTTCACATACCCACATGCAGGCTGCGATTCGAGCTCACCTACGGAGTATTTACGTGTTATGGGGACAGTTTCCTAGGCGCAAATGACACACACACCAAGTCACGGCCCTTCCGCTGTGGCAGCACTGTCCTAAGGTCAGCCGCAGACGGATCAGTAGTGACTTCGGTCTCCAAGCCATAGTCAAACAGTTGCAAGCACTTGCTTGACAACAAGTGTTTCAGATGCTCGAAACAAGCTTGTCTTCCCGATCTCCACTTTAAAGGCGTCTCTTTCTCCAACAACTCGCGAAGGGGTTCGACAACTTCAGCGTAGTGAGGTATAAATTTTGCATAGTAAGCCAACATGTCAAAAAAAAAAAAAGAGCGCAGTGCAGCAACATTTGTGAGTGCTGGCACAGCCTGAGTGTCATCCACGTTGCTTTGTACTTGGCCCACTCCTTTACCACTGACTGCGCATTCAACAAATGACAGTTCTTGAGCATTGAAGTAACATTAATTTGTCATTAAGCTTCAATCCAGCACTTTCAATGGAGAGCATTACTTGTTTCACGTTCTCATGATGTCCTTCGGGGGTGCTACTAAACACAATGACGTCGTATAGATGTAGCATGATAGGTGTCGCAAGTTACCGCCCGATTAGTTTTAATAGTTTGCTCAAGATATTTATCCAAGTGAGTTCGGCAATCGTTTTATTATTATTTTTTTTTTTTTTTTGTCTAGCGGCTCCGTTGAAGCTACCGACGCCGCCGACCGCCGACGACGCACATACTATCGTGGACACTGTTAGCTATAACACGGCAGCGGCGGCCGTCCTGTACCCCCAGCGCCTCATAGCAGGCGCCGTCCGAAACTCCGCGCATGCGCCGTGTGGCGGACTCGCTCTTCCCGTTTGCGAGCACACCCTCGCTTTGTCGTCTGCGTCGTCTGCTAGGCGCAGAGCAGGCGATGCCACAGTGCTGCTCGGCTGGTACCCTGGCCCTAGCGAACTGGTCTCAAACTCATTTTAAACCGGCGATTTTGATTGGGGGAGATTGCAGAGTCATTAAGGCATTAACCCTATTTACGTTTCTCTTTTTTTTTTTTTTGCTTTTTCAGAAACAGGATTTCGCGATGCATCTTTCACAATATGCGTTCGCAAACCAGTATGAGCGCAGCAGGTGTGATACAGGAATAGACTTATACTCCGTTTCACCTTAAGTGAAACGGAGTATAAGTCTAGGACCTCCAGGAATACAATTAGCAAACATTTGGTTCTCCCATATGCTTCCTACGGCGAACTACGGGTAGGCTTTATGGCTCGAAATGTAAATTGAGGGATTTGAAATATTTTCGTATGTGCCATCGCTCATGACGTCAAAAGTAGTACTGTCGGAAATCGAAACGAACTGCAAAACCAGAAAAAAATTTGTTGCACAGTGTATAACGGGAGTTACCCAAACTACGCATCACGCTTTCTTCTTGAAAAATACTCGTCACATAAAAGAACAGGTGCATATTCACCGAAAGTGAAATCTTTTTTTCAGGTCCCACATTTTTGAGCGGATGTGTAGTTTAACTCGGTTCGGGGTATTTCTTTTTGAAGGTTCAAATTTAGTCCTCTGCATTATTCCAAGGGCATTGCTTTCAAATTCTAGGAAGTGGTTCTTCTTTCGCCTATGACCGTTATTCACGTCATTAAGGTGAAAGGTGGCCTGCTAGTGGGTCACAAAACAAGAAGTTATTGTCCTTGCCACCATCGCTATCAACAGCGTTTTCACAAAAATGACGACGCGCAGGAGACAAATATTGATGATCATCCATAATTCGTTGGGGTGTGCGAATATTTGAGTTTCGAATTCGAATCGAATGCTGATTGACCGAATAATCTGATTTAAATTTCGGGCCCCTAGTACTCGAGTCTACGAATAATTCGATACGTCCGAGGCAGCACTTCTATCAAAACTGCATTCCTTTGAGAACGCCTCTGTTCATGCGGTTAAATGGTTATCACTGGCATCTGCTGGATTTAAATCAAGCCTGCATTCAAAAGCTTTGAGTCACGAGCTATTGCGACAGAAAAAAAATTGTTTGTTATATTCCTAGAACGAAGCACTCAGGCTGCTAGAGCCTTGGATGCGCTCAACAAAAACCCCTATACCAGGTGCGTCGCCATTTTGAGCTCAAATATCTTGCATCAGCTGCAGCCGCCTCTGGCACTTTAAACATAATCTCGATTTCTACGTCTATAATACGAAAAGTATTTATAAAATACAAATAAGAATTTTAACTGAACCTGCCTTTTCCGCTAACCCATCGCATCCCGCGATGTAGAGCGAGGTTCAGGACTAGGTGGCGCAAGACGATGCCCGATTCAAACAGTCCAGCAATTTCCTTCGATTCGTTTAGGACGCTGCGTAAAAAACACAGTTATCGGCCGACACATCGGTTGGCTCTATCTAAAGTTTGTGATTTTATTATGACCGTTAATGCCATGTTTAATTTGTGCTAGGCTCCCTTAGGTCACCATGTTTTGCAGGAGAATCTATGCTGTTCTTATATTTGATCCTTGAGCATGCTGGGACTACTTTTTTCTACTTGGTGTTTAATTTGACATTGGACTCTTTGTCTATTATTTGGCACTACTCCATTCGAATCCAGCTTGAGCTAAAATTTCATTATTCTCACACCTGTAATTACTTGCGTACCTTCTTGTCTCGCTTTTTCTAATGCTGCATTTTAAATTATGCAGCATACGGTGCTTGAAAAAAAAAATAAAAATAAAACTCTTCCTTTGCGAACGGATCAAACGGTAATAAAAAACACCATTCGAAACGGCGGTCGACTACGGCTGTTTCCAATCTGTATTTTGTGTTCGAGGGTTGCTTCTAAAACTTTCTTTTGCGCGGTTCCCCGGTATTGATACAGTTTTTTTTTTTATTTCGTTTTTGACTTCATGGATGAGCCAGTACAGCCATGCCGGGAACCTTCGCGCGAGTTGCGCTGTAGTGCAGGTGGGAGATAATTTATTCTTGCTTTCTTTTTTATTTTTTACCTAGAAAAACTTGTTTAACCTTTACGTTTTTTTCTCAAACTGTTGATACATAAATCAAAACGTGAAATAAAAGTAAGCCTTGGCGAATGTCTTTCTTTGGCCGTCAAACGTTGAAAAGTTCTAGTCAACTTAAACAACGCAGTTAGGTTCCCATATATTCTCATTTTGGTTTTTACTTGTTTATCTGGATTCCCGATGAAAATAAAAACTCAAAACGCGTTTACGTTTCTACAGATCCGGCTCCTATCACTGTAAAAGTAGGAATTACCATTATCACTATGATTATTACGTTTATCTGTTTGATCTTGCTGTATCTTTCATATGTCATCGTCATAGTGCTCATGAATATTGTGACCGCAGAGGGATTATGGTGGGTAAAGCGTCGTGCAGAGAAGTTGCCTAGTTTATTAAAGAAATAATTAAAAAGACTTCGGAGGTGTGTCATGGGCTCCGAAATATTTCGAAATTAAGCAATTTTTATGGGACCATTTTCGACAAGACAACAAAACTGATAGAGCAAGAAAAAACGCTCATTCCAGAAATTTATAAAGACTTTAATCACCCTCGTGCTCCAAGTAATATGCTTTCCTCGAATTTTTATACAGTTGTAAAAAACAAAGTATGTTTAATATTTCCGATAAAGTTGGAGGATACAAAATTCGAAGCGTGTGCTGAGATGCGCCGTTTGTTTATCTATGAGCTTTAGCGGGCTCGCGAGTCACGATGGATTTGGTTAAATTTATGAAACATTTAATTGCCAAGTTTAGGGAAAACTTTTCCCGCCAAATTCATTTATACAGAAGTCCAATAGATTTCGCAGCGACATGACGGCTGCTCGCAACGTGTGTCTTTCTTCTTTTTTTCTGGTTACACGTTTATTTTATTTTGTAAACATATTATATTCCAAATCCAGCCAATTTAAACTTGGACACAGAAACTACTAAGAATCATAGTCTAAAAAAAAACTCTTAATAGATTTTTTTTAAGCTAAAGCAAATAACGTTTTTAGCAATATTTACACCGGTAAACGTTGTTTAGGTGTGGCTAGACGTACTGTAGGCCCTGCCTGGTGCTTTTCTTGGCTCTCATTGGTTGGATCATAGAGTTATTATAATGTAGGTTAGAGGTTTAACTGGTGCTAATTTCCAGTTGCAGATTAGAGCAGACAGCCACCAGCCAAAAATTGACTTCCGGTAATGCATTTCTATAAGAAAAAGTGATTTCATTTTTTTCTGCGCTCGATTATAAAGCAAATATCACGCATAATTTGTATGCACTAGATAGCTTGCAAAAGTTCTCCTTCACGCAGACGAAAATATTGGTCGACTACAGCTGCTTTTCTTCTTCAAATTCACTGCATCAAACACAGTGCTGAAACAGCTTCATACATGTATTTATATCGACTGTCAGACACTGTTAGAGAGAACACGGCGTCGACGCTTCTCAACATGAGGGATATACAAGCCAATCGAACGAAGGACATCTCGAAAACCAAGAGAGACTGCAAGAACTACGCAGTAACACTGGATCGATAACTTCCTGTGCATGTAGATGATCAGAATAGATCGAAGGCTACGTATTATATTCCTATTTGCGATAAATAAGTACTCCCTTATTCTTCCTGCGCATGAACATGTGCAGAGATGCTTGGTCTGAGTTCAAAGCATTACCCGCACGCTCGAAACATTTGAAAAGAGGGAGGCGCCATAGAACAAGTGCCCAATAAAAGCTGCCCGACAGAGGAAATAAAAAGGAACACCTTTCACAACCCATGTACTTTATACTTTACGTCTTGAATGTTTTATAACACTCGTATAAATGCACAACGGGGTAATTATTATACAGTGACAGGACGGCATATTAACAACACATCAGCGCCACCGAAATGCTGGCGAACTTTGAGCACAGTCAACGTTCATTTCGATTGCTATTTTGCTTAGAAACATCACTCGTATTTACACGCCTGCTATGAACGGATGTTTGGGCTTCAACTATAGCGAAGTTTAACATCGTTCACTTGGCAAAAAAAATATATTAACTAAAGTAATTATACTCTTACAATGATAATAATTGTATACATAAAATTCGATGCGACTGAAATAACAAATTTGATCCATGTTATTTTCTGACAAAGAGACAAAATGCACGGGCGTTTTCCCATAGGAATGCACAGGAATACCGGAAAAGTAGACTGCCTGCTTCAATTTGCATCCCGGAAGTCGCATAGGCACTAGCACCGGTTGAACCTCTAGAGTACATTATATTAACTCTATGGGTTGGACAAATTAATGACGTGTGAAATGTTCGTTGCAAAATTGTAACTCCGTGCCGTAATAGTATTATAGTATTTTTTTTCAGCAATATATTTATGTTTGAGAAATAAATAATCTACAGCATATAAACTAATGCTTTTAAAACACTTTGGAGGGCCCAAAAAATTGATTTTTTAACGCATCTCGCTGCCATTTGCTACAGAGGTGCAAAGAAGTGGTAGAAGTTTCCAGGGAAAAAATCAAGAAATAAACTTACCTTGTTAAAAAAAAAAAAAAAAAAGAAAACTGATTTGTTTTGGGCAATCTACGCCGCCATTTTGCAGACGATGCACGCGTTGGGACAAGTGCTGCCGACAGATGGCGTACACCGCGTTGAGAGGGCACCGGCAGATTCGGGTTGTGATAGCAGACGATACCGCACGCAAAACAGGTTTGTTTTCTTTCTTCTGAACCAGGTAAGTGCATTCCTTGATTTTTTTAATGCAAACTTCCAACATCTTCTTGCACTTTTGCAGTAAATCACAGCGCGATACGTTAAGAAACTGATTTTTGCGGGCCGTCTAAAGGGCCTTAGAAGCGTTAGTTCAAATGCTGTAGTGTCGATAGAGTCATTATTGCTTTCAAAAATATCCTGAGAATACCTGATCCGCTTCTGTTCTAAACAGAGGGAAACAGAGGTTTAAACGTTAACAAATATCACTGCTGGCGTTTGCAGCGTGCTCAACAAGCGTAGCTTGTGGAACTCGTTTATTTTTATGAGTGCCATTCGTTCTGCTTTCACTGAGGTGTTTAAAGGGAAGCTGAAGCGGTTTTAAATACGAGAAAAAACACTTGAGCCTAGTTAACGAGACCTTAGCCATCACGAATATCGTATTCGTTTGGTCATTTTCTGCGCGGATTAACCGAAACAGCGCCTTCAAAGTAGCGCCGAAGCGACGCCTCTCCAAAGCAGAGGGAAAGGGGAGAGAGGAGGAAGCCCGTCAGCCGCCGTCACAAAAGGACCGGGTGGGGGACCCCGCCGCGGCTGGCCGCGCTTTCCTCGTAGGCTGCTCTAGTGTCTTTTTGAGCCGTCGTTGTTCTGCCGCTGCATAGCGCTTGCTTTTATCCGTTGACCGGTCATGCTATTGACTCAATCGCCTTACGTACTAATTGTTCTCTTGTTTGTTCACGTGTTCGCAGAATTCTCGTGGCACCAAACCAAATGACTCGTGCTGTTGCACGATGCCGTACTCGTGTGTAGCCGCCAGCTTTCATGAACAGCGCTCGTCGTAGTTGTTCTTCCCGCTTACCACCTTTTCCACTTCGTCACCGAGATTTTAAAGGGGTAGGTGGGTTTGAGCAAGTACACCGTTTTTTGTTCGAAATGGGTTTCGGACGGCGCATATGAAAACTATGTATGTACATATGGGTTGGGATCTGAAGAAGGCTCGCTTGAACCCGACGCTCTGCCGACCATCTTTGAAGGTAAGAAGGCAATTCAGCGCATTAAAAGTCACAAGCAAAGAGGAAACGTAACTGGGTAGGAATTGTAGGTCGACTGTTCTAGAAAAAAGCTGTTACGTTATTAGAAGTGTGCAGTGTGCTAGAAAAGCCGCGATCATTTAGCCGAACAGCGGGTTTCTACTGGCTCTCTTGTGTTAACCGCATTATTAGTGTGTTAGTGTTGGTTTCTTATATTGTTGAAGTGACCATATTTTCTGGAAAAAAAAGAAAACAATCTTGGGTAGCCCAAGATTTTCTTCTGCTTTTAATCTACTCGGCCACCCAGTCACTTGGGAGAGGAGGGCTTGCTCTAATAAGTAGTCATGCAATTCATAATGCGACTTTCACGGTGCAACTTGTTTTAACATAAACTTTTTTTTTACAGTTGCTGACATTATTTGAGGCCACATATATTTTAAACGTAAACATAAATTTGGTTAAATTTTCCTTTCAAAAGTTCATATTCTCTTCAGGAGAGCTTTGTGGAAATACAACGCATATGACCTTCTGTTCTGAATCGAGTTCTTTTTTTTACAAGTTACGCAGTGTTTTTCGTATAAAGTTTGTGTAATGCAACAATTCTTTTTGCCGTAGAAATGCGATCGGACGATGATGATGCCTGGTGGCGGTGTGATGCAGTAAACAAAGCTTGGTAGAAGTATGCGAATGTAGAGACCCAGGAAGCTTTCACGAATTCGACGTCAAATTAAGGGGTGCCCGGCACACATCTCCGCTTTTTCTAAAGCTATAATGGCGCCATAGTTTGTGGCAAACAACCTAAACGCAGCAGAGGGTACCGCTCCTTTTGCGCAGTTATTCGCATAGTGCGCAAGGACATGGCGGTGGCAGAACGGCGACCCTATCTTATCACCCGTCTCATCTCAGGGGAAGCTCTCCCGTCGCCCGAAGCCGATTATACTATCCCTTCAAACCACCTCAGCTTTGATGAACAATGCAGCCTGCACGCTCACGCGTCCCGCAGCTGGCAAGCACGAAGGCCGATATGTGCAGAATTCTTGTCCTCTGACGACCGTTTTGGGGAGGGTCACGCTAATCCGGCTTGAGGTGTCCTGTCAATAGCACTCCGTTTATTGTCAACATTTTAGGTTACAATAAATAGCAGTAAGTACGTTCCTGAAGGTACAAAGCCAGCCATCTCGCGTCCGCGCAAGCGGTTCCTCGTCTGTGTTTATTACTGCGGGGGGTCATTTTCCTACCTTGCCAACGGCTGGAACGCGTACTTTGTCACGTCGAGGGTCGTGTGGACACATTCCTCTTTCGGATTCACCGAAAGATTTCGAAAGATCAGAAGCCGAACCCGATTTACGAGAGCAGAAGACCCGGCGCCCGGCTACTTCCGCCAGCGACGGAGCAAGCGAGAATCGAGATGGTCCTTTTATGACGTAGCGGCGCGTCACGCGTGGCTAGCCAATGGCGTGCCGCTGCGGCGATCGCTTCTGATTTCTTCGCTTTTTTTCGCGTTTAAGGATTATTTTGGGTCAAATGGTTGTGATATTTGGACTCAGCAGGCACAAACACGTCAGAATCAACCATTAACTCATTTTTTTCGAAAAGCTCTTCAGCTTCCCTTTAAAGGAAGATGTCCTCAAATGACATAGTTTGCAGCGAACGGCAGTCGCAAGTGCACGCCTTCGGAAAAGCTGTGCGGGTGCTTGTTTTCTCGCGGAACTGGCCTAAGTCTAACGTCTTACGTCAACTATGTTGCTTGATCTGGCTTGATGTGTTTGTTTGCGGGTGTTGATGCTGAATAAAGGTGTTAGTTCTCGTAAAAGGGACCCCACAGCTCGATGAATTCCGCAACGGTCGTGATTGCAAACATGGCATAATACCGAGCAGGTACCTAAAGAGGTAAGAAGATGCGAACCATTTAGCAATAGGCAATCGGGCGTTCGACTCGCATCGAAAGGCAAGTAGCTCTCAAGTTTAGTGCCCCTTGCTCATCAAAGCGCATATTTTGAAGTCGTGTTTTAATTGTCCGTCATGACGCGGCCACCCACCTTACTCATAGTTACGTAGCGAAAAATAAAAATGAAGAACAGAAACGCAGGAAGGACTGCATACTTATTTTGTTCATCGTATTTAGCTCTCTCAGTCGCTTTTTTCTGCACATCGACAGTCGCTGACAGAGGCTTGTATTATACCGTGGCTCGTGAACGATGGAACGCTAGAACGGCTCTTTCATGCTCGCGTCTTGCGAGCGTTGCAGAAGATTTTAGATGGGAGCGGAATAGCAGACAGACGAAGGCGTAAACGGGCGCCGGAGCGCAGCTATCATGCTCGTGTCTAATGAGCATTGCAGACGACGATAGACGGTGGTGGAATAGCCGACGTTGCTGGAGGCTGTCGTGCGTGTTCCGCACACGACTAGCAGGTGGTGTCGGACGCTAGAGTTTTGTCGCGAAAGGGAGGCATCGGTTGTCGCGAAAGGGAGGTACTATGCTTGCACGCGTGTTCGGTCGAGCGTCCAGGCGAACAATTCAGTAGTAATGGGCGGGGTCACTAATATTTGGGCGAGGCTTAGAGCGGGTCGTAACCCCCCCCCCCCCTAAGTTGGGTCTAATGGCGTAAATATTGCACGCTTTTTATTTTGTCGTGGAAAAGTTATTAAAAAGTCTCATCTATGCACTTCAATTGTTTTACCGGCACATTATTAGGGCCGTCGTTGCCTACACAGAGAAATACTGCACATTCAAAAACGTAAGTCTTTCTTCTTGCGGTAGTTATGTCAGGTGTCTTAATTCATGTGTTCACGAGCACTTTCGTTCTGTACGTAGAACACCGATGTAGTTAGAAATAAAACATTTATTTTAATTACTAAAACATGCATTCAAGGAATTTTGATATGTGAAATAAATGCCATACGCTACTACATAAAAACTGGGTTTTATTTCTGTATAATGTTTCTCAAATCCTGAAATATTAAGTGATTTCATCAACAACTTCTTTATGTGTGCATTGGAATTGTTAATTTAGAGGAATGAATTAGAATCACTGTTGACTTACACATACCGAATCGATTTCGTTGTAACCACGCTTCAAAATGTAATTAATAAAATTCATTTATGAATTAAAAGGGAAAGCTATAATATAAATGGTTCATGATTGCAATTTGATCAAATATTGCGTGTTATCTACTTTGGAACTTTAATCCCAGTTCATTCAGGAGTAACCTTTACAACCGCTGCTGGCTTTGATACTTCCTCCCCTGCGACGTCTGTGTCGGCCTCATCTTTAGCTCCTTCAGGAGTTGTTTTTGCGCTGGATGCGTCTGCACCGGCTTCAGAGTTTTTTTCATCGCCGCTTGGTTCTACAGCTTCTCCTCCAGCTGGTTGTTCTGCTGGTGCCTTTGCAGGCGAGTCAACTGCTGCATCTGCAGGCGCGTCGACCGCTGTGTCGGCTGACACAACCTCAGCTGCTTCAGCTGGCGCGTCAGCTTCTTTAGCTGCTGCTCCGTCTGAAGCTCCCTTGGGGGTATCCGCTTTTGAGTCTTCAGTTGCGTCGACTGGAACATTGGCGGCTGCTTCAATCGGGGCCTCAGGAGCGGGATCAGCTGAAGTGTCTGTATCTTTATTGGCTGGAGCTTCCGCAGGTGTCTCAGCTGTGGAATCAGACAATGCGTCCGCGGCTACGTCGGATGGAGCATCCGCCGCGGCTTCAGCAGGAGTTTCAGCCGCTTCTTCAGCTGGCGACTCTGCAGCCGCGTCAACTGGTGCTTCTGCGGGTACTTTCACTGCAGAATCAGCTGACGCGTCCGCTTGTGCATCCGCTGCAGCGTCTTTTGGCGCATCCGCAGCCGATTCAACTGGAGCTTCCGCCTCTCCTTCACCTTGGGCTTCCGCTGGAGCCCCAGATGCCTCGGCAGCTGGCTTCACTGGTTCCTTTGTGGCAGCATTAGCTTCAGCATCTACGGATATTTTTACTGCTGCGTCGGCTGGTGCCTCGCCGGTTGCATCAGCCGCTGGATTGCCTGGCGAAACCGCTGCAGAGCTGGCTTGCTTCTCGACTGGTTTATCCGCTGAAGCTTGCTCCGCAGATGGCTCTGATGACGCAACAGCTGCCGAATCGGGAGGTGCGTCTCCAGACGTGTCGGCTGGTTTCTCAGCAGTTTTGTCTGCCGGTGGCTCTGCTGGAGCTGCGACTGGAGCGTCCACTGGTGCCTCGGGTGAAGCGGGTTCTGGAGTTTTTGATTCGGCTGCTGTTGGTGCATTTTCTGGCGCCTTTGCGGGTGCATCAGCTGAAGACGCCTCCGCTGGTGTCGCTGGTGATGCCCCTGCTGCTTTCTCTGATTGTGCTGCGGCTGGCTCTGGGACTGCGTCTTCTTTTGGTTCTTCTGCTGGTGACTTTGCCGGCTCATTTTTGGGTTCCTCTTGTGCCGCCGCGGGGGTTTGTTCAGGCGTTCCTGCGGGTTGTGCTGCGGCTTCTTCAGGTGCTGCTGCGGGTGCTGCTGCTGATTCCGCTGCTGGTGCTTCTGCTTTCGAGTCTTTTGGAGCTGCTTCTGGTACTGCTGGTTCTACTGGTGCCTCTTCTGGTGCTGCTGCTGCTACTGCCGGTGGTGCTTTAGCTGGAGTTTCAGATGGTACTTCTGCTGATGCTGGCGCTGCTGCCGATGCCTGTGCGGCTGTTTCGGCTTCTGCTGGAGCGTCCGCTAGTTCATCTGCTGGTGCTGCGGGTGCTGCTGGTGCTGCTGGTGCTGCTGGTGCTGCTGGTGCTGCTGGTGCGGTGTCTGGTGCGGCACCTGGTGCAGCTGCGGCTGGAGCCGCTGGCGCTTCGGCTGGTGTTTTTGCTGGTGCCTCTGCGGCATTTTCAGGCGCTTCCGGTGCAACTTTGGGACTCGCTTCTCCACCCTCACTTGAAGGTGCTGGCCCCGCTGATCCGGGAGGTGCATCGCTCTCTGTATCGGGCGAACATGGGCAGAGGCCATCGTCTGCCAGTTTTGCTTCGGGAGCGGGCGCAATAGTTGCGGCTTCTGTAGTACTTGGAGTTTTCGTTGTGGTTGCTACCTCCGTCGTTGTTGGTGGTAGAGTAGGCACAAGCCTTAGGCATTTTCCGTTGAGACACTCTCCAGGGAAGATCATTTTCTGAATATGCGAAGAGAAATGTCGGTGCATTCAAATGAACACATGTCAAATAGTGAGAAAATAAGCCAAGTATTTAGGGTAGGACTTTACATAATTCTCTACTTTCAGAAGGAATCGGTAGGTGCGCCTTTTTATGCGCCTAAAAACGCCCCTCTTGAATTCTATTTGTAAAGTTATTTTACAACAAACAGGTGTACACTTTCTGTTCAATTTATAGCACTCAAAAATAATAATTTTCTACATTATATTTATAGCTATAGCTGCTGAGATTAGGAACAGAGTTGTTCAAAACATGGTTATTACTCTAAATTTAATCGGGCGCCAAGTTTTAAACACTCCAAGTAGCATGCCAGCTGAAAAAAAGGATCCTTTTAGGCCCTGCAGGTGGACAGCAGGAATCTAGCGTAAGTTTTCAATGAGCTCAAGTTATTCTCTGGTAAGGTAAAAAAAAAGAAAGAAAGAAAAACGTGATCTTTATGTGTTTTTTTTTTAAATTCTGACTCCCACTCCCTCAAATATTTAATATGAAAATGCAAACAAATTTGCGTGGCTATGAATTGTAAAAATTGCATTCACTATATTTTTTTCTGAAATTTTCTTCTCCCTGGTGCCTCTTTCAGGCTGCCAGTATTACACCTCGATAAACAAATATTCCCTTCCGTTTTGACGCCGTTTCCGTGTGACCAAATTGCAGAGTATACTTTTTAAACCAATCCTTCTCTATTCGAGGTTCACCGTGTGTGTTATCATGCTTATTCAAATTGGATACAGATGTAAACATCCTAAATAAGCTTTGAGGAATATAATCCGGTACAGATACACAAAAGATTTACGAACTTTTATAAGAATCAATCGGTAGAAGTTTGACGTCATTACGCGAAGAAGAGACTGCACGAGCTTTCTGCTTCCCTCTCTCCACTTCAGTTCGGCATTGATTGTAGATCTTGCACTGTACCGTCTATACTTGTAAGTCCGAAACAAGTACAGATGCACAGAGGCGTTCTCCTCAAGATATAATCGGCTGGCGACATTTTGTGCAGTAGAAACGAGTGGTCCGATTTCAGTAAAACTGATGTTAAGAAAGTTCTCGACTGCTAATTCGACGTGGCGCCACAGCGTGCAGGTAATTAAGAAATGAGAGATTTTTAACTTCTTCGGAAGTTCATAATCGAAAAATATTTTGGTGAGAACTTCTCACCAACAATGAAATAGCGAAAAAGGTCTCACTGCCTTTGATGTTATTTTATTTAGTACTCCTTCATCCACCGGTTGATGTTAGCTTGTGTACGGCAGGAACAACTTTGGATTTGCTAATAAAGTGCGAGTTGTCAGCGGCTTCCAACGGAAAATTGCAGACAGTCACAATTTAAAATTGCGTCCGATCTCACTTCACCGCGGTGTTCTGTTCGTAGCAGACGATCAACTTTTTTTTTCGGTCTATTAGAAGACGACCTACGGTGTTCACTTGTTTAAATTGTGTCTGCGAATGATTCTCTGTGGCAAAAAAGAGGCATTCTTCGCTTGCGTTAGTAGACGAACCGTCTGGGAACGCTATCTTCGCTCGCTTCGCGATATGCAAATCACTCCCCCTTGCTCTCGTGGTGACCGAAATCGGACAGCGGGACCGTTTTCTGCTACTCTCGCTTTGTTTTTGGACACCCTTTTTCAGTGTTGTTAATATAACTCGTAGATTGGATATATATTCCAGTTTCTCGGCATTATATCTTATGACTAGAAACGCATCCACGTTATATTATATTTTATATGAAATGCATGTTTAGATTTAATTCTTTTAGGCTTCTCTTTTAATTGCTTTATTTTTTTTTATTTTTGACTTATCTGCGTTTTCACGTGGTATTCGCGGAAGGTTTTGTTTATATTAATGTCACTTTTTTACTAGCGAATAATGTAAACATTGGTGTTCACGGTAGCCAAGATTGCGACCATTGTAGCGTTCGAGAACGGCACCATCGTGAAACTTGTGTGAGTACTAAGACCCAGCCATAAAACTAGAACAGTCAGGTGTGCAATGAAATATGCATGCTAGTGCTTACAAAAATGTTTTTAAAATATTTTGATATTTTATCGCATATATACGGGGCTCGACATTGATTAAAACTTTAACCCGAATAATCGCCACCCTTTATTCGATCAATTAAGTTGATCATCGGTCTCGTTCATTTCCATGCATAATATTTTTGTGGCCCAGACACGTGTAAGTTTCTGCACTTGGCTGGAGTTAAAATGTCGCCCTTACAGTTTACTTAGGTAAAAAGTTCACTTGATATTTTCTCTTCATATAGGTGTACTCGTCCATGTTCGCGTGGTGAAAGCATTTAATGTTTACCTTCTTTTGGTTCGTCAAAAATGAACCTACTAACCGGTTAAAAATAATCGGGTTTAAAAAATTAATTGATTAATTGGTAGGTTAAGCGACCAACTGAACAGCCACACTTATGAAATAATGAATTATCCTTGAGCAAGGTTAAAGGACGCACCTTCTGATCTGATAAAAACATCTTAGCCGATGTGGTGTTTACGTTTCCGTTCGTGAATCATATCTGTTGCAGTTCCATTTATATATATATATATATATATATATATATATATATATATATATATATATATATATATATAACGAAGTGAAAAACTTACGATGAGAAACAACAAACAGTGGAAGTTTAACCGACAGTTTCGCCGAGATGTTTGCTATGTGAGAACGCGTACGTTCCCTACACCTTTTTTTTCAATTGTGTTGTCACGTGTTTTTTCGTGTTTTTTTTTAGTTCTGATCATTTTTGCCGAGGCGATATGCCCTCACTTGTAAGTCATCTCCTGACGAAGCCGAGTCTCTCGGCAAACTGTCGATTAAACTTCCGCTGTTTGTTGTTTCTCATCGTGATTTTTTCACTTCGTTATATATACGCCTCCAGCCCCTTGGCTCCTATACCACCATGCCCATATATATATATATATATATATATATAGATATATATATATATATATATATATATATATATATATATATATATTGTTAGTGTAACCCGCGATTGACCCTATGTGACGGTTCATTCACTTAAACTGTTATTGCAAAAAGAAAGCGCGCAGGTGTTTTGTTCATCGCGTTTGGCTCTTTGTAGTAGCAGGTTCAGGTGCAAATGCATTGTTCTTGGTCTTCCACGGGCGGCGGTGTAAGCAAGCAAAAAGTTGGCACGGGCCTTCGCCAAACAGCGTGTTTGTTATCGTGGTTACTCGAGGCACTGGACTCGTAAATTCCAACACTTAGTGCCTCAGAACCGAACGCACTGAGTGACAGAGATATCAGTTAAAGGCCCTATTGTTTATGACTTGTGCCGTTTACACATCCTGTCAATAAATTCCACGAAAGGTTCAGTGATTGTTTCTAAGGGAGTACCTGCAAACATATAACAGTATTATATCAAATACCCGGATTTACAATTTTATATGGTATTTTATATAGAAAAAACACCCACTGTGCAGGCATAGTTTTATAATGAGGTTAGCTCAAATACACGTTTTCATGGTCCTTGTTAAATCAAAACATGCTATTTGTCTGTTTATCATACTATAATTTCTTCAAGTTACACGTCCCATATTGAGATTGTTGGTTAATCAAGAGGTTAAGTGTAGAAATGAAAAAAAAGGAAATACGACTGTCCATGTAACTCGTGGAAGGGCACGCCTGTTTGGCGTCGTCCGAATTTTTTTTATGCTTAACCTTTTTTTTCATTTATAACCAATTGCAACAGCGCTGTCTTGAATGCGGGAATGTCGCCCCTCCAAAATTGTTGTGGAATCCTAAAGCTGTTAAATGCTGGATTTTTACAGAAAAATGTAGTATTAAAACTCAACCGTTTATAATCAATGTCGTTTCAGAACCGACAAAACATAGCGGTGGAGATACAGTAATTCCCAGTAGTTTATCAGTAACACTCTTTTAATGAGAAATTAACATAAGGAGACTTCACTTCTTTCATGCGACCGGAAGCCTGCTCAAACATTATACGAATATAAAGATACGGTACGTTTGTGCTATGTTTTCGCCTAGATTTAGGTTCTGAAGTAGCTATAGAGCTATACACAATCCAAGTGGCAGTGTGATTACTCCGTATAATCTATGCGCCGAAATGGGCGTGTGCAGATCATATGTATCTTGAAATATGAGAATGTGTACCGTGGCGTCTGCCCAGATCCGCCAAACACTTTTACAGATAACGTTTAACATATTGTCATAACGGCGGGGTATCGCTGAGTTATATGTGACGCTTAGTGCAAGTGTCGTCTAAGAAACACAGTACCCCGCAATGCGTAAATTTGTAAGACACGTTTAATTCGAAGATCAATCCTGAGTGTTATTATTTGATGCTTGGTTTCTAAATGTCTTCAATCTATTTCAAGTAGGGTTCACAGAAACGGGGCTCTATTAATGCATGTTTTTTTAGTTATTTAGGAGGCAATATTGCAGTTTTTTATATTTGTGTAACCCATAAACTGAAATGCTCTAAAAAGGCATAAACTATGAATGAATTTGTGCATATAGTCGTCAATTGACTTTGTTATCGGTAAGGAGTTTGTCCGTATGTTGATGCGCAAGTGTGCATGGATATTTCAGAAGCTCCACAGCAACGTACACGAGAGGGTGCAATACTTACCACACACGGAGTGCCATTGTCTTCATTTTCAAATCGGGTTGGCCACCCCTCGCAGAGGTATTGACACGTGTTAGCTGCCAACTTCCACTTAAACTGTAACAAACAGAAAAATAAAAAATGCAGTGAATTCGTAGTAATAACGTAGTATAGTGCCATAAGCGACACTTCAGAGTAACGTTCATGTTGCCTGAGATGATTTTATTAACGTGCTATTAAGCTTGGCTCTATCTGTTTTCAATGAATGTCAACGTTTCTTTACTGCAATTATTTTACTACATTTTCACAACATCGTACAGAGATCTTAAAATTAACTGTAAATAGCGTCCGAAGAATTAAAATCAGGGTCCATCAACGGCTAATTTATTTGTTATTCATACGACGAAAATCATATAGTACCCGTACATGTTAGATATTCTTGTAAAGCAGTTTCTTGCCAAAGTTCAAGGAAGAATAATAAGATAAAAGCAATATTTTTTTTCTTAAGTGTATTATCATAAACAAAATTTAGATATAATCTAGCTTCACCTCTTCAATGTGGTACGACTTGTAATAATATATCTTGAAAAATTCTAAACACTTTGCATCCAAAAAACAATTAATTTAATTGATTTAAAATTCAACAATGAACACAGTAACTACGAAAATACTCCGGTTTTTTAACTAAGAATTTATTAACCATGTAAGAAATATTTGTGTCATAACCACTTTTCACCCACGCCATAAAGGAATTTGCAAAAGTAAACTTCATAACTAAAAGAAACAAAAAAAAACCTTGAGCTTTAAAATGTTTTCTTCCAAATTGATACTACTATTAGGACAAAATATTACAAACACTGCAATTGTCATTTTAATGCCTTAGTTACAATGAAGTTCCCGGCATTATACAGGAATGAGCTTACGCAGCGATGGAAATTGTCATCTACTGCTTATATTTGAGAGCACTTCAAGCAAACTCATAATCACGACTATACAATATCAGTAGCCAAGTTTCAGTTTCTTCTGAGGCTGAATAAGAATCCAGGGGACAGGTGTAGAAGTAAATATCATGAGCCCTACAATATTTTTTCAAGAGACCACATAAAACCGGAAATAGCTTTTTTTACTAGTTTTCACGTTTACCACCTAACAATTATTATCTTGTTGCTTCATAGCATTTTAAAAGAGAAACCTTGATCTTTTTCAACTGTTATAAAAGTGTTTTTATATTTGGATGTGCAGTTCGATGCAAACCAATTTATTTCTGATAACAGGCATACTCACAAATCCAGGATTCGTAGACTTTTTGCACTTCGTGGCTGGAGCCGAGGAAACTGTATTAAAAAAGAAACGCCATCTGTGTATTTCTATCCGTCATATTCTCTTATATAAATCAAGGCATTTCTTTCGTTTATGATTGAACGGCGCCGTGTCATAAAAGACTAAGATAGTAAACGTAAGGATCGAAAAGGGAAAATTAATTAGTAGGGCGAGGGTAGAAACTAACCTAAAATGATTCCGCACACCTTCTCTGTAAAAATGCTTGCGCACTGAGAGCAGCGCATTCAGCCTATTTGACATGAAGAAATGTTAGATATAAGAGCTGAAACGTATGTCTAAAAATGATTTGAAGGTCAGGCGGATATGAGAAAATGCAAAACTTGTTGTGCATTATGAAAGACGCCATGTGCGGCCCTACAAAATGTGTCTCACAAATATCACAACTGAGTTTTGCTTGAAAATATATGGTGATTTCTTTGCGCACATTTCATCCTGTGACTTACGTTGTTTTAATGGTGTGCGAAGTTCTAAAAACTTTTCAAGCTAAGGTTTATGGTTTTCTTCTTTAAAAAAATGGTTCAGCTTTGAGATGTTCGCTTCAAATGTCCGGTCACTTATTGGATTTCCCAAAATCTCCAGGAACAACCAAACGGATATGGGCACTAAATATAAGAATGGGTGGGTAACTTAATATCATGACGGTTTTTGTTTTTCAGAGGTTGAATAAGAAAATTATACATCCCTCCCGTGATATTTAGGAACCACGTAATAAGGATTTTATCTCGTATTTTCTATAAATAAAATATTACTGATAACGCCTTAAGTACCGGTAATAAAAATGTCTAAGAAAGTGTTATATTAAATTATGGATAGCTCTATCCGTAGCAGTACACCCTTTATTCTTTTACAATTTCGTCAGCTCTGTTAGTATTCTCCATCTTGCTACTTTATAGTGCCGGTCGTTCTGATTACTGCTATGTCTCGTTAATATGGACACCTCCGTTCTCTTCAAAATCGTTCATAACGTGAGTTGTCCGTACTAACGAGACAAAAACGCACGTATTTTGCCGGTTTGTCCCCGGAAACTCTGTCCAAAATAGCCGGGTATCCATATTAACGAGGTCAATATTAAGGAGACACAAGTTTATTAGACTGCGCGGTTTATTTATAATTTCAAGAAACCCTATGTAGCCTTTCTCAACTCACTTTATAAACATTACGTCCACTATCCTCATTGATAGTATTTAGACATTTTATATAATCAAGCAGTATACTGTTTGTAGTCTCGTACAGCTTGTGGGATTGTACCCTCTCGGTGGTAATAAATTATTTACACTGATTCAGTATTTAAAAAAAGTTCTAACCTGGTTCGATATTGTATATTCGATAAAAACTGAAGGTGGCTGAATACTAGGAGTTAATTCGCAGCGTGGCCCTCTTTATTTACTTCATATATCCAAGAGGGCACCTCAGAAATAAGTACAGTCGCAATCAAACTTAACTGAAACTCTCAAACGAGCATTTTTCTTCCCACGGGGTGCTTTATAGGCAGGCAGCCGGGGGGCATCGCGCCAGGCCCATTTCAGAGCGCAGGGAAAGAGGAAGGGAGGGAGGGGGGCAGCACGGTACACTCCGAGCTTGGGCGGGTATGGCGTCAGGTAACGAGTGGACCGAAAAATAAACGATGATCATAACGGTCTTATTGTACCTTTTTTTTTTTTGCGTGTGTCGTTTAATAAGTTGTGTAATGCAAAATGCAGAATAAAGATACAAAAGAAAAAACAGAAGCGGGTGCATGTCATTTTCTTCAAAGGGAAACTGAAGAGGTTCTCAAAAAGAATGAGTTCGAAGTAATTCTAGAGTATTTTCATGCATGATTTTGAATATCATATTTGTTTTCCCCCCAGATGTAACAAAACGCGGGAAAACACGAAAACCTGTCCTTACGTCATGAAATAATCATTCGGCCGCCAAGCGCGTGTCGCTCGTGTGGGCATGCACATGCAGGTGCATGCTTGCCAGGTATGTTCCCCCGCACTAGCACCAATCGTGACGTCTTTTTCTGATATTTTTTAAAATAGCAAGAGCGTGCGTGCACTGCTTTGATAGCCACTGAAAATGCGCGAGAGCGGAGATTCGGAAAACTCCTTTGATGACGCAATGCTCCGAGAATCAGCGGCTTCAGCGGTACTTTAAAACTGATTTTCTGCGTCCTCCGTACACCAAATTTAAAAATATTCTTGAAAATCGTAATACTGGAGGCCTAATGAAGACGATTTAGGTGTTGTTACTCAAATACAGAACCGCTTCTGTTTTTCTTTAAGCATTTAATCTGAGAACCTACCGTGCTCCCGGAGCTTTGAGATGGGTCGCCGCCACGTGAGCGATTGGAACCACCGGCTTCTGCCAGGCTAGCACCCGGCGGAAAAAGACGCGCTGTCTAGTGTCCCAGTTAAGTTTAATTTCAACTTTACGTTTGCTGCAGGAATGGTTACTATGTAAGGAAGAGTGGATGAAAAAGCCCTCTCGTAATTTACACCCAGCGCCCTACAACGAAGGTTTGATTCTTGATTTCAAAGTAAATACACTGATTCTAAATGAATCAGTGATTTCCAAGATGAATTGGGTGGATTGCGAAAAGCAGTTTCAACTATGTTGATCAAATTGGGATCTCGCACACCGGCTTATATTATGTTGTGGATATCGCAGCATGATGATTAAGATCGCTGCGAAACGTACAATATTCTGACTTAAGACATGTGAAATAGTAGGTTAGTCTTTAAGTGACTATTTTGTATCTCGGTTATGAACGACGCTTGTCTTAATGTTCCCTTATAATTTTCAAGCGTGAGCCTGAATCACAGTTGTGGTGCAACGTTTCTTGAACTTGTGGCATAATTAAGAATCGATTAATTTTCAGAATATTTTGGATGCTGAGATCTGACATTCTGCCAGCTCAGTGAATAAACATCAAACTTAAAAAGCCTGAGCTACAGAGATCTCCCCGCAACCACTTGTGTGACGGGAAAGACAGTACACCACAAGCAACAGGAAATTTTACTCATTTGTTCTCTCTGCTTTTTGGAGTGCACTTCTCGGTGGCTTCACGAATGGAGAGTTTCTGCGAAGCCGTCCTCATGTCTTAGTGGGTACGTGCGGAGAGATTAAAAAAGGTGAATTCAAGGCACTTACCGTGCGCTTGAGAGTAAACATTTTGAAAACATTGAGTTTTAATCTTTTAACCCATTTTTTTTCGTTATATATCATTTAGAATGTATAGACCGAATTCAAAACAAGCATACATGATCCCTTCCAAGAGAATACATGTACTAATTATTTGTCGATACTAAATAAACGTGCTTAGTTTCGGAATGTTAGGCGAAAACTCCAGGTTTTATTTTTTGAAGGAAACTTGCTTTCCCCATAGGTAATGTCAGCGCATTTTTAAGAGTAATAAACAAAATATGTGCAAAAGGCTCCCAAAAAGAATCTTTTCGGAATATAACGTCTACGAACTTTGGTGCGTCAAAATTTTAATTCTCGTTTGTTAACGCCGTGTTTGGGTGAACTTCTTAATTCTTACACATCACAGCGCACAAGAACAGACACACTTTAAAAGTTCACTCACACAAAGAAAGAACACTCACCCTGCGCAATGTGAGTGAACTTTTGAGAATGAACTTCGTGTGAGTTAAATTTTTGAAGTGTGTCGTTTGTTGTGCGCTATGAAGTGTAAGCACGAACCACCAACTCGACCGAGTTGAAGTATTGGCCTTTTTTTTAATATTAATCCAAGCCTCATGCCGTACATAGTTTGATTCCTAATTGAAACCATACGTGAGTCTGTGAAAGAACTAGTAATCTTTTAGTTGCGAATGATTAGACCATAGCAAAAAAGTTCCTCAGAAACATACCTGTGGTTACTTGGAGTACTGTCAGGACAACGCTGCACAGAAAGGCTGCACTAAAGTGTAGTCTCATGCTGACTGGTGGTTTGTATCCTGTTCTGGTCTTGGTGTCCCGGTGGGCGGACTTAAGACTCCCAACTGCCTGACAGTGCAGTGAATATAAAGGTTCTCTCCCCTTATTGCCGTCAATACTTACCGGAACTTCCCCTCTGTCGCATTCGTCACCCTACGTCGAAGACGTCTACTTTGGGGATTAGAGCCCGGTTGTTTTGTGACCGATAAGGATGGTCAGAAATTATTTCCTTTCTCACCGTTTCCAAGTGCTGTTGGAAAGATGAGGCAAGAAGATAACACCTAGGTAGACGGCTATTTAGGCTGACACCATCGTCTAGGTAAACCATCGTAAAAGTTTATTAGAAACTACGTCGGTGTACTGCCGAACGTCATATCCGCTGATAGCGGCGTTGCGCTTTTATCTCTTCGTTCCGGAAAAAAGTCAAAGCGTCCACATGTTTCGCCATTAAATATTTTCTCCAATGTCATCAAGTACGCGTCCCCAAACACGTAGCGAACACTCTTTTATAGTCACTTTAGGTTTATTTGTTAATAAGGTCGTGATCTAAATACCGAACAAAGATGCTAGCTGATAACTTACTTGCTCGAATAATTGAGCACGGTTCGTATAGTTACCCTTCTTGGTACAGATTGCAGTCAAGAACTATATTTGGTATTTATGAAACAAAGTTTGCGAATGACAATGCACAAATAATCTTACTGTCGTGGTAACCTGCACAGAGAAACTGAGAATGAATGTATTGCATTTTCGCAGCCATAGTTCCAAAATAAGCACGAAGTGTGCCTACAAAGCGTAACTTAACGATTTACAATAAATGTGTTCCTTATAGAGCAGAAGATATGTCAGTACTGTTTATGGTCAGTTTGCATTATTAAAGTTTTTGTTATGAAGTCCCAAGCCTAACGGGAGGCAATAGACATATGCCACGGAAGTACTTGTAAAGTCTCCAAATAAAACCGGCTTGCCACTGGCTCCTACCAAACACAAATTAGGCCACACGAAGACGTAACGATATTGGTTCTTCAAAATGAATTATAATCATCCAGATTACTTATATGTAACGCGAAAATATTACTGGTAATTTTCCTTCAGCATATATTAGGATGGGTGCTTACGTTGCCAACATCACTGAGTGTATTTATGTGGATTAAGATTTTGATAATAAATCAAATTGCGCTCAGGTTCGCCTGATATTTACTGTAAACACAGTGTTTTGTTACGACCGCTTACATGAAGGCACATCAGAATTTCTTATAATAATAATAATGACGCTTTTATTTTTCTTTCTTGGTGGTACAAAAAAAAGATAACGCCAGGACTGAAAGCTCTTGTTGCCATTCTTCAAGGTCCTGAAACCCGACACCCTTTGGTGAGGAACTACTATCATTGTAGAACAAAACCCAAAACAACTCACAAGCACCTGTACTCACATGACATTGCACTTATACCGTACAAGTCAATAGGCACATTCAACGAACAAAACAATTTTGCCATCAATACATAACGCTAAACACACGGGGAAACTTTTCTTGTAAATTCAGCGGGCGAGGCCGGGGTATAAAAGTTGTTTGAGGAGCAGCGGAAATGGAATGTACCATGGTTGACGCTTTCTGGAAAAAGAAGAAACGGTGTGTTCCTTTTGGTGGCAATTTGAAATTATAAATATTTTTACGATGATGGTTTTTGTAACAGAAAAGACAAGAGAGAAAAATATGATAAAACACATAATAGATTTATGGAGACCGGGTCAGCATTTGGATCCCGGCGGAAGATGGTTGTGCCGCCACTGCCCCGTCCTCGTCGTCACCTTCCTCAATATATGCACCACATAGTATTTGGTACTAACTTTAAGCCTTAAAGCTAGAAAGAAGAAGTGCTCCCTGTTTTTATATTTACGAGCTTTATAACTCAAGAATCTCCACACCATTGCGTCTACCGAATAAATGCATAATGACTAATAATAGCAAGCAATGAGTAATATTACCAAGAAACGGAAAGGCACCAATAGTATATAGAGAAAGTAACTCACCGTTATATGCACTGCGAAAATGTTTTGTACCATACTGCCGACATTTAACTAGATGTAGGGACGCAATTTCCATCCTGGCATGTACCATCTTCAGTATATGTATCCTGTGTAAAGAAAAGTAAACGCTGCAATATTAAGTTTTGTCTCATGACAATAATTTGTGTCTTAATATGTAGCAATCCATGCACGTACTTTCCTTAAGGCAAGTTTCTACAAATATTTTTTACTATGGATTTTTGCAACAGACACTATGGGAGCTTGGATCCATTTTGTACTTTACAGGGGCTGCCTAGCGTGCGGCGTGTTTTCGCCATGTTGGGGTAGTAGATATTAGTGATGCAAAACTATCGATAAGATGACTATCGATAGTGTCGCAGAACTATCGATAGTCGACTATCGATAGCATTATCGATAGTTTTTCGATAGTCAACTATCGATAGTACCAGGGATGTGCAGTAGTTCAAATACAAGTATTTGAAATACGTATTTCAAATACTTTGTGTATTTTGCATTTGTATTCAATTACAAATTGGGTAATGTATCTGACGTGTGTATTTAAATACTAAAACGTGGGTATTTCAAATACAATTATAATTAAATACAACTTTGTGGGCGAAAATACATCTTGTTTTTGTGCATGTGGTTGTAAGATGTAGTCTCCATCCTTTATTTGGCCATGGGGCTTTTTTCTTTTTCTCCTCCGGCTTTATTTTAAAGACACTGTCCAGAGCAGGAGGAAAACTACGTTGTGCACCGAATGCAGTGTCTCTGAATCAAGCACAAGCGTGTAGTGACTTTGTGATTATGGTGCTACTCCAGGGCAAGAATAGTGACGAAATCGACGTTCACAGGCAGACTGGCTAAATAAGTGCCTGTGACAACTGTAATGTTTTCCAGCCTGATTTCCATCCATATTTTTGCCTGGAACATTCTAAATGCGCGGGTCGTCCAGATTTTCGTAACTGGTGCGAGTTGAAACAATAAAAAATCTCTGACTAGTGCTGCGCGTCTTGGTCGTCTCGATTCTTTGTCGGTCTACACCAAAATGTAATCGACAAAAAAAGCTGCATGAAGTTCTGTACTTTTTTCACCTATTACGTCCAAGCTGATTACATTTTTTTTTGTGATTATATTTCTATTACGCTACTAGAGCCTCGCACACTAACTCCCGAGTGTGCGATGCAAAATTAAAATGAGATACCCAGAAACCCGTTGCAGGTGACCTGAAGTCGCTGACGCAAATTTTGGGGAATGTATTTGGAAAAGTATTTGGAGGAGACCGAACACTTTTGGTTGTCTTTGTATCTTGTACTTAAATGCTTTTTTAGAAATGTAACCAAATTTGTAATTAAGTACATTTTTGACGAAGTATTTTGTATTTGTATTTCGATACATATTTGCATGTATTTTGCACATCCCTGGATAGTACTATGGATAATTTTTTTGTTATCAAGTGTCAGATTCCTGGTGACTATCGATGCTATTGATAGTACTATCGATAATTTTGCATCACTAGAGTGAACACGGTTGCCGCACCGCCGCTCGCCTTCCTTCCTCCTCTCTTCACCCAAACTCTCGTCTTTCTCATCACTGAAAGCTGAGCCAAAGTAGACATGTAAGTGCTTGGGCTTGTGGGTCTCCCATTTGAAGAAATAAAGCAAGAAAAACGAGAGGGAGCGACGCAAACTACTAGTGTCGTAAAACTATCAATAGTAAACCTCCGAGAGTACTATCGACAGTTTTTTTTACTATCGATAGTCAGATTTCTGGTGACTATCGATACTATCGATAGTACTATCGATAGTTTTGCACTACTAGTAAATATACCAGTCGTTCACCGACCCAACACGAGTGCTGTTCGTGATATCGACTTTTTTGCAACTCCGAATATTCTTCTTCGCTTTTGGTCAGTTTTTTTTTTCGCCTTTAACTTTGCATTTGTGAGAGAAGAGTATGAGTGGGCCGACATTTTTAAAAATGAACTGTCATCAATTGCTGATTAGCAACTCTCTGGCCACATGAAAGGAGTGTTGCTGATCCAACATATTTCATTTTAACGGCGCTGTTGATAATGCACGCTCCGTATTGCGGTATCATTATTCTCTTTATTTATTAAAGTTTCGCGCCCACCAACCACAAACATCCATTGACCTGCTCGCTGCTCTTCATCTGTACAAACAGCCAACAGCCCGTCTGTTAAGTAACGAAGGATTTTGTTAGAAATAAGTAAAGTTTGTTTTAGAAAAGTCTATCTTTCTACAGTTGCGTCGGCATCGTTTTATTTTTTTTAGGTTTCTTTGTGAGTGTCGGCGTTTTGGAGGGAGCATTTGCGGGGGCAGAGCGGCCGGGAGTGGGGAGCGGCTTCACCGCGGTCGTTAAGAAACGTTTCGGGTTTCGGTAGTCCGCTCGGACAGATCCCTTCTTGCAGCTGGTTGTGGCTTTTAGCCGAATGTGCCTGTATATAGAGAGTTTCGCCGCTTAGTGTAAAATTGTCGCTTTTTGCCCGAGGCAATAACTTAGCGGTTGGCGCCAGTCAGACTGGAAAAATTGCAGAGAACAACCCTACAGGGAATTTAGGTTTGACGGTTACAGCGACAGGATGACAGCTCGCCGACCATTGGACGGCAGTGTACCACGTGGGAGTGGTGAAATTTGAAGTGATTGGTCCATCTCTGGAGGGAAAGGAGGCATCTACGAGGCTAGAAAAGGGCTGCCGAGAGGGTTCTCGGGGAATTCGGCTCTTGAGACTGGGGACTAAAGTACTGGGTTTTAATTTTGGAAGTTTTGTATATTACCGTTGACTTGTCGTTTTGTTTTGAAAATAAACGTGGCCACACTGGCCACCGTAAACCTACCAACGTCGTAATGTGTCCAGCGGGATCGAACAACTTTTAGTTTTTTTTTTTTTCTTATTCGACTTCCCGGGGGACTACCATCGGGCGAACACCATCATCGGTCGTCACCATCTTGACCGGGCCCCTTCCCCCTCGGAAAGTTGACTCCGTCCATTTTGTATATGCTGCCCTTTCCATTAAGAATGGCATGCCACCTATTGGTTAATGTCAACATCTTGCATGTTCAAAAGTTTGAAATGCCCGTGATTTTTTCTTTCTTTCAATAATGTTAATTGGCTGTCACTTTTAAAAAACCGTCGTATTTAGAAACACCATCATGCCTTCCTAAATCTTCTTTAAGCGCCCGGTATGTTCTTATTAGACTCGGTAGTGAAATACTGCTGATCTTGTTTTCATGGCCTGATTTGTTACAGAAATGCACACATGTCAAGTGCGGTTGACAGAAAATACATGGCTTGCACATAACGTCATCGAACGAACGCTTTGACGGCCACCAAAAGAGAGAGGAAGAAGAATCTGCTCTTTTACCAGGACCCTCTTTTTTGCCTGCGAGATTTTCCCAGACGGCGCTTTTCTCCTCCCAGAAGATTAACCCGTCACTCAAAATTTCTAGAAAAGCTGCTCTCCTCTTTTTTGCTTTCATAGCGGTGAAAAGTGTGCGATGTGACGTCAGTGCAAGCCATGTATATTTAGCATGTCCGTGTGCCTTGATGTCGGGCATTACATTTCACGAGAAACCTTTTTGGCTGTGTATTATAATTAATTAAAAGTATGCTTATCGCTCACCGCGCACCCATGTGCAGGGCCGTCATGTTCTGCCATAATATGCTAAGAGTATGCGAAACATTTCTAGGTCAGTTGGAGGCTATAATGTATAAGATTATTAGTGGAACATAATACACCCCTACAATAATAAAACATATTAAATTCACTGCATTTTTTATTCTAGAAGAATAATTTATCCTAACGTCTGTTGAACCGAAAGTACATCTCGCTTCCGATTATTCTTGTAATTTATATAAAGCCTTTTGAAAGCCAATAAAGCTACTTAATAGCTAAGCACGCATCCAGCCGTAAAATATACCTTGCAAGGTGTTCCATTTTTCTCCTTGGCAGTGCGTAAAGGGAGTCCTTCACATATGTATACACAACGTTCGACGTGGTCCCCAAGCAGCGTCTAAAAACAAGCAATACATTTCAACCCGAAGCGTGCGTTTTTGGTGTGATCTCTCCTTATATTGTCTTTACACTCAAAGTCCTTACGAAATATTAGCCAAATAAAGATTTATTTTGCTTTATATTTTTGTATTGCCCAATAATATTATACATACAATTTAGGAATTATACCGTTTGGAGTATCCTACACTCTAAAAAAAGCCCGGGCGTCTACTTTCCCGCACAACACTTGGAGAGCCAATCAGCGCAACTTACGGAGGCAGCTCAGCGAATGAGGATGCCAAAACATATGTTCAGACCAAAACACCTTGTCCGAGCTGTGACATTAAGCAATGCAAAACGTCACACTTGCATTGAGTAGTGTCACAACTTAGACTGCGGTTTTTCGGTGTAAACATATGTTTCGGCATCGTCATTCGCTGAGCTGCCTCCGTAAGTTGCGCTGACTGACTCTCAGAGTGTTGTGCGGTAAAGTAGAGGCACGGCCTTTTTTTTTAGAGTGATAGCAGACGTTTAAGCAACAAACTTCTTAAAAATTGAATTTTTTTCTAAAGTGTGAGAATTTGTAACCCATTCTGAATACTGAGCGTTACTTTGGGAAATAGTTATCAATTAATCATTATTCCTTGAACTCGTTCAATGGATATAAAAATTTGGATGTCATTTACAAAAATGGAGATCAGATGCGCAAAAACCGAGTATGAAGTTTAGGTAAGTATCAAACTGCCGGAGAGGGGAAAAAGCAGCAGTGGAACAGAACCCTTCAGGTAAGGCCAGCTGAAGTATGTGAACCAACTAGCTCAGCTCAAGCGCTTTAAAAAACACAATCCTTCCTGATAGCGCCCCTTAAAAAATATTAGTATAAATAAATGGGACACCTATTTGTTTTAAGAATTATATCCCATTGAACAAAACAAGGACACTGAAGACATCGTAATTTGTTGTTGCCATTTATTCCGCCCTTCATTTTCAAAAACAAGATTCAACTAGCTCACTACCCAATAAAGCCTTAGATTCATCGCTTGTCAAATTTAGGCTTGTTAAAGTGAGAGTATAATTACTTACTTTGTTGTACGCTTTGGTGCAACTTTCAACTTCAGTAACGAGAAAGCCATTCACAGTTTCCCCTGTAACAAAAAACAACAAAAACGTGAGTGTTTTTAGAGGATCAATTCAAAGTTAAATTTGTATGACATACTAACGTGTTTTAGTGAAGTGTTGTAGACCATAGTACTACATTCCGAAATACCACTGCATTTTTGGAAAACAAATGGTGCCCATTGGAAATCATCCAAATTTACCCAATGGCAGTGACATCGCGCCAAACCTTACTCTTATACGTTCGTGTTCAGTTTACTTTTGGGATGAACCTACTCCAAATTGACTCCGGTCGAGGGGATTTAAATATAAAAAGTGCTCAGCAATCTCCACACTAACAATATATGTAGGGATGCGATTTCCATCCTGGTATGTATTATATACAGTAGATCATCCTATGTAAAGGGAAAAAAGCTCAAATAATAAGTTTCGTCTCATAAGCAGAATTTGTGTGTAAATATGAAAGAACCCATTCACGAACCTTTCCCTACGGCAAGTTTCCAAAAAAAAAATATTTTTACTATAGACGTTTGCAACAGAGACTCATGAGAGGTTTCTTATTCTAAAGAAGCAGCATAGAAATATCGCCCAGTATTCCCGGAAAGCAATTATCCCCAGTACCTGCGCGGAGTTCCCTAAGTTTGCTATGATATCTCCGATAATGTTTGACGACAGTAAACTTTTTTTTTATTTCACGCGGCTTGTGTTAAGGCCAACCTTGACCTTCATATCTGCTTTGGTCAAAGAAATTAATTTTCCTACGCGTCTTCTTTTGGGTGTCCAAGTGGATCTTCGTGTTACATAGTTTGACAAGTCCTACTTAATATGTTTCATGATTATCGTTTCAGTTTTTACTAAACGACTAGTTCTAAATCCTGAGTATGATGCCTACACTTACTCGCAGATTAACGTCGGCATCTAATGACGAACCCAAAGGCAATCATTTGCCTTGGAACGCACCAAATATAAAGGGCCAACTGATTTCTGTGAAGCAATACTCGGGTCCCATACAAAAACAAATGTGACCCGAGTACAGACCAACGCAAAATCTCTCATGGAAGTCATCCTCGCCGCGGTTTTTAGCATCTTCAAAATGCTCCAGTTCATACCTCGATGTGTCTAGTGGAGTACCTCTATTGAAAAAAACATAAATGGAGTCTCCCGCCAAACAACAAAAATGGCATCTGATGCGGCTCAGCGAAGACATCAAAAGCAATTTGAGGGTCTTTGATATTCTTGCTATGCAACATATAAATCTAAGTTACAAAACGTCCACATACATGGCAACTTATATATATATTTTTATTGTTTGCATTTATATTTTATTAACTCGAATCACCATACAGTTTATTTCACGGGTGGGCCCTTTATCGTTGTGAGCCGTACTTTCAGTAACCCCGGATTTGGTCATAAAGGTTGAGTAACTAAAGACTAAGTCAGTAAAGGTTAAACTGCTGGGGAGACATACAAAGGAAAAGTAGATTATTTCTTCTTTTTGATGGCTAGGGTAAATATTGTATACGCTTTCCAATCAAATTCTTGACGTCCCCGACATCCATAGCAGAGGTGTCTTTTCCACGAACGGATTACTTTAATAGTAACAGGGCAGAGCGAAACTGTGAAGGAATATAGTAGACAGATCTTGAAAATTCTGTTCGTGGCCGTTTCCATTGGCAGTGGAAACAAGTCTTTATAAACAGGTTTGCTTACGGCAGAAGCGTAGTTTCAAACGTTTTATTTAAAGAGATGTCACTAGTTCACAACACAATTGAATATAGATACGCTTTCCTAAGAGGTCTATAACATAAGCATTCTAGCTCTTCACCAGTGGATATATTATCGTATATATGATTTATCAATTTAGGCTGTGTGAAAAGCTATAAATTCTAATTTTGACAAAAAATAGCCATCAAATTATAGATTTTAGGAACTTTTTGTTTTGTCAACACAATAAAAGTAGGGTGCGTGAATATTTTGTTTTCGAGTCATGGAGCGTACAAAAACGTCAGCGGCGGAAACGTGTGTTTTCCGAACCATCCCAGGTTACAGATTTCACTCACCCTTGCTTTAAATGCGCTACCAATCATGTTTGTACACTCCCCCCGTCCGGCCATGTTACATTCTGGTCGTCACATCAAATGCATGCGCGTGACCGGGGCAGTGAGGTACGCGCCGTCCTCTTCTTTCTATCGCGAAGTTGCAAGGGTCGCGAAACGAGGCACCCATTGCATGCGACACAATTTTCACGACGCTTCGCGAGGAGAAGGAGCAGAACGAAGGGGAGATCGCTGAACATAAGGGGTAACTTGCTGAGTATGAACCTACTCTACGTGCGAGACACCCGTGGAGAAGAAAAAGTGACGTTTCGCGAGAGATAGAGAAGCTAGCAGGAATCTTTAGGGTACAACGAAATGTCATGTGAAAAGACTTGAAGCAGGCAAAAGATTGTACTTTGTTACTTGCTATAGGGTTTGTCCCAATTTAGCAACGAAATATAGCCTTAAAAGAAGACAAACAACACTACCACACTTCGACGTAAACACAGACACACACAAAAAGATATTCTTACAGCCCTTGTCACATAGAACGTAGAACCAATGCTACCACATTTGACGAGCGACTTGATAGCCGAGTTGTAGAACTTATTAAAATGGCTAATGTAAGTGTGACTTACTGCAAAAAATAGTTATCGGGGTTTTCTTAAATTTACTGCAAACCCGCTGTTTTTTTTTGTAGACTTTGATACGTACTTTAGGTGTTTAATATACTATATATCATACCGTCATCAACTGAAGTTTTTGTGTATCGTATATGTGGACAAGGGGTGTAAAGGGGTACACCCTTTTTTTTAGAGTGTACACCCTGCAACGAATTTTTTTGTTACACTCTAAGAAAAAATGGAGGAAAAAGGTAGCAACGGGGCGTCTTCCTCCCTTCTACTGACGCGCCCCCAAGCAGACACGAGAAGAAGGGAGGAACGAGACGTTTTCCTCCTTCTCCAGGCAGACGGGAGAAAGCTTTCGCCCTCCCGACACATCTTCTTTCGGTTTCGTTTTTAGAGCCTCATCGCACACGTTGTTTAATAAATTAATGTTGAGTTGATTGAGCTTCAGCGGCAGCGAAGGTCGCCTGTAATTCCGTCTTCTAGTCCAAACGTGCGGAACATTTCGGTTGCATTAACGTTTTTACCACTAATTTTATCAGACGAGCAAACGAAGCCGCTAGAAACAGCGAAGTTCCGGAGCAGTGCCAGCAGCGCTACATACATTGAATAAGACGGCCGTCTCCGATTTGCGGGACACACGCGGAACTACAGTAGCGAAACCACGAGGAACTGTGTCGACGTTTTCGACGTTATGGAAATCGCAGGAACTGCGTCCAAGGCAGGCAGGTTTTCCTGCCGGCTGCCTGGGTGCCTTCCGTGCTAGAGTTGGGTTCTGTTGTCCCGCGACAAGTGCCAACCGGCGTTCAATGTGATTCTGTATATCTGCGTGTCAGCAACATTGTCAACGTGGTTCTGTATTTCTGCGTGTAAGCAACATCGTGATGGCAGTGTTGTGGGTTGGGAACTGAAGACTGGAATTATCACCGATGTGACCGTGTGTTCGCGTATCAGTGGTGTAACAACAAGATGAGATGACGTAAACTGTCGGGCATTGATGCCGCTGGTCTGGCCGTGATCGGAGGGGGCGGGGTGTCGCAGGATGACATTCCGCTTTACATTAAAGAGTTTAAGACCAATTGAGGGATTAGGTACAGTCGATCGACGTGTGGATAGTCATGTTGGAACGCTGGTCTGAACGGTAAGCTCCTATCGTAGTGGCCAATCTGACTGTCGGTCCCCGAGAGCGATTGCGCTCTGGGGAAAATACTGAACAGTACGAAATTATGACGGAAAGTACGTATATTTACAATGGAAGTTTAGCATTAAAAAAAAAACAAAAAAAAAAACAGGTAAAATCGAGAAAAAAAAACGCTATCCTTTATTTTACTGTTTAAATATACTACGGTTCGTGTAGAAACTGCCCTCCAAGTGGCGCGCTGGGATGAGCGCTAGAAGTTTCTGAGCTCTCAACGGCGTAGCTCAGTACACTTAACACCTGCCGCAATTCGCGGCTTTGACTGCATTCAAGTTGATCGAAAAGCGATTTCTCTGCCCGTGAAGCATCACTTCCAGCTGAGTGAATATCCGCTCTACAGAGATTAATTCAAGACGGCAATTGCAGCCGTGCGCGAACAGCACAAATAGAAAAACAAACACTACAATAGAAATACTGGCTACGAAGGGCCGTGCGGGAAAACAAACTCATGGCTTGGAACCACATTGGAGTGGCTCAATTTATTGGCTTTCAAATAATTACGGCATGATCGAGCGTTTTCTTTTTAATAAGAGATTCATCCCCTGAGCCATTAAAATAGTCTCAGATGTATGACATTGCTGCAAAAAAATTAACATGCTCGGAATATTTTTGATTGCTTAGGGAGTCACCGAAAAATTCCGTACGTTCAAAACGACCAATGTAAACGACGGAAACGCAGAGCTCGGGAATAGTGATCGAGTTAGTGTGATGTTGTATTGATGTTTGTATGTGCGATGCATGTGTATGCGCTCAATATATGTTCACCTGATGCTTGTAGTGTGCGTAACGTGTCTACATGTGTTAGAGGTTCCCGAGGAAAAGGAAACGCAATTGTGGCGTAAGAAAATAAATTTTTGTTTTGTAAAAACATGAATTGGGGGGGGGGGGGGGGGGGCGCCACCTAGCCTAGCTACTTGCGATTACTCTGCTTGACACTGCCATCTGGTGGCAAGCGATTTAACATCCTTTTACGCTACGCGGCTACGCCATAATTTCGTGTTACCGTGCTGAGGTAAGCCAAGAGGTTGCTTCGGATTTGCTTTTTTTTGAGAGCGGCTTTTGGTTTTGCGGGCGAATGGTTTTCACTCTTCCGTGATGTGCGGTTGACGCAACGGTTGACGAAGGAACTGTGGCTCGAGGAATAGCAAAGTAAGACGTAAAGTGCGCGAACTGGGTGCCGGTTGTCTCCGTTGAACATCGCGGTGCTGACGATGAGAAGACTGCATGTTTTCGAAACGTAAGTTTCTTTACCTGCAGGGAGAAGCCGGCTTCGGAAATAAATACGGTTCGCGGAAAGCCCGTGTTACGTTTTTATTTGCTGCTCCTCTCGTTCCGTACAATAGACTTAGTGTTCTCGTTAAGCCTTATCGAGCTCGATTTGCTCGATTCGCGGCCGCCATAATGAGATGCAGTCGACGGAGGAACTTTTGCTCCCCTGCTTAAGGGACGAAAGTTTTTCCCTTTCTGAAGGAACATATGTATCAAGAGCGTTCCTCCCTTTAGGGAGGACTATACTGACCTTTTTTATAAGAGTGCAGGATTTCCCGAGCTCAATGAAAAGAAACCTAATGCAGTTACACACTTCTAAGGCATTTTACTATTTTGTAGCTACCAGTAAAAATCGCGTCCCTATTTGGTTTTAATGAACTGTCAGAAACAGCTAATTCTGATTTTTAAAGTTAAATTGATAATTTTGGTTTCCTGGCAAACCGCTAGGAAGCAGTTCTTCATATAAGCTGTATAATAAAATCAGTCAGTTATCGACCCTAAAATAGAAAACTGTAGGTCTACAAAAACTAACCATTGCTCGCAAGAGTATAAAAATTGCTAATTTTTGTATAATATAAGCTTGCTCAACATTGAAAATAGTCGAGCATGCCTGCTCATCGTCAAGGACAGTTTTTCAAGGTGTTAAAAACCACAAGTTAAGTGTGATATTTTCTCTGCAATTATTTACTATTCAAACAGTTAGGTGCGAAAACTTACGTTTCCATTGACCATCGGAGTCCCATGCTTCCTATTCCTCACATATCTCCATAATCCGGTAAGTTTTTCTTCCTTAATACTAACAGAAGATGACGAATTACGCTGAATGCACTGATGTGGCTAGTTAATGTTATACTTACTAAATGTCGAAGTGTTCCAAAGTTAGGGATAATGGGCAAGGTTTGTGTCTTGGGTTAGCTATCCCACTTACCTCACACCCTAAATGTTCCGGAAAATAGTGTGGGGCAGAATTCAGTTGACTGAATTCTAACAGTACCGGCGACATATCTCGACGACGGTTAAACATTTTTTCTATTTGGGGTGTGCCAGCGATAGTCACTGAGAGGATGAAAACGGCAGGAAGAAACTTCAGCTGTCCCTCTTCTAGCGCTAGCTTCCTACCTTTGATGACGCTTCGGCACTTTGTGAGCCTCGAGCGTGCACGCGTAGTCAACGCATGGTAGAAAGCAACGAGTACGTGCCTGAGGCGGGGCGTTCAAAAGAGACGTCCTGCCGTTGTCACCTTTTCAGTAACTATAGAGGCGAATATCTGAAGTGTTAGTTTTCTAATTGCATATAATAAATATGTTCATGATCGCGTTGCACTCGTACATAGTTTGGACCGTCAGTAACGTCCTAAAAATCCTATTTCAAGTGATTGTCTTAAACAGATTCACGATGGTATGCGATATCGAAGGCGATCAATCGGTACTCACCCGTACACTGATTAGTCATTACACATCCGAAGGCGAAAACGAAAAAGAAGAGGAAGCAGTGACCCATAACCGATCCACCGATGCTGTGCCTAGCAAAAACAAACTCCCGCATCCTCGCGTTTTCAAGTTACTGATGTCGAACGCTATGTCGTATTAGGTGCCCTCCGTCAACTCGCTCTCTCGCTAGGGAAACATTCCTGGCTTTTTCCTCTATTCCGTGCAATAACACTTGCGTTTGAATCGCATGACGCATCTTTTTGGAGCATCTGTTTTTTGATGGCCGATGGAAGGCATGTCGCAAGGTCGAACCGCAGTGCGGTATTTCGAGGCTGTAAACGTCGAAAACAGGTGCTTTCGAATAACAGCAACATATATTTTCGTGGTGCCTCGCTGTTTGACAGCATCCAAGGGGAACAGTTTTTTTGTTTTATTTTTTTGCGAGAGTCGAGGGTACATTTTGCCAAAAATAAGCCCAATTCAAAAAAAAAAAAAAAAACGCTTTTTCTGGTGATCTCTTTGAGTGAAAACTTTAAACTCTATCAAAATAAAACAAATATCGGTTTGTCTGCTTAGGTGAATGTAGTATTGCCGAAAGGTACGAAGGCAAGTATTGATCAAAATAGTATATAATTTTAATGGCACAATTACGTTTCTCTGTTTTCTTATATAAAATGTTTCGCCAGTTCCATCTCACAGGCAAGACAAATGCCGCAGGCTTATTCACCACGAAGCGATAATTTTGTACTCGAGACTCTCCATGCCATACGCTTCTTAGGCAGTAAATATTTATTATCAGTTGTGCATTTCTAGGGGTATTGCTTTATTTATGGTTCACGGTCATTACCACAGATTTTCATCTACTCTTTGAGAAAAGAAATAGAAAAAAAAATGTCCGCGAGCTGATTTACTGCAGAGCACTCGAAGAGCTAATCGCTGCAATCTTCGAGGAGAGCAAGAAGAACGACGATTTTAAAACTATGTTTATACCAAAACGTGCAGTCTGTGACGTGAGACTGAGCAAGCCGCTTCGCATGTTCACGGCATGCTCATTGTCACGTCGCAGACTTCATGTTTAAGTCTAAACATCATTTATACCTGTATTTCTCCAGCTCTCATCGTAGATGTCAGTGACCGGCTCTCCGAAGGCTCTGGGAGAAAATAGAAGAACGACATATTTCAGGCGTCGAACTCTTCATGAAAGCGAAGTAGAAATTATTTTCCTCGAAAAATTTTAAACTGCAATTGAGCCAGTGCCGGTTAAGCACAATAAAAAGTACCAGAGACTGGTGTTGCTTATGTTCAATAAAAATTAATAGATACTGTTTGAGACATTAGACTCGGGCACTTTTAAGCATGTTGAACATAGTCGAAGAAGCTCTAAAATATAATAATAATATCGCAGTCGTTATTTCTTGTTGCATGCAACACCATTATTTGAATTGAAGCAACAACCTAAGCAATTGCGTTTCACAGCCCCGCATTTGTCAATTTTTATTTAATCGTGTAGCTTCTGTCTCCGAGATTCTTGATGCATTTGTTTGGCAAATAAACGTTCGCATGTAGCAGAAACCGTAGTTGTGGTATAGTATAATTTAAGCAGGACACGGAATCGTTTTGATTGTCAGTGTGAATTATGAGCGTTCATAACGCTTAAGACAAGCAACCAGATGTGTCGCAGAACCTCATGGCACCCCGCAATTACATACATGAAAAAATTAACCCATTATTCTTAAGCGAAACTGCTGCTTTCCCTTGTGAAATGCAGTGAACCTGCTGCACAAGAATATATTATCGTATGGGGCTTCAAATCAATTCACAGCTCCATTCGGGAGCAATACACACAATATCATATCTATTTCAAGGCAAGGTGACCTAAATATTTTGCTTGAAGTAGCGTGTCCTGCAAAGTCCCGTTTCGTAAATCCGGATAAAAAGCGACGTATACATCAATCAGATAGTGACCAGCAACAATGGTAAAATATGATTTGGGTTAGATTGATTTGACAAGGCTACGTGCTTCTTTTTCAGAAAATATTTACCGTAGTTTTCAATAGAACGTAGTAAAATATTCCTTTTAAGCTGTTACTAGTTGCTCGAAAGCTCTGGGCGTTACGCTATAGTTGCAGTGTGCACTAGTGTTGACATTATGCGCGTGCCCTGGTTGCTTCGATAATCTAGAAAAATGCATCTACGTATATTACACTGTTAGCAAAAATAACACGCCCAGACGTGTAAACCGTTGTCCCATAGCGGACACGTCGAAACGTGTTCGTTTTACACGAGGCCATCTCTGTTTTTCGTCTACACATGAGGTGCTGTGTAAACTTAACACGCTACACCGTGTCTGCCTTCCGCAAAACCGTTTCGAGCGTGTTCCTTATGAAACATTGCGGCCAGCGGCCGAGAACAGGCGAGAGACGAGCCCAGCGAGCCGCGCGTCTTTCAGCCGAATTGAAAGCACACAGGGCGCGTTAGTTCTCGTTCGATGTATTTTATACACAGTATAGTCTCCAAGCGGCGGACGTAGCTACTTGCAAAGGTACGTACGTGCGTTGTCGGCGGTCGGCGGCGTCAGTAGCTTCAACGAGCCGCTAGACACGAAAAAAAAAAAAAAAGCGAATGCCGAACTTACATGGATAAATAACTTGATCAAACTATTTAGAATCGGGCGGTAACTTGCGCCACCTATTGAGATTTCTAGCAGTCTGTTTTTAAAAAAAAAAGACGAGTCTGTTAACACTGCGGACGACCACGACTACACAGCAACCCTACATACAACGCAGGCAACACAGCACACGGCTACACAGCACCGACATGTACACAAACACAACAACCGACACTACGCCCGACACGTCCTACTCGATATCCATTCCTCCCCGCGGCGCATATAAGCTTGACATGTGCGGGTGAGCTCTTTGGTCGCTGACCATTACAGATTTATAGAAGAATACACAAAACACGGCGCAATGGACAGCCGTGTGGTAGAAGTGCTTGCATTTAAAACGTATGGAGGCAAAATCTATAATGTTAGTCCGTTGCAATAAATAACGATATGTTAACAATAAATCTTAAACCGGTCATTAAAAGTTCAAATTTTTGTTATTTTCTTGCTTGACCAGGGTTATAAGCAGTCCGACTAGCTTGAATCAGATAGGAAAACAAATTATTGGGATTTTGTCATTACGTATACAATAATAAATGAAAATGATCCTTGCGCAAAGCATTTTTTATATATTTTTGTGAAGGACATCCGGACATCCGCCCAACACTTCACTTCCGCTAGTTGCAGCAGTTGCAGTACGGGAGCAGACGCCTTCACTTTTGGGGCGTTTTAATGCAGTTTGTTGTCGTATGTCGTGTCGGTGTCGAGAAAAGCGGTGGGGCTTGGGAGTTTGTGACCGGTGTTATTCGTGAACACTGGTGTGGGGCGCTAACGGGTCTTTTTTTATACTGCCACCACCCCGAACTTTGAAGATACACGGACCCGTAGCAGTGCATTATGCTGAATCGCGAGCTCCTTCTCTGTTGACGTCGCTTTCCTGGTACCACTCGTGGATACTGCAAGCGTTTAAACAGTGTGCACCGTCTCGCCTACATCCCCGGTGACGTACTCGACCTGTTGAAACTTATTGCTTCCGTTATTTTAGAGTACGCAAGGCAGTTATCTCGTTGGTCTGGTTTCGGTTATAAAAGCAAGGCAAAACGCTCGTAGTTCCCGCCCTCAGTACACGTTGGACATCTTCCACACTTTGGCACCGGATAACTGAATGAACGAGGATTTACATTCACTTCCGAGGTTACTTTCGCCGCTTCCTCACCGTTGAGCAGCAGGATGAGCTGGCGACAAGCCGCGGATGAAAGGCTTGAGCATCAGCAGCCCAAGCGCACTCGGTGCCGATGCGGGCGACGCGGGTTTCTGTCAACCGGGAGGCCAGCACAAACCGTGACCATTCCAGCTCTTCGTCATGACACGGTGTTGCAGAGAGCAGGGTAAAATACAGCTACACGGATCACCGAAGCAAACGACTGCTATCTTAAATCTTGGCTTGTGATTGCGCCTTTGTAGTAGATCATCTTATTCGTTTTGCTGGAGAGACGCAAACGACGGGCATAACAAAATCGCTTGCACATTCCGCATATCTCACAAAAGCATTTACCCTGTCACCTTGCGAAAAGCGCGAAATACGGAGTCCGCACCGTCCTAAGCTTCCCGTTTTTTACCTGCTTTAGAGCAGTTTGTACCTGCTAGTAGATATGCCTACTGAAACTGAAACAGGGCAGGACCGAATCGTCTACTCGAGCGGTGCGCGTCGCTATGCAAACGCAGTCCAACACGAAGCATAAAAAACGGCAGATTTAAGACAACAATCCGGAGTCCATTATTCAATTAAAACAACGTAATTTTGTTGAAAACGCCCGCTGCTTCTTACTCACGGTATGTGTCGGGATACTTCCACAGTTCGAAACGGAACGAAGGAAGATTTACTTTTAAAAACGCTCGCTGCGTCCTCCCGGACCAGCTGGACCGGATCAGCTGACGACGACGGGACTGTACCCGTTGAACCTCCACCAGGCAACAAACAATTTGCGCTCCGTGTTAAAAGCTTGGTTCAAACAGACCCGGAATTCAAAGCACCGCACCACACACAACGAATGTTTCAGCTCTTTTTCGCATCGCCGGGTTGCACCAAACAGAACGAGATCGCCGAAGTCAACGCCGCGCTGTCGTGAACCTTGGCTTGTGGTTGCGAACTCGTTGACCCTGTGACTCCCTTCGCTTTCAAAGCACACACGACGATTACGAATGCTTCTTTCCGTCTTCCAGGAACATCACAGGGGCACTTCTCCGGTCACGTCTTCACTATGTGCTCGCAAACTCCGAAGCTCTATGCGAAGCTTCTCGCGTCCCGTCAAACCAAAACAGTAGCGGCGCCATGCGTACTTGCCAGATTTTCTCCGGTCAAACAAAAACAACGAAAGCCAACCGGCGCTTGCTTCCAGCGTACATCGGCGTTGCGCTTGCGCCGTGGCCAGATCGCTTGCAGTTGAAGGTTGAAGCAAAAACGAAACTAACTGCAATGTCACGTGTTCACATCGAGGACACGCTTTTTATATCCATTTTAACTGTTTGGAACGAATAATTAGACCCATAACTTTATTTGTGGTGTCTAAGAAACTGTTATCAGGACCCCTAAACTAAATACAAACATGGGCGACATGAGGGAAGCCGCATTGCCATCGACCAGAAGATGGCGGCGAGCACGGTAAGCAGCGGTAAGCGCGGGTTTCGCCAACGTCCTGCGACATGGCGCAATTGCTTTTGGTACATATCTGTCTCCGAGACATGTTTCTTTCCGCGGCATTTGTCTCGACGGTCCTTTCTAAGTGTGTCCCCAAGCATTCCGGTGCTCCGATAGCCGGCAATGCCGCGGTCGTCGCCGGGGGCGATGCGTGTTATCGAGGTGGGCTACACGGTTATGCGTGTATGAGCGAACCAAAACACGTTTTTTACAACTTCGCATGATTTCTGAACGAATTATCCGTTACTCATCGTGTAAATTTATGGTAATTTGTGTAAATAGCGTGTTTTTTACCGCAAATATTCGCCAAATACACGGGACTTGCTAACAGTGTAGGAGTGTTTTGTACCCGGTATATGGTTCAGCTTTGATTTTAATTTTCCAGGATATAACAATTGAGTGCCTGTTTGGGGAAATATTTAGTTGTTGCAAAGTTTCTTCTGAATTAAGGGCACAGAGTAAGGGTAAACTTATAAAAGAAATCCATATATATATATATATATATATATATATATATATATATATATATATATATATATATATATATATATATATATATATACCGGGTGTTTTTGCGAAGACTTTCAAAAATCCTAAAAATTAGGGCGATTGAAAAAAGAAGAAACTCTCTTCGGGAACAAACTACCAGCCACGGCGGACGTCAGGAATTCCCAAAAACCTACTAATTAGCCAGATAATTATTTAAAACTTGTTAATTAACTTTTTAATTAGTGTAAATAGACATATGATTCCAATTAGAAAGTTGCTGAGCGTTATCGAAAACCACTAAATCAGTCATTTTCAGAAAGACTTTAAGCGCTTGAGAAGAGTAGTAGCGCACTAAAATTACCACTCGTGGAGCAGGTACAAGGCTGGGGCTACATAAGAGGCGGAAAAATCGCGCGGGCGCCTTACCGCAACCGCTAGCCTTGTACCTACTCCACGAGTGGTAACTTTAGTGCGCTACTACTCGTCTCACGCGCTCAAAGTCTTTCTGAAAATGACTGATTTAGTGGTTTTCGATAACGTTCAGCAACTTTCTAATTGGAACCATATGTCTATTTCCCCTAATTAAAAAGTTAATTAACAAGTTTTAATTAATTATCTGGCTAATTAGTAGGTTTTTGGGAATTCCTAACGTCCGCCGTGGCTGGTAGTTTGTTCCCGAAGAGAGTTTCTTCTTTTTTCAATCGCCCTAATTTTTAGGATTTTTGAACGTCTTCGCAAAAATACCCGGTATATATATATATATATATATATATATATATATATATATATATATATATATATATATATATATATATATATATCTTTTTTTGCCATTTGAGAATTTCATCTGTTTCTGCACATTTTCCATTGTCACACTTTTTTTACGAAGTCATATTTCTGACTAAAAACAGTCTTCCCGAAAGCAAGTAGCGGGTGACCACACCCCCTTTTCGGATGCGCTCATTTGTTTATCGTTAATTGTTTCTACAAAAAATTTCAACGCGAGATCTAAAAGCTTGTCTGAAATCAACTACACCTAAGAAATGGTCTAGCAACTATTGCCCAGCTCTTTTTTAGCCAATTCTGAGTCGCCGTGCACGCTTTTTTTTATGTGCGTGCTTTCAAGCGTTTGTGTTCGAGCGCTGTTTGTTCCTAGGCGAAGTTATTATACTTTGTTCCCGTGTGCGTTCGATGTTGATAAGTTGGGATGCCCAAGAAACTGTTCAGCAAGCATCAACACTGCTGTCTCAAAAGCAATTGGATCCCGTTGACAGATTGAGACCCCGTACGAAGAGCCTACCAGCACCTCATCGTCAACGCTTTCCATTTCCTGTGTCCTTCCAGGAAGAAAATGTGCTATAGTATGACAGTGGGTATGTCCTAATGGACGTGGATGGTTTATGTGGCCATGGGCGTACCAACCGGGGGGGCAAGGGGGGCGTTGCCCCCCCCCCCCCCCCCCCCAGTTCTCAGAGGGGGGGGGGGTGGGGCAAGGCATGTGTTTTGCCCCCCCTGAAACAGCCGCCACTGGGTAAGGCATACACTGGCCGGCGGCGCCCAAGGGATTTGGCCGGCAAGTATTTGGAATTCGCTCTGTCAGCTCGTGCCGCCTACGCAAATGATCCGGAAGGAGGCGGCTTTGAGTTTCCATCGGAGGAGGAAATTCCCAAGAAGTTATAAATTATCCTAGCGGCTCCGCGTCGTCTGGACAGTCTGTGCAGAGTACCATTGAAGAAACCAACTCGTCTCGACTTGCTGGCGGACCCGATGAATGCGTTTGTCCCTGCGACAAGGCCAGCGCGCACTTCTCCCGAATCTTGACGGCATCGGGGAATCACGCTTCCTTGACGTATGTACTTGTTTGCAACTGCGGAAAGCTAAAAAACCGGCGATTTTAGACTGTCTGGCGGCACCACATGGTGAGCATATTGGGAATTGTGCTCGTTAGCGTTTGCACTGCGAAATTGTATCTAAACACAAGGCGAAGATGTTTTTTTTTTGTTTTGTTTAAAGGAACTCTTTTCTGAAATCAAAGGAAGATTAGAGTGCAAAGGCCTAACAATGGCAGCACCCCAGGGCCATCTGGATTCTCAAAGAGTTCATATTTTCGCAGAAGTTCTGCTGCGAGATCATCTTAAAAAGGTGCAATGACCTCCTTCGATATGTGCTCTGTGATGTTGACGTTGCCACTGTAGACATTTAATTAATCTGTCTATTTTGAGACACCGGGCTCTCCTGAAGTATTGCTTCTATATCCCGCTTCCATCGCGAGTCGCCTTCCACCAACGGTGTCAACTTTTCGCTCCCGACGTCTCGGTCATCCGGTCGACCCTGCTGTCTCGGAACCTGCTTGCTCCAAGTAGATGATGTTTATCATCTCGTTTAATGTAATATGTTTGAGGGCAGCTGATAACTACTAATATTTGTCTTTTCGTGATTTCTTTACCTTGCTTATGCTCTGTCCTCAGTAGGGTGATATGGATGTTCGAGCTCAAATGCCCCCCCCCCCCCCCCTCTCCTCTTTTCTTGCGATGAAGTGGCGTTCCGTTCAACGCCACTTCGTGAAATGGCTTTCGAAGGAATGGTGTTCCATTAAATGTCCCAAAAGACTCATTCACTTGCGTCAGCGCCTGTTTACTGCAGTTATAGTTGGATGCAATGAAAGTCGGCACGTGGAAATTATTATTATTTACCTTTCATACCCTGCCTTGATAAAAGCAACAGCGAAGTTTATAAATGTTGTCGTTTAGTTAGAACAATCAGAAGTTTGTTTTCTGAAATGAGAAGCTGTCGAGTGAGGCTCTCCGCGAGAATGCACTTTTTTTTTTTATAAAGTAGGGCTGGGCAATTAACCGATCAACCTTCCGATTATTTGGTTAAAGCTTTGATTGCGATTAATATTTTAACTGATATAGCTTTGAGGTCCACTGAACAAGATAAAATAAAAACAGAGAGCTTCCTTGTGCTTTCTCGTTGCTGCCAAGCTCTCCCAAAACATGAGTTCCAACCTCCGACTCCATGGAAAGCACGCAAACAACGCCATTAGTCATTAGGGAGTTTTAGTAGACCGTGCTTCCCCCTTTGCTAAGCCTTGCGCACCGAAGAAACCGCCACTGCGCCTGCGTGCCGATGGCCTTGGCTGTAGAGTTCAGGGTAGCGGAGGGGCTTAGCGGAGGGAGAAACACGGTCCAGTGAAACTCCCTATTGTTAACTTGGGACTTGGTTCAAAAACGAGACAAGTCTAACCGAGGCTGCGCGACCTTGAAGATGGATTTTGCCTCCCCAACGCTGCGATGTCAAGAAGGAGAGGGAAGATTTCGGTGTTGTTTCGCCTCCGGTACAGCTTCACTTCGACCGTAAAGTTCGACAAGGTATTTATTTATGCAGTTGTTGACCGGCTCATCGATAAAGTGCAACGACGGTTCACACTGGATGGTTCCGACATGCTCCTGAGGCTAGAACAAATCCTCGTCGTTTCAGCGAAAGCACCGTCTTCAGAAGGATTCAAAGAGCGCCTTTGGATTCACGCTTCATATTTTAGCCTGATGCTGATTCTGATCAGCCTATTTTAGCGACTTCGGAGAGATCACTCAGCCGCCTCCGGCGCTTGAAGACACCTCCGGTCGACGATGTCCCAGTCCCGACTTACTCATCTCATTCTCCTTCATGTTCACCGAGAGAGAACTGCTGCACTCGATCTAGTGCAAGTCACGAGGAAGTTCGTCTCCACAACCACAGAAGAAAAAAAAAGTCACAGTTAAAAACGTATAACATTCAGGGATCCCAAGCAATGCGAATACTATGTCTACTATGTTAAATTTTTTTCGTTCGGTGTTTTAGTTTATCTTTCGGATCTTTGCTTGCGCGGTGGATTTATATGATCAATAAACTTGTGATTGTGCCTTCTCCGCCCTTCAAATTGTATAGTGTTGTCTTTAATTACTAAACCCCTAAACCCTACAGACCAAAGAAAATTGAGTGTGTGTTCTTCTGTTGTACAATTTGAAGTGTGAAACGCGCTGACTTTACGCGCAGCCGACGGACAAATGGAAGTGCTGCGCTGGCGCTCCAGATCAGCTAAAAAGCAACAAGGCAACCTAGGCCGCGTGCAAGTGTTAATATGATCATCAGTAACATCAAGTTCTCTATTAAGCGCTAAAAATCCTAATTAATACTTGAAGAAAAAAAAATTAAAAAATAACCTCCGCAAAACAGATACCCTACTTAACTTTACATCATTGGCTACGTTTGCATGAATTCGCACCGACCAGTAGCGGCACCTCGTGACCTTTCGATTGTTTCCGGTGTCTCCGGTTTGCCTAGCGTGGCGGAAGTCGCAATTGAGCTCGCAACGGCACCTCGGAGCAGCAAAAATGGCTGACAGTGCAGCGGTGCTGGCGTTTTGTTTGGTGTTTCAGCAACTTTATTTTGTTTCGCTGGTTGTCACGTGTACAAACCTTTATTATGCCGTCTTCGTTGCCACCTTTCCTCAACATTAACACCACTGCCGACGCATACGTAGCGGCATTACGCCGCGGCGTCCTTTCCTGACCAGTGGTTGGATTTCCCAAGAGCTGGCTGTCATTAAACTACTACGTCATCTGGCGTAGTTAAGGTGTACGCCTGTGACGCCTTACGCATTGTCTAGCGTTACGTCCGACGGAACCCAAAACAGAAATTAAAGTTACATCCGACGTAACTTTACCCCAAGGTTTCAAGTTACACCCGACGGAACTCGAAATGTAAATGAAAGTTACGTCCGAAGGGAATAAAAGTTAAAGTTACGTTCTGTTTAACTTACGCAACCTTATTAAATGTTACGCTTTACGGCCGATAATGACATAAAGACAAAAATATCGTGAATTACCACTACGTTACGTCTGATGCAGCATTCGTCAGTTTGTTAAAATTGCGACTCCATCTGTACCTTCAGTACAGATGCCCGACACATTATTTTTAGGGGCGAAGCTCCTTAGGGTCTAGCCTTGTCCGTCCGGCGTCCGTGCTCTAATCGATTGCCATCCTATCTGTCTTCTTAAAAAAAAAAAAATGTTTGCGCAGTCGACAGGATTTGAACCTGTGCGGGGAGACCACAATGGATTTCTAGTTCATCGCCTTCACCACTCGGCCACGACTGCGGGACGAGTAGGGGCTCTGAGATGTGGTAGTAACTCAAGAGCTGGGGATGTCACGGATGAAATGTTACATGTAGCCGCTCGACGTTTATATAGGAGAGGGTGCTGCGGTCAAATGCGTATATAATCGCGTTAAACTTTGCATGCATTGGCTCAACGTTTATAGACGAGAGGGCGCTGCGGTCAAAGGCTCAAATGCGTATATAACCACGATACCACACATTCTCTTTCTGAGATGGGCTGTTGACTTAAGCGGTGGGGATGCGTTCCTACAGCTTCTAGCGAATCCAAGCTGATCCGCTAGAAGAACCACTGGCTCTGCATTTCACCGACTATAAAGCAGTAATAATGAAGTCGAAACGCAACCCGGAACTCAGACTACGTATGAGCAATAAAAAAAGCACCATCAGCACTATTTATGAACAATAATATCAGTATCATCAGCACCACCAGAGATTTTTTTCTCGTTTTTTTATTTTCTAAGACAATATTTTTTCCTTTAAGACGATTTCTTGTGACGCTTTCTGAGCACTTGCGAACATTAGAAGCAATTATTAAGAGAAAAAGAATGGTAATGTGATAAGCAGGGTTCGTTGCGCTGCCGGCGCGAGTCCAGTAATGAGCTAACACTCATTTCACTTATTAGTGCAAGAAATGTCTCCGTCTCCTTGTGTGTGAAAACCACATGGGGTAATTTGCCGCCACCTGAGTTTGCTGCCGCCACCGGTCGTCCAGGCCGTCCGCATCCGTTACCGGCATGCAAATCAACGTTCCCGTGATCTCTCGCTCGAGCGCTCGTTTCGATCGGCTAGCGTATACATGGAGAGCCTCGATTTAAATTGACCATCTCAAACCACCCCGTTCCAGCGGATAGAATTGGATCGGATGCGAACCGAGCCGTTTACATGGAACGTTGCGATTCGTTAACTGGATCCGATGCGCTGCTGTCGCTTCCATGTGAACGTACGCTTACAGTGTAAAAGTTAGTCTTCGCTTCATAGAAACCAAGGGCACCGCCCCGGCCCGGGGGGGGGGGGGGGGGGGGGGGGGTGAAGGGAGGGTCTTTGCCCCCCCAATTAAAAACAAGTTGGTACGCCACTGTATGTGGCGTCATTACACAGGGCTGCGCTTGCAGACTGTGCGGTGGAAGCCTTCAGTTCGTCGAAATATCGTCGCAGCGAGTAGGTGTTGTCAGTGTTTACAGTTTGAACTGTGAAGCATGCAGCGGCTCGCAACGGTTTGAGACCTAAAAAAACGAGTTCTGGCCTTTATGAAGCCAATCTTTGTCTGGTTTAGGTCTTGAGGTGCATTGGTAAAGGAGCGGCTGCAGGAAGGTGTACTCTGTGCCATGCTAAACGTTCATAAACTGCCAACAAAGTTTGCGAAGTACAATAAAGAGCTCCTAAGTCACACTGAGGCTGCTGCCAAGGAGTTAATGAAACAGGCTGCTGAAGAGTCTGTGCAGCTGCATGATGGTGACAGGGAGATCGCAGCTGCCCTTGATTGAAGCTGGCAAAGGCTGACAACACTTCTAACAACGGTATAGCTTCTGCGACTAGTGTAGACTCCGGGAAAGTGTTGGATGTGGAAGTTATGTCAAAGCGCTGTGCAAAATGCGGCAGCAAGGATGTATCCATTGACCCTGGGCACAAAGAGGGGTGCCAAGGCAACTATCAAGGCACCAGTGGTGGAATGGAAGTTAGAGGAGCATGAAACATTTTCTGCAGGGGTGACCTAGGCGCTCCATGGCGTGCGATGCGTCAAGTATCTTGGGGACGGTGACAGTCAGGCCTTTTTGGCTGTAAAGTAAAAAAATCCTTACGGTGATTTTGTTGGAATTTCGAAGCTGGAGTGCATTAGGCATGTCCAGAAAAGAATGGGCACAAACTTATGAAGGCTAAAAAAGAAAACAAAGTAGAAAACCTGTCTGATGGAGAGGGCTTTTCTAGCCGAGAACGACTGACTGATAGACAAACTGCAGACATACTTTGGGTTGGCCATCAGTAGGAACGTAGGAAACCTAGAAAAAATGCGAAAAGCTGTTTGGGCAACCTACTTCCACTTATCATCCACGGACAACGAACCATGTCATGGACTTTGCCCAAAGGGCTCCGATACCTGGTGTGCCTTCAACAGGCGTCTGTCAGAGGGCAAGCCGGTCGTCCACAAGGAGAATTTGCCTGCACCTAACCTGGAGGCAATCAAACCCATGTATCGACAGCTTTCGCAGGCTGAGCTTCTGAAGAAATGCCTTCATGGGCGAACCCAAAACGCGAATGAGTCGTGTAACCATGTTGTTCGGGAACGCGCGCGAAAGAATGTCTTTGTTGGGCTACAGACTCTAGGGAGGGCAACATTGGATGCTGCTATTTCATTCTATATTGGTAGCATCACTCGGGCCAGGGTTTTGAAGTCCTTTGGATTAAACCTGGACGCAACTCCATCAAGTGGCGAGGGAATTTGACCGCACTCGAATATAGTTTGCGGAGCGAGCAGCACGCCAGCTCACAAAAGAGGCCTGGCAAGCTGGGCGACCGGCGGAAAAGAAAAAAAAAATGACTATGATAGTGACTACCAAGCTTGTGGCTATTGAAGAAATAACTCTGATAATATTTGTGCAAATAAAAAAAAATTGTTATTCACTTGCCTTTTTACTTTAAACTCGATTATCTCAAAACAATTTTTTTTTATTACATAGATACAATTATTTCCTAAACCTTGCAGGATAGAGGGTTAATTTTGTTTTCTTGCAACCTACATTGGAGTTGACAAGTACGGAACTAGAATTAAGAGCTTGAACGTAACAGTGATTTTGTTAAAATGTTTTAAATACACAAAGAGAGCCAGCGTTTCAATGCTAGAAAAAAAATGGATTTAAAAAAAATTTAAACTGGTTCTAATAAGTCTAGTTCAGTGGAAAGAGCACACAATTTGGAACAAAATGACATATATTGTGAGGTTTAACGACACATTATTTCAGTTTATTGAATTTTATAATGTATTTACGTATTGTGAATATTATCTTTGCTGTATTCATGAGCACAACCCCGTTGAAGTAAATATTTATTCGCTTTTTTGGAGATATTAGGGACCAGGAAAATTTGTTTATGATTATGAGCTTCAATACCTACAGACAGGGATGGGCGAAATACATGAAAATATGTATCGAAATACAAATACTAAATACTTCGTCAAAAGTGTATTTAATTACAAATCTAATTACATTTCTAAAAAAGCATTTAAGTACAAGATACAAATACAACCAAATGTATTTGTTCTCCTCCAAATACTTTTTCAAATACATTCCCCAAAATTTGCGTCAGCGACTTCAGGGCACCTGCAACGGGTTACTGGGTAACTCATTTTAATTTTGCATCGCACACTCGGGAGTTAGTGTGCGAGGCTCTAGTAGCGTAATAGAAATATAATCACAAAAAAATGTAATCAGCTTGGACGTAATAGGTGAAAAAAGCACAGAGCTTCAAGCAGCTTTTTTTTTTTGTCGATTACATTTTGGTATAGACCAACAAAGAATCGAGACGACCAAGACGCGCAGCACTAGCTAGAGAATTGTGTATTGTTGCAACTTGCACCAGTTACGAAAATCTGGACGACCCGCGCATTTAGAATGTTCCAGGCAAACATATGGATGGAAATCAGGCTGGAAAACATTACAGTTGTCACAGGCACTTATTTAGCCAGTCTGCCTGTGAACGTCGATTTCGTCACTATTCTTGCCCTAGACTAGCACCATAATTACAAAGTCACTAAACGCTTGTGCTTGATTCAGAGACACTGAATTCGGTGCACAACGTAGTTTTCCTCCTGCTCTGGACAGTGTCCGAAATAAAGCAGGAGGAGAAAAAAGAAAAAGCCCCATGGCCGAATAAAGGATGGAGACTATATCTTACAACCACATGCACAAAAACAAGATGTATTTTCGCCCACAAAATTGTATTTAGTTACAATTGTATTTAAAATACCCCCGGTTTAGTATTTAAATACATACGTCAAATACATTACCCAATTTGTAATTAAATACAGATGCCAAATACACAAAGTATTTGAAATACGTATTTCAAATACTGCCCATCGCTGCCTACAGATACATCATTACTCGGACAAAAATGCGCGCCCGTTAGAGACTAAATTCTTGACATTAGTTATATTTAAAGATATATTGATTCTTGTTTTCATTTTAGGTTATCTTGAGTCGAATTGCAAGATCTTTATTTCAATTTTATTAGCGAATTGTGGTAATATTTTAAATCAGGTGCCTCTACAGGTGCATTTCTATAGGATAGTCCGTCCGTTCATCTTAAATATTTGGTTGTCACGTTTTCTGAACATGGTGACTAAAAAACTGCGTTTTAGAGCGTAAGTTTATAAACATCCATATGGCATACAATAGAATTTCATGTTGTCCGTTGAGTTATTACTACAACAATAAACTTCCAAGTCGAAGGAAGTTTGTGCTCTAACCTGCTGAAACGAAGGATTCATTACGGGAAATAAAAACGAATACAACGATAGTGCTTTCTGTTCACCATCTCCTCCTCTTGCGCAGTCTCGATATGGAAGTTTAAATTCTGTGTCAGCTTACTTTCGTTCTACTGATTTTACATGCCTGATCTTTCCTTTTTGTCCATATCCAACATGATAAAGAAGTTTACAAAAATATCGCTCTAGCGCAGAAGCTTCACCGAAGTAGTTGAGACCAATACCAACTAATGGCCGCAAACTAGATAAATTATTAGTCATATTCTTAAAAATAATTATAACACTCAATCCTGTAATCCTGCTGCTAACGATCATTAGTTTAAATGAGTCACTTTTTTATGATCTGGAAATACCATTGTTTGCTTTATTGGGGTGCGAAAACGTAATTTTATAAATTTAAATTCAATAAAATTGATGAAATTTAATAAATAAAGTAAGCTGAAGCTAAATGTCAGCAAGTAACAATATAACGATTTTTGAATGTTTCCGTTACTATTTCTATATATGCTTCAGAAGTATTCCAAACTAAAGCTCCTGAACAATGACCAGGCCGCCTGGTGTGTACGATGCGAAACCTTGTGTGCTGCATATACCAACCTAAACAGCGAACAAACAGCTGGAATTATAAATAAACACAAAAAATTGCGTGCTCTGTGAAAAAAGAGTGTCTCAATTACGCCTTCAATAAAAAGAGCGTGGGTTAGTACAATTCCTGGGGTGAAACCACAATAACTACCACTGTACATATGGCATATGATGAAGCGAAGAAACGTTTAAACTGATGTTTCAGTTTACCGTGTTTTTTTTTTTGTTTGTAAAGCTCAAGTTTACACTGTAATTAACGGACCACACTGAGAGTCTTTACGTTTTAGCAGTGGAATTCTTACTGCCTATGATTTACAAGGTCCGCTTGCTTTTTTAGTTGCAGTGTGTGAAACGAGAACGTGTTATCTTTATGCTTGGTTTCTAACGCAGATGATTCTCAAGAGCTGAGCGCCAATGATGTCTGGGGAAATCGAGATTGCGAGGCGCCCGAAAAGATTAAGGCATTGTAAACGAGCGAACCGGTTTACAATGCATTCGTGGAACTCTTGCGTAAAATCTCTAATCTCAACAGCTAGTCAATGGAAACCACCAAACCTACAGGTGACGTCGACTC